>NW_026848997.1:600000-896209 GCF_030867785.1 Colletotrichum acutatum | reverse complement strand
TGTCAACGGGATCGTGGAAGCTGGTACGTCTTGCAATTCCTTGTACTCTACTCACATGCCACATACCATTACTCACCCACACAACTTCACAGGCGAAATCTGCGCTCTCATGGGCCCCTCGGGCTGCGGCAAGACAACCCTCCTCAACGTCCTCGCAGGCCGCCCCACAAACGCCTCCTCGGTATCCGGCTCCGTCCTCGTCAACGGCGCGAAGCCCTCGCGCTCCCAGTTCCGCCAGATCAGCTGCTTCGTCGAGCAGGAGGACGCCCTCATCGGCTCTCTCACCGTCCGCGAGACCCTGCTCTTCACCTCGCGCCTCTCCAGCACCTCTTCGCTGCCCGCCAGCGAGCGCCTCGCGCGCATCGACGGCCTGCTCAACGCTTTCGGTCTCAACGAGCAGGCCAACACCATCATTGGCACGCCGATCCGCAAGGGCATCTCGGGCGGGCAGAAGAGACGTGTCGGTGTGGCGAGCCAGCTTATCACGAGCCCGAAGATCATGTTTCTGGACGAGCCGACGAGTGGGTTGGATTCTGCGGCGAGTTTTGAGGTAATTAGTTACCTCAAGACCGTGGCGAAGAGAAGCAATGTAAGTCGAGTCGTCTGCCTTCAACTGGCCCAAGGTAGCTGCCATGGAAGCACTGAACACTAACACCAAACAGCTCATCGTCATCGCCTCCATCCACCAACCCTCCACCTCAACCTTCAACCTCTTTGACAAGCTTCTCCTCCTCTCCGCCGGCAAGACGCACTACTTTGGCCCCGTCGACAACGTGGTTCCCTACTACGAGTCCCTCGGTATGCCGATCCCCACGCAGGTGAACCCAGCCGAGCACGTACTCGAGATGGTCAACACGGATTTCGTCAAGGACAAACGCCAGGCGGCGCAGAAGCTCGAGGCGATGCACGGCGCCTGGGAGGAGTCGCGCCCTGCCAAGGAGCTGCGGGCCGCCATCGCCGACGCCGAGAAGAACAGCAACGCTTTCGAGGACGACCAGGCGGAGAAGAAGCCCGGCTTGCCGAGTCTTGCGCTCACGTTGCTGCACCGGAGCTTCATCAAGAGTTATCGGGATGTTGTGGCGTATGGGATCCGGTTTGCCATGTACACTGGTGAGTTATCTGGAGTCATGTTTGTACCTAGAGGATGGTGAACTGACTCGATTTAGGTCTGGCCATCATGATGGGTACGGTCTGGCTTCGCCTTTCGACCGACCAAGAGTCCATTATCCCCTTGACCAACGCCATTGTAAGTGCCCCTACAACCCATACCAAACCTGATTCCCGGGATTTACTGACCATTGTACTAGTTCTTTGGTGGTGCCTTTATGAGCTTCATGGCAGTAGCTGCGGTCCCAAGCGTACGCACCCCTCCTCACCCCCCCCCCCTGACAAACCCAAAACTAACATGAACCAACTCAAGTTCCTCGAAGACCGCGACCAATACGTCAAAGAGCACCAAAACGGCCTCTACGGACCCACAGCCCTCCTCATCTCAAACTTCTTCATCGGTATCCCCTACCTCTTCCTCATCGCCCTCATCTTCTCCGTAATCTCGTACTGGCTCTCCAATTTCCGCCCCTCGGCCACCGCCTTCTTCATCTGGGTCCTCTGGCTCTTCCTCGACCTACTCGCCGCCGAGTCCCTCGTCGTCTTCTTCGTTTCCCTCTTCCCCAGCTTCGTCATCAGCCTCGCCCTCGTCGCCTTTGCCAACGGCCTCTGGATGAGCGTAAACGGCTTCATGGTCTCCCCCACCATTCTCAACTCGTTCTACAAATACGTGTTTCACTACTGGGACTATCAGAAGTATGTTTTTGAGGGCATGATGCACAACGAGTTTGGGCAGCGCACGTATACCTGCGGCAAGGGGTGTCAGTGTATGTACCAGACCCCGCTGGCGAGCGAGTGCAAGATTGCCGGGCAGGGCGTGCTCGATACGTACGGGTACACGGAGAACCATTTTGGCAGGGACGTGGGCATCATGCTTTCCATCATCATCGGATACCGCATTGCGGCGTGGATCGTGTTGAAGATGAAGAAGAACTGAGAAGGGTGCCCGCGCCGCTGGTCGGTTATCTCATGCCTCGTACAAATGGTGTAAGGTTGGGAAGTGTGTAAATGGGGTTCGAGTTCGTCTGTCTTTTTCGCCGGTATAGTTGGCTTTAAATGGCTTGCAAAGGCCTGTCTTATAGTGTTTCCTGGGTTGGTCTTTAGATAAGGTGGTGAGCGTAATAGTTTGTTTTGAGGAGCTGGCTTATGGCGTCCATCTGGTTTAGACGGTTTGTATCACTTGATTTGCAAGTCTTAATAATGAAGAAAGAAAAAAAATCAAAAAAATCCTTTGGGACAGGGGCCAAAGAGTAAGTAAAACTGAGTACGAACACACATCAACCATGGATATCGTGAGGTGAAACATTCATGATTGGTATCAGACATCGCAAACGGAAATGTTGCCGTCCCTCCATATACAACTAACGCCAAGCCCCTTACAAAACACCAACTCGCTTCTTCTGCAAGTAATCGAGCTCCCGACTTTTCAAGACAACCAGGTTCGCGTAACATACATAGTAGATAGAGATTGCCGTCAAGGCATTTACAAACATCGTACAACACCACCACCTCATCATCTTACATTATAGCTAGAGCTGGGACCCGACCGGCCCACGCCCTTCTCCTTCTGCCACGTTGTCCACTTGCTTTTCCCATCGTACCGCGAGAACCTATTCCCAATCGCGTCCGAGACCGTCATCGTGGGCACCAGCTTCGCGTCTGAGTGGTACGGCAACACGCTGCGCTCCTTCTTGGCCCTGGGCGGCTTGGGCGTCATCATCTTCTCCTCCTGCGCCTTGAGCGCCGTTCTCCTGTCCTTGAGCACCTGGCTCAACTCCGCCTCGCTGCTGGCGATCTGCGCCTTGAGGAAAAAGGTGTCGGCCGTCGCCTTGTCCTCGAGCGTTTCCATGACGGGCGTGCGAGGCGTGTACTCGATGCCGTCAAACTTGGGCGCGTGCGAGGGGTCGGGCACGATGGCGGGGTCGAGGCGGGCCTCGGCGCCCTTGGAAAGCAGCGTGGTGATGTCGAGACTCTCGCCGTGGGGGATCGGCGTTTTGTGGCTCGGCGTGATGCAGTCCATGTCGACCTCCTTGCGGAGAACATGGTCAATGTCAATGGCCGAGAAGTACGCCACCGACTGCGGCAGATCGTGAATGCCCACTTGCTGGGAGAACATGGCCCTGGTCCAGACATTCGCGACCTGCAGCGCCATCGCCGCGCGGTACTTGTCATGGTTTTTGACGAGGTACCGGATCTCGTCGTGGACGGTGATGGCGAGACGGGCATCAATGTTAAACCGCCTTGTGAGATAGTCCATACTGACGATAAGGAGGTGGAGGTAGTCAACGCCAGATGACTGAACGGCCCAATTGATGCGCGACGTCAGGTAGCCGTTCTGGTTGATGAATCTGCGCATCAAGGCCTCCGTGATGCCGGCCCCTAGGACGAACGTGCGCGGCCGCTCCTGGGCCGCAAACTCCTCCAGCTTGTTGAACAAAAATGACTCAGTCCCGCCACGCCAAAACGGCCGCTTGCTGAGTACGGATCTGTTGGTTTTGGTACCCTTCGTCGTAGCATAGAGTTTTGATGCAGTCGCGTTTGTCTCCTGCTCGGACAGGTTGGGATTGAATTGTCTTAATAGCTGACCGGCAAACTTGAGGCCCGCACCGTAGATACGGCCATAGTTGAAGACCTTGGCATCGTTCCTCGTGATGCCCAGAATACCTGCTGTCCGCGAGTGGAGATCTGTGCCGGCTGCTTTGGTGCCCTCCAGAGTCATGAACCCAATGGCGTTGCCACCATGCAGTTTGAACGTTGCGTCTCCGACCAGACTCGCAATCCACAGCTCTTCCGAGTCAACATCGGCACCGACGAAGCAGTAGCCCGGTGGTGCTTTCACCATCGACTTGAGCTCCGATCCGACTCTGTTCTTCTTCGCGTTACTTGCCGTGAGCCACGTGTTCTCTACGGCTCGTCTCGTAATGGTACCCATAGGTATGATCTGAGGCAAGATGTAGCCCTGGACTTCCTCAGCGCTCTTCTCCCTCTTAGAGCTCGCCTTTTCATCGTTGACCGACAGGTCATCTTCGTAAACCACCATCTGTGACCTGATGCGATCCCGAGCACTGATCCAGTACGAACATGACGCATTCATTTCCAGCGCCTCCTTGGCGTATGCGTACTCTGACGACAAGGTGCCCTTCTCAAAGTAGGAGAGATAGCTTTTGGCCATCGGGTTGACGCATCGTGCCGTGGGCCCGTCCTTGTGGGGGAGCTTGAAGAAGATGCCCTCTTCTTTCAGTAGTGCCGCATCGGTATCAGAGTCGGAAAAATCACACTCAACCATTTGCTTCTGCGCGTAGGCCTCTGCTTCGTCAAAGGCCACTTTGAACGTCCAGCCGTACTTGTCTGACCAGAAAAGCGGGTGGTTATCCCACGAAAGTCTAAGTAGGATAGGCGCGATGCGTGTACGCACGGAGATGGCAATAGGGGCATCGTTCTTCGGGAACAAGTCCTTGTACCACTTCGGCATGCCCGGCTTCTTTTGTCTCGCGGCTGGCCGTGGAGGGTCGTTCTTCTTCTTCCCCTTGACCATCTTGATCTCCTGGCCGGACCAGTCCAGCTGCTTCAACCATGGATCGTTTCCCCACTTCTCGGGGTCATCCTTGATTGCGAGAGCCTGCTCAGTAAGCCCGATCAGTCGCTCCTGTACAGCATCAGAAAGCTCTCGGTAGGTGGCCTCGGCATTGTGTATGTAGGCGTCCCATGTCTTGTTGACAGGCAGGATGACGGACGAAAGATGTCGCAACGCAGCGAAGCTAACGGGATGAGGGCAAGTGTCCAAGAAGTTTGGAAACACAATCTGGTACACCCTGTGAGTGATGGCTACGTCTGCAGCACAGTAGTCGAGGAGGTTATCCAACTTGCTCAACACGCCATCACGGTCGAGGGAGCCGAACTCATCGCGAACGGCCTTGTCGATGGTGACGTCGAGGTGGAATTTGGCCACATCGCGGAGTGAGTTGACCGAGCTTCGTTCCACCCACAACTCTTCCTCTTCTTGCCGCAAAGCACTATTGCCTAGAAGTTCTGCGAGCTGCACATCGTCTGTTTCGTTTGCAATCTTATCTCGTAGTTCTCTACTCTTTTTGTGCTTCATCCACGTCGGTCTCTGCTGCGAGCACATGCCGTTCACAGCGACGTGAAGCGACATGGTGTCGAGAAACGAGTTGCCAGTCTGTTTCACGTCGTACTCTTCCAATATCCTCGCCCTGTCATATCCAACATTGTGTCCTACTATTATACGCTCTTTGGTCGGGTCGCCCAATGGGATCAGGTGTCGATCGGACTCGGATTCGCCAAGGAGCCAAGGGGACAGCCAGGCGTACCATGCTGTCGGGCTTGAGGCGCAAGCCATGACGGCAAACGAACTTTCCTTCCACATGACTTCGGTATCGAAACAGATCATCGACTCGTCCGGCGCATCGACCACCTCGGTTCGGCCATCGGGATAGTATTTGGTCCAGCCACTCCGGCGAACCCATTTCCGCGGTTTTGGTGGTGCGCTCGCCCTTGCAAACTGTTTGGCAAAAGAGAGGTACGGCTCGGCAGAATCGACGGCCAGCTTGTAGAAATGCTCGTCCAACGTACGTCCCTGGAGTTCTGGTAAATCGAACGCGATGGGGTCGCTATTGTCCGTGTTCTTGCCGAGCAAATCGTGTCGGCGCAGATGATCCTTGGATAGTTCGACAAGTTCTGAAGGCGGCGGGGGGTTTCCATCGGGGAAGAGTTGTTTGTAAACGTGAGCGCTGAGGTGCTGGACACCGATGTCGTTGAAGCGCGCTTGCGACGGGACTGTAGATGTTAGCAAATGACTAGGCAAATATCTAGGTAGGCGCATGATCATACGGGCTAGACTCTGCTGTGATTCTGCGATGTCATTTGTCTTGGAGGCATCTGCAGCGATTGCGGATTGCCACCGAACGTAAGAGCGCCATGCTAGGCGACGGGAAGCATGGTGTCGGTGTCGAGCTAGGCGGACGAAGCTCGCAGTCGAACTCCTCAGTACATGGTTCGCAATCTCAACCATCGCTGGATCGGCCTTACAGCATGCCGCAGCGAGTTCGGGTGCGTATTAAAGGCGTATTGTCAATGTGTGGTCGCGCAGCATTACCTGGATGCGAAGGGGAGGATGCGCGGAAGCTAAGAGGTGCGACGCTGAATGAGCGACGAACAAGGAGTAAGGCCGAAAACTCGAAAGCTGCCGTCACCATTTCGATAGGCGTCGCGATAGGGGGCGGAAGAGGGGCGCGTTAGCTTGGGTCCATGTGCTGATGCAAGGATGGCAGCCAATCGGCATCGTTGGGATTGCCTGCTTTGCTCAGCTCACCTGGTCACCCCCACCTTAAGAGCTTTCAGGGTCTCCCGCCTGCCTGGGCCATGGGAAGCGACCTCCGTCATGTCATGGAAATGGAACGCTCCAACATTCGATGACAGTTGAGTTGGGTCTCATTTCTCGTCTACGGTCCCTGCGAACACTGTCTCCTCAGCATATCCGATATCTGAACTTCCTGCCATCCGTCCATTCAATCAAGATTCTTGTGCGGGATTAGCTACAACACCTGGCCTCCATGCCTTGACACATCAAGGCGCGGTAGCGCAAGAGCAACTGCAGCTACACACAATTATGCGAGTGTCTGAACTGAGTGAATTCCCGAATTTCAACATCACTTTTCGCAGTAAGATCAGTGCATCCGTCTCCATAATAAGTAAGCACGTAAGGAAAGGTACGAAGCATTGAGGTCGTGTCATGACATCCGTGACTTATACCTACCTAGAGGTACCTAGGTACTACCCAATTAGGTATCGGATTTCGAGGGCAGTCGCCGCCCGTTGCCCCC
The DNA here is from genome assembly GCF_030867785.1 of Colletotrichum acutatum. Lineage (NCBI taxonomy): Eukaryota > Fungi > Ascomycota > Sordariomycetes > Glomerellales > Glomerellaceae > Colletotrichum > Colletotrichum acutatum. The sequence goes on along the minus strand of NW_026848997.1, from coordinate 889,262 downwards.
ACTTTGGCCGGCACTGTGGGTCGATTCCCTCCGGCCCGCTCCGGCACTCACAATCCTCTTTTTGTCTTGGGCAGGCATGTATATAGTTCACAATGCTATGTTGTAGGAGAATGAACCAGGCACAGTTTGTCCAAGCTGCTCACTATTGGAATTGAGAAGCTTACACTTGGCACCCGTGCCGTGTGTTGCGGCCACCTCGTGTCGGTGGGACAAAATTGGGGTCGGTGATGCCCGGTTCAAATGGCGGCATGGCGGCCGCCTGTGTTGTGTCGCGCTTGCCGCACCAGTCTCAGGCCCTCAGTCAGTTTGGAACTTGGGTCTTTCCTCAGCGACGTATCACACTAATGGATGAGTGAAAACGCTGTGCGAGAGCTGCCCGACACTGGGTGACCGACTGGCTGCATGTAGCCGTGTTGTGCGACGCCGGGACCGGCCTAGATCCCAAAGCAGAGGCAGGCACAAATGGAGAGGACCACCTAGATCGTTTCTTTTCTTATTCGAGTCGTGTTTTCTTCTCTGTCCTCTGACGACCCGAGCGCTGCGTCTGCCACTTGACGCAATCGGGAATCCCGAGGCAGCTACATATCCCTTAGTAGTGTACACATCCTGATCCGAGGACATGTTGAGTTTTTTCTTCTCACTTTTTTCTCAGATTTGACCCCGGCGGATCACAAATACTAAGTAGTGCAGGTCCCATGAGTAAGTGCGCTGAGAACCTGGAAGAATCCAAGTGTCCCATCCAGTCGCCACCAGTGCACCTGCGGAAGAACTGCCCTGCTGACCTGATTCACACAAAGCCGCAGTTGCCGCTCCAGCTGTCATTCAGAACGTCTAGGTCGCGGAGTAATTGCCCATCCACAGTCCACTGCTACTGGTCAGCAACAAATCAATCGCCGAACCGACGCCTAAACCCCGAAACGACCTGTCGACACTAGCAAGGACGTCCAACCGTCATCCCGCCTTCTTCGCTCCCCTCCACCACTTTCCCTTCGTCACTTCGACATGGCGAAGAACCCCTTTGTCGACCTCCATTCTCATTTCAGCGGATACCTGTCAGGTAATTAGCTGCCTTCTTGTTCCCTATGCACATTGTCTATCAATCATTGTCTTTTTTTTGGGATCCCCAAACCTCTCGTCTCTGACCTTGGACACTGTTCCGTTGGCGCTGCAGACGACCGGCGCTTCCTCATTCCTCCCATGCCGGGCCTCATCCCGTTTCTACCCACGCCTCCTCTGCCTCAGCCGACTCGAACTGCCTCTGGTCAATCCGTGAATCACCTCTCAGACCTGGACCGGGTGGCTGCACGAGGCGGCAGCAGTCAGGCACCTATCGAGCTCGACGACGATTCAGAGCCCGCACAGGCTACGACTTCAGGGCCTCTAAACGCCACCACCGGTACTCAGCAACAGCAGCAACAACAGCGGTCTCACAACCACGCAGTCAACAACCCTTGGGGCATATTGACACCAGACAACACCCAGCACCCACAAGCCTTACCCTCTTTTTCAGACTTTGCCGCCAACCTGGATTTCTCACAGTTCGACGCGACAGCGCCTTTCCCTAACGGCGCCCCGCAGACGCCTGGCCACGACCTGAACAGTGACGAGTTCCTTTCGGCACTGGTTGATGGGAACTTCTCCTCGCCATCCTCGTACCCTCAACAAGCCCAAACCTTCCCAGGCACCCACCAACCGAATCAGTCCTCGAACCTGCAAAACCCTCCCCGTCGCTGTCCTCCAGATACGGCGCTGCGACCAAACCGCCTCTTCACCAGGAACAGTAGCAACAACACTCCCGCCGCGCTACTTGTAGGACAAGCACCGACGGGGAATCTTGCTTCTTTCGACGAGAACGAGGTGGAAGAATCGCTTTTCGTAAGCTCAGACGACGAACAACCACCAGTCACAATGCCTGTACAGACGCGCCGGAGAGCCTCTACAATACTCAGTTCCGACCACGACCCCGAGCCGGAGGATATCGCAGCACCCACATCGCGAAAGAGAGCAGCGCCCTCATCTGCACCGTCTCGAGGTTCTGCCGCTCCGAAAAGACGGCGGACATCACAGCCCCAAGGCACGCGCACTCAAACAGCAGCCAATACTCTAGTCATAGACGACGATCCCTTTGCCGAGGAAAAACAGGAATCGAAGAAGGGCAAGCAGAAGGATGAGGACATCATTGATCTGGCAGGCCCTAATGAGGTGCCAGAGGAGGTGAAGGTGCCCAAGGAAGACAACAGGGTCAAGCTCTCGGCCTTCCAGTGTGTCATCTGCATGGACGATGTCACTGCGTTGACAGTAACACATTGCGGTATGTGCGAACCTGCGTTATACCACTGGGAAATTGCACTAACGCTTAGCAGGTCACCTATTCTGTTCCGAGTGCCTGCACTCTGCTCTCAACGTCGACGCCACGAAGAATAAGTGCCCGATCTGCCGACAAAAAGTCGAAACCAAGGACCGAAACGAGTACACAAGCAAGACAAAGGGCTTCTGGCCTCTGGAGCTCAAGTTGATGACAGCAAGCCGCAAGGGGAAACAGCGAGCCTAAAGACTCTTTTTTTTTTTTCTACACAATTACTTATTTGAACACACGCCAGGACTGCCTTCTTCGAGTCGCGGGCAGTACATCCATCTTTGGCGAACACACGGGGAGCAGGGGGCATATGGTTGCGTGGTTTTAGCATTTACAGTGCGTTTGGGGGAACTCGGGAGGGCCTGGTCATTGATTTCTTGTGATACCCGTTCAACCAGCATTGCGCCCATGGAGGGCGAGCGGAGGAGCCCTTACACCTGTGGAGGGACAAGGACAGCAGAAGCGAAATGACAGCCCATTTCAGCCATTTTCCTGACTACTCTTGAGTCTTGAGCATGAACTCACGCGAGCCAAAAACATGGAGAGTCAGGACAGGCCAGGGGCGGCAAAAAGTTCATGTGCAAAAGATCTACACTCATCACGACTCTTTTATTCAAATATGCTTTCCTCGGGGAATATGTTTCCCGACGAGACTAGGTATGACCTCCGGCCAAAAGTGTCCCATTTCCTTTCCGACCCTTTGGACCCTCTCCCGAACGCCTAGTTCTATGCACAGATGATATCCACGCTGATCTTCAAGTCTTTGTTTTCTTTTCTCGCTCTTCTCAAATGCTTCCACCAATTACGCATCGTACACGGCTCCTTGAGCGGCTCAACCCCGGTTGTTCTTAGGTGAACAAGACAGGACCCTGCTTCTTTGGCTCCGGCATCACTTCATTTTCAAACTGTAAACAAGTCAGCAAATTAAGTCATGAGATCTTGGCGAGATGTGAGTTTACCTCCAGAAAGCCGGTCGCGGCAATCAAGACCATGAAGCCCTCAGCCAGCTCCTCGATATTCTCCTCCAACGCACCCTGTCCCTCAACGGTGCCGATACCAGCGCTGCGCTTGAGGGTGTGTGTCACCAACATGCGATGCTCAGTCAGGAACCTCCGGCCCTGTAAGACGTTGCTCGAGCCGCGGCTGACAATGGCGGCGCCGACGACCTGCGTGACCTTTGCGAGGAGCTCATAGTGCTTCTCCAGTGCCTTGGGGTTCGTCGGATCGATCTGGAGCTCCGGGTCCGCGGCGAACAGGCCCGACGCCTCGATGGATCGGAATAGGTTTGCGTGCAAGATGTACTTGGCACCAGACTTTGTCTGAGCGAGCTGCAAGAGCAACGCAAACTTTGCGGCAATGTACGTCTCTTGCGCCGTGTTGCCCGTTTGGACGATCTCGTTCCAGTCTTGCAGAATGGTTCGCAGGGAGTCGACGAGGATTCCAATAAAGTTGAGCCGGTTGAGTGTCTCGACAATGTGCTGGTCATCTTCCTGTCGTCCGAGGTTGACCAACGCGTTGAGCAGGATAAAGGCAGCGGTCTGGCATGCCGCGTCGCTGCCATATGCATCGTCGCAAATGACGTTGATAAGCCTCTCCCCGTACATCTGGATGGTCTTATTCGTCTTCTGGCGGCCGGCAACGAGGAGTCCCTGGTCTACCATGCCCGTCAAGTACCGGTAGCATATGCTGTAGTACACTGCTCTGAGATCTGAGGAACCGGTCCACTTGCCAATGGCTTGCAGGCAGAATTGGAACAGCTGGTAAAGCTTGTCGCTGACCAGGCTGCCAATCGCCTGGCTCTCACGGTCAAGCGAAGGCTTCGCGGTCAAGTCAAGTCTGAAAAGAAGCACCCTGGCCAACTTGGCAAGCTCCATGGCCTCCTCTGGCCGCTCAAACGCAGAAGCCTCCAAACCAGGCAGGATGGCTTGCAGCGCTTGTAGATAGAAAGACGCTTCGGTGGTACCCTTGAACTCGTTCGATGCAACCATGACGAGGAGCAGGCTTGTCCAGGTCTTGAGGACACCCAGACCTTGCGACGCAATGCGCTTTTGCCGGTTGGAGAAGATAAGATAGTCAATGATTGTCGCCTCTTCCCGTTCCAGAATCGCAAAATCTTGTGCCGTGAGCACGACGCCGTCGTGTCTTCGTTCACTGCGCTTCAGCTGCAAGATTTCCTTTGCCCGTTCGACGATGTATATGGGGTTTCCATGGTCGTCTTCTTCGAGGCATGAGCTGAGATCCAGACCCTTGTAAAACTGTAGTGAAGGGAGTGTCTCATCCCAAATGCCGTCAGGTAGCGAGAAGTCGTACAAATCAAAAATCGTGGGAATAGGCATGGGTTCGTTGTTCTCGCCCACAATCTGGCCGTTGAGAGCCTCGAAGATGCGTCGCTTGAGGGATGGCATCCGACTCTGCGCAATGCTGCATAGCTCCATCGAAATGTACTCCAAGCTCATGCTGCGCAAGGCAAGGAAGTCGATGAACGTCGGCGCTCCTTCTGTAAGTGGGAACTGAGGCATGTTGATTTCGTGCTCTTCCCACAGGAGTTGGGGTTGGATGACTACCTCGCGCAACAAGAAATGAAACAAGATATCGTTATCCCGTAACTCGTCAATGATAAACGGAGCTGATAGCGGCGACGTCCACAATACGCGCAAAATGCGCATGCACCTGCTCTTCAATGAAATGAGCCAGTGACGCATGCAAGTGGCATCACCGTGTGGGCTCTCGAGAAGAAGCCTCAACATGCTGTGAAAGAGCGAATCTCTTGCGGCAAAAGTGCCATCTGGCGCTACCGAGAGCGTGTCAACGCCGCAGGTGAACCCGAGGAGAAGGTGAGCAATGGTAGGCTTGTTGGGGCTTGCGGCCAAGCAGCTTGACAAGAACTCGAGTATGTAAGTCTTGGTGAGGTAGTTGGGTGATTCGGCTTGTCCGGCGAGGTCGAGCGGCGTCATCAGCTCCGCGGCGAGAGCCCGGGCGATGGCCTCGTGCTCTCCATTCGCCTCCAACGCGACGATGGCCTTGTTGCGGTGGCTCTTGCGGCCCGGTGTGGACGACCACGCCGAGGTGATCTTGAAAGATGCTGTCATCTTCTGTAATAATCGCAGGCAAGACAGGGTCAGCTCGGGGTGGCCGAGGCCACAGTAGTTCCCGAGGTCGACAACCAAACTCAAGTGACCGACCAAACCGTCCTCGAAGGAGGCGTATGCGGCGTTGGCCACAGGAGCCCGTCGGTGATTTGACTGCATCTTGATGATTGGGCGCACGAGATCAAGGAAAGTGGCTTGAAGATCCAACACTTTGGAAATGACTTCTACCGACCTGAGGATGCCCAGAATGATTGGTGATGTGGGCGCTGCGTTGCCGACGTCCACTGCGTCTTGATGAATTGTCTGGGCCAGTGCAGCGATGACCTTGTCGTTGAACATCCACTCCATGACTCTAGCAAAGGGATGCAGCTTAACGTAGGTCGCCAGATCCGTTGCGGCCATTGCCGAGTCAATGGGAATGTTTGTCTCATTAGCGATGATGATGAGGTTTTCGTTGAACGTCGCCAAGCAGGTTGCTGCAAACTCGAGGCAGCTTAAGCGAAGCATCCGCAATTGATTTACATCGTTGACTTCGTTGGCCTTGTTTGCAAAAACCTTGCCCATGACAGTATCGACGTAGACCTCGATGCCCGGCATGCGATTCGCCGAGCCGAGGTTCTCAGGGAACGGCAAGCCATCATGTAGGGGGCTGCTATCTTCCGGAGGCGAAATAAGCGCGATCAGCAGCTGAATGAAGGCGTGGGGTTCGTCAAAGCCGTGGCAGATGTCGTCGCTGACAGTGTCCATGGATACAATAGGAGAGCTCTGAGGCGATCGGTGCTGGCTTGGCGTCACAATGTAGGCGCCGTTCATCCAGGCCTCCAGACATTGCCACATGATGTTGGCCTCCTCTTGGGTTTTCCGTGAAATGAGAGCGCGCAAGGCCATGAATGTGCCTGCCCGCAAATCCGCGGGGATCGGACTGCTTGCAAGCTGGAAGAGCATCTCGACGAGGTTGAAGCTAGGCTCCTTGAGAAGGAATTGCCTTGGGGCTTCGCTTTCAGACGCGAGCTTGGTGATGAGCCGCAAGTATGACTGCAACATCATGGTTGATTCTGGCTCAGCCTCGGCCTGGTCGCTGGTCGGTCTGCCAGGCCGGTATGTTGATGGCGCTTGGGGGGTCTGGGCCTTTTCTCTAATCTTGTTTGAGAAGAAGACAAGCTCTCTGAATATCTGGTGCCACGTGAGGGACTGCGACCGCCTCATCTTGCCAGACGCATGGTGGCCTTCATCCAAAAGGAATTCGTGCGCGGCCGTTGCGCAATCCTCATTGCTTGAAATGGCCTGCAGCATTTCGCAGAACGAACTGACTAGCGGCGTCGAGGCTCTCCGTGATGCCCAGTGCATGAATCCAGCCAAATTGCTATCGGGGTCTGACCAGAAATTCATCGCGGCATCGGGACGGCCCTCGTACGCGTAGGCAATGATGACCAAGAAGCGCTCCAGGTCGAGGTCTTGTTCGTGTGTCTGGCTAAGCTGACGCTGCTCGTCCTCCTCCACGCGAAGCTTCCGCAGAACGTCGGGAAGGTTAGAAATGAAGGCATCGACAAAGACCTCCAACTGAAGCATCAAGGACGACTGAAACTCCTCTGAAAAGGTGATGGAGTCTGAGATGAGTGGAGGCGCCTTTCGTTGAAGCCAGTTGCGCATCGTTATTCTCGAGGGGTCGACCCACTCTGGCGTCTTGACATCTGCGGCAATGGAGAGGATGAAGTCGAAAGCACCATCCTTCAAAGCCTCCAAGAATTGCTTTGATCTCTGTCTGTCCTCTTTGTCCAAATCAACACCTTCCAGGCCACCGAGGAGCGAGTCGTCTAGGTACCACCCGCTGTACTCTGATAGCCACCAAGCCTTGACAGCTGCTTGAAGATACACCAAGCGCCAAGGGGCCGTCTCATCGGCTTGTGGGCAGATGATCGGGTTGAGTTGTCTCGCCATGGTCAGGCTCGAGACTCCTTCGGTCGAGCCATATAGTGTTATGTACGCACCCAGTGCGGGGAACAAATGTGCTTCCGCCCATGTCAGCGGATGTACTTCGTTCACAGAACTCGTTGTACTTACCAAGAAGAATGTCGTACTTGTCCACTTTACTCAGGAGCTGTAGGAACGCCTTGAAGTCGCCAACTTCAGCATCCCTCTTTTCGATTGCGCGGCACAGGATCATTGAAAGAAGCTCGTGCTGCTGGTATAGGCTGACGCGGGAGAACTCAATCGTCTCCATCTCCTCGGGTACCTGGCCACCTCTGCCATTGATCAGTACGGCTGCAGCCGTCAGTTTGTCGGCAATTTTCTGGAGCCACGTCCTAACATCCTGGATCGCCGACATGCACTTTGGAATCAGCCTCTTTTGCGAAGAAGCCGTTTCGCCTGGCAAGCTTTGAAAGACGGTCGCGGACAGATACATCTGCACACCATTGAGAATCTCGGGATCAATCTCGTCGTCATCTAGCGCATCAATCTCGAACATGAGTCGAATGCTGTCGAGAGTGTATCTTCGTTGTTGGTGAACCCTGATTAAAGCGCATTCGAGCAACGGGCGAGCGATGGCGATGGGGTCATCCTCGGAATCCAAGAGGCATCGCATGGCATCGATTTCGTTTATTTCGGCTTCGTCGGCGAGACTAAGGACCAATTGCTGAAACTCGTCGTTGACGGCGTATTCCTCCTCGTCAATCACAACCTTGCCTGGCGCATGGAGCTGTGTCAGTGTACACGTTTGGACGGGGAAGCTGCAGAGCTTCAAACCAACCTGACTTGACAGCCTGACGGCTCTTCTCATCTCTTGCAGGCCGTCGCCATGTTTTCTCGAGCTCCCTTTCGAAAATGGCTTGGATAACGGGGTTGTCCAAGGAATCAACGCCTTCGGGGCGACCATCGCGGATGGCAGCCAAGTCGCGGTGGAAAGCCTGCAAAGCTTCGAGGGTATTCGGTTCGGCCATTTTGAGGTACTGGGCGCGCTATTGCATGGCCTCAAAAGGCTATTAATGTCATGGGATGAGGGAAGGCCGCGAAGCTGTCGCGTTGGCGAAAGGCGACCGGATCTGCTCGTTTGTTCGGTCGTGGGTGGTCTGCGCGGGCGACTCTTTTCGAGATGCCGGGAATTTTAGTGTGGAGCTCAGCAGCGACGAGAGGTGCTCGACCTTGAACCTTGGAAGTGTGGCTTGCCGCAGGCGCGTGGACGGTCGATGCTGTCAGTGTCCATGGTGGTGGGTGCCTGGACTTCCAGTGTCCAATTGGGTGCGTTGGCGGTTGCTGTGTCGAGAAAAATTCGCGGCTTCTGTGGATGATCCGCGCCGAAGTCAACAAGAAACGTACCGGATCTACCCGCCTTGGGCAGGTGGTGAAACTTTTTGCCGTAATTTACTTGCAATCGGGCAGGGACCAGGGAAAGTCGTAAGCTTAAGGAAGGAAAGTAGCTGAGGCGGCGCAAGGAGCTCTCCAGGTACTGTAGGAATTCATCTATGAGGAAGCTTTGTTGCAGGCTATGAAGTGCCGCGTCTCACTGAATGATTTTCCGGAAGCTCATCAAGTGTCATACGTGAGCTTTGCGCGACATACTGAACCTTTTTGACAAATCAACGGCATGCCAGCAAACGCTCACCTCGTGGTTTCATTGTGACTTGTGGGGTGCCAGTGCTGCCCTTGAAGCTCCGTCGCGACTACTAAATACTACAATCACCACGCTTGCGCCTGCCTCATCAGCACCCTCATGACGTTCAACACCAAAAGGTGCACTCAAAGTCTTTTATCAGCAGGCAGGAAGGCACATACATTACAGCCTCGCCCTCTATCCTCGCTCTCAAAAGTATCCTCACTCTATATCTCCGCTTTCTAAGGTATCCTTGCTCTAAGGTATCGTCGCTCTTTACCCTCACCCTCTTCCCTCACTTACCATCATCGCTGTATATCCTCGCTCTTTACATTATCGTCGCTCTCCGTTCTCGCTCTCCATCCTCGCTTCTACCCTCTTTTGACCTTCTGTCCGAGCCTATCGACTCTGCTTACATTCGTTTGGGAATAACTGTTCACTAACGAGGCCACAGGACGATGGCATATAGCAACAATGGCGCCTCCAAAGATCAAGACGGGAGACGTCACTGTCAATGATGCGCTAGGTCAGTAACATATTCTGTCTGGTAGGTGCTTTTGAATGTCACAACTGACAGTAGCAGATTTGATCGAAGGGGGTAACCTCAGAGAGCGGTCTTCTGGGTTGGATGGTGAGTTTCGACCTCATTCCGTCTACCCATATCCTCCCCCCTTCTCTCTCTCTCTTCTCCTGCATCGGTTCGATCCGGAGAGCATGACGACAGTGGCCTGGTCAACGATCAAGGGTATTGACTAGGGATATTGACCATGTTGACAGACCTGATATATCTCCTGGACAAGAAGGGAAAATCTACTAGTTTGTAAGGACTCCTGTCACTTTTCCATTCTTGGCCTTTGTTGACAAATCTTGCTGACGAATGCGGTAGATCTACCCTCCGCGACAAGCACTACCACCGCATACTTGAGATTCTCTTCAAATGCGCCATCAGTGAGAAGAAGACCTATACCGGCGGCAAGCGGACGACGGCTGCAGGGGCGGGAGGCAGATTGGGGAAATGCGCCGAGGCCCTTCGGCTTGCTGTCGGCCATGGAGCTTCTGCCAGCAAGCTCAAGAGAAAGACGATGCTTGCTCTCATCGACCACGTCACTCAGGCTCTACCCTGTCCACCTGGATCCGGAGACGGACCGTACGTGGAGCCACTTTTGAAAGACTATGTCAAAACCATCCTCGCCCTGCTCTCGCATCAGGCAAACGTCGAGCAGCTTGCTACACTTGATGCGGCCGGATGGAAGAATTGTGTCGATTTCTGCGTCGATGCTGTGCGAGTATATCTCGACAATGCTGACCGAGACTCCGGCTCACGGGGATCCCCAGCACCAGGCACGGCATCCTTGGGCTTCTCTACTGGAAGAAGCACCAATGCCAGCCAGAGGATGCCGGGTCAAATCCATCGCGGTACCGTACAGGACCTTATTCATTGCATTCACCTCCTCGTCCGCCCGCCGAACGCGCCGCTTCACGAAAGATCTATTGATTTATCCGAGACGATCATCCAGGTACTGCAGCTGCGCCACCTTGGGTTGAGCCAAGTGATTCAGCTGAGTTTTGCTTCAATCAACAAAGTCTTTGTCGAGATTCAAGCAAACGACACCTCTCGGGCTGCCAACTTGGCCAGAGATCTTGTACCATTGATCAGTCATTGGTGGCAGGCGCGGACAGTATCCCAGGATGGGATGCTTAATTCAATCCGGGACGAGATGCTGAAAACCATGTTGATCATCCACCTCCACCTTGAGCGTCTTGTATGCCTCGAGGGCGACGATACAGCCGGCAAAGAGATGATAGGACTCGCTGATTCCCTATGGCTGGAGTACTCGCGACGAACTAAAAATTCCCAGCTTCAACTCGATGATCTCACATTTGTCCCCCAGAGGTTGCCCGAGGACTATTTCACACTTGAGCTCTTCGGCCTTCGTATACACAACCGAGAGGGGGAACGAGGATGGGCTCTGTGTCAGAACCTCGCCACCTTGGAGCGAATCATTTGGAAGAGCCGCAACAAGGATACATCACAGTCGCCAGAGGAGCAACCGCGGAAAAGGCGCAAGACTTATGCTGCGGCGACGCGTTTACAGGAAAAACTGCAGTCGCCCAACTCGGCAGCACGGATACTCGCCTTGCAGCTCGTGCCTTTCCTCCTCGAACTCAACACTTTCTCTGCGGTTGAAGTGTCAGATCTTGTTATTGATCTCACCGGCCTCGCCGGCGATAAGGACACCACGATAGTATCATGGGCTATGCTCGCTTGCTCCAGGTAGGGCCCCTCCAAACTTTGTGCAACTAAGATGACCAAAGCTAAGGACGCGAAGCTCCGCAATGTCCCAGGTCAAGTCGGCCGATAATCCAGACTTATGGAGACAACTATGGCAACTAGCTTCTCGAGCAGTCAGTCTTCCTAATGCCAGTCGTGCTGCCAGCGTACTTTTGCACACTATTCTTGAAAGAAACCTTGTACTTTACCACGATGTTTCCGATGACATCAACAGCATTGTCACGACTGCCGACGTCAACGGCCCAGCACTCTTGGTGGACTCTTCCATTACCCTCATGTTTCATCTACGGTCTCTCAGAAACGTCAAGCTGCCCAACGCAAGCCAGTCCACAAACCATCACGTCATTCGATGGATCTTCCAGAGATGGAATCCAGGTACGTCCTTTCTTCAAGCTGGAGCTGTTCATCAATCTTACTATTTTCAAGCCGACTGGAGCTATGCTCGCGACTGCTCTATCCACGCTCCGATTCATGAACTTGCCAACCTGATCCGGGCTTGCTGTGGCGCACAACTCTTGACCTCAACACCTTTGACAGTGTCTGGAGGGCCCATTTGCGAGGTTTGGAAGGCACAGTACCACACAGTAGTCCTAACACGATACCTCCTTCTGCTGGATGCACCACCATCATCAAAGCCACGTACCCTCTCGAGCTGTCGTTCAAGCACTCCTGAGTCAGTCCAGGTCAGCGATGCCTCTTTTCATGCCTCAAAGAGACTAGTATTGGAGCTCCTGTTCCCAAAAGTCGAGGAATTGCAAGACCTCTGTGACTCGTGGACGAGAAAGGGATCAGAGGGAGGCGCTCCCATGTCTTCAGACCGACTCCACAGTCTCTTCTCTGCAAACATCACAGGCATCCTCCTTGCCACCCAGCTTGTCGACTTGAACTCGGGTCAGTCACGAGATATCGAGTCTCTGCTGGCCAAGCTTTCCGAGGCCAGCATAAGTGCTGCCTCGAACTCGAGTGACAACACAAGTTTCAAGCTTTTGTTGAGAACAATACGACCGGTGCTTCCGTCACTCAACACAACGGGTATCAACAGTCTTGAGGGAAATGCCCCACTGTTGAGGTTGATCTCGGCACTGGCAGCAAGCGTGGAAGAGAGATCCTTGCGGCACTCCTCGGGACAGGATCAAGATCTTATGGACGTGGACGATGATTTCGACTCACAGGAGAGCAGGGTCAGCGTTACGCTATCCGAAGTCCCTCGCTCAAGCATCTCCATGAGTCTAGATGGGGAAGCATTCTCACATGAAACCATCCAACGTCTATACCATTGTGCGTCGATGCATAAAGACAGTGGGAAGGTGTTCATGGAACAACTGTTGTCGCTCCCTGACAAGGAGTTCATGCTGTGTAGCACCTTCACCTCAGAGCTCTTCGAGTCTGACTTGCCAATCAGCGAAGAAGATGCGATCGGCGTCGTTGAGAGAACAGGCGACATTATGGGCGAGCCCGAATACTCCTGTTGCGAAGTAGCTCACTCGACCAGCTTGAGGATTCTGCAGAGCCTCATGCCGGTGTACAAGGACGACCAACAACCCGTGGCCAAAATGTTCGGCGACTTGTACCATCACTTTGTCAGCAAATATTTGCCCAACAATCTCCTTTCCCCAGTGTCGCAGATGTCTCTTTCAAGCTTGCTGCTTGCGCTTTTAAGGACCAACCCACAGTATGGCAGCAATCTCGGCCTAGACTCTTGTCGAACGACTTTACTGTCAATCATGCAAAGCGGCACGCTGCCCGTTAAGTTCTTCATCGGATCCGCTTTGCCGGACGTCTTCGGCTCCTACGTACTCAAGATGCATGACGATATCTTCCTTGACGTTCTAAACAGTCTTCCTACCAACTCCCAAGACCTCGAAGGCATCGCTTTCCGCCTCTTTGTGCTGTCCCAGCTCGCATGCCGCTGGCCAACCCTGCTCAGGAGATGCACGTATCACATCTTCGAGACGCCGGGGAATATCATGCAATCCAGTCAGTATGCCAAACGGTGTCTGGAAACGGTATCGAAAGCCCTCTGTCTGTCCTCTTCTCAAGAGTTATTCAGGATATTTAGCCCTCAGCTGCTGTACACATGGCTTGCACCCCCCGACAACGACGAAAACGGCCCAGCCATCAACAAAATCGAGGACATCCCATACGAGATTTTTGGCTTCCCGACTCTTGACGCCCTTCTACAAGAAGCACAGACCGAGACGACAGCGTTGCAGATAATGCGACGTCGCTACGGAGACGTCGAGTCTCTTTCCAAGCGGCTGGGTACCTCCCTGGTCGACATGGTGACACAAGGATTCACAAAGATCATGGCATACGCGATTGCACATGAGCTCAGCACGCCTATCGCTAAAGGGAGGAGTGTCGAAACAGGCGAAACTGGCGAAACTGGTGAGACGTGGGTTCGGAAGCTTTTGGGCAACGAACCATTCCTCGATCAAATTTACCTGAACTTTGCCGACATAGTCGCCCTGTTGCTGGATCTTTTCGACCAAGAAGACCCCATCGAGAAGCATCTCTCTAGAGACAAGAGCTTTGAATACGCTTGTGAGGCATTGGACGAGATGAAGCAGTTCTCTCAGTCGACAACCGCCTTACCGCCTAACCAACAACCCATGTTCAGGGCCAAGTACCTCACCAGAGAGCTGTTCCATTTGTGTCGCCTGACGGAGTACGAGCTACAAGAGCTATGGACACCGGCTTTGGTTGTCTCGGTCGCCCGTAGAATTTTCAATACTGTCCACCCGGCGTTGGGCTCGTTTCACGCCAGCTCCGTGCTGCGCAAAGTCAGAGTCGTGGTTGCTCTTGCTGGCCCCGTTGCGTTGGAAGCTTATCCTCTGGAAATGCTGCTTTCGTCCGTCCGGCCGTTCATTGTGGACTCGGAATGTGCCGACGACGCACTTGGTGTGAGTCAGTATCTCATCAAGAAAGGAGCTTACCACCTCGAGCAAACCCCATCCTTTCTCGCCGGTTATGCCTTGTCTACTCTGGCATCTCTCAGAGTTTTCCTCGAGTCCAGTCAGTCCAGTACAACCCAAGAAAGTCAGTTCAAGGCGACCATGAGCAAAGCCCAGACTTTCCACTCATGGTTGAGTTCCTATCTCACTGGCTACGACTCGACCAACTTTGCGGATGAGCAGCAACGGGAGGCATTCCGCTTAATTACCCAGTCTGCTTCCAAAATTCGATCTTCAGGAAACGCCGAGAAGGGCACGCACGAGAGCACCCTGCTGATGGAGATTCTCAGGGATGGCGAACGCGAGTCGAAGCTCCTGAACGAGGCAGCTCGTGATCTAGCACTTGGTTTATTGTGTGGAGATTTCGCTGTGCCCACGACGGGTCGTCAAGATGTAATTTCCAAGGATGACGACGCCCTACGGCACACTGGAGTTGTGTGGAAGAGCTGCAATGCGTTAGCTCTCAGTGACGAGTACCTCGCCTGGGCAGGCCGCGTTGTGGGCAGGTCTTTCGCCGCTTCAGGAGAAATCCAAGCCGAACTTTTGGAAGAGTCCGAGCTATCACAGTACAACAGGATTGCACCAGGAGCTAATGACTCCGAGAAGGGACTGTTGAGTCTACTGCAACAACTCACTCAGAGCAAAGAATCTGTCATCGGAGGCTTGGCCGAATCGGCCCTGAGGGCAGTCGTATCAGAAGCCGCAGCGCAGGAAGACGGGGCGTTAGTCTCTGCCGCCCAGCAAACCTTGACCGAATCTCTGTACTTGGCCTCCGCCTGGGCTCAATATCGCACGCCTCCTTCCGACTTTGTACTGTCTCCGATCGTTCCTGATTCACAGGTCTTCTTCCGGGATCATGTGGAGAGTTCCGATTGGGTTCAACAGCTCGCCGTTTACCTTGCGCAGTCGGTTTCCGAGTACATTGTCCTAAGCGCGCTGGTGCCAATTCTCAAGAACGTCAAAGGTTTTGCCCAAGATGCATTTCCATTCATCGTCCACCTGGCTCTATACAGTCAACTAGATAAGCAACCCCACATCAAGCGCAACTTGTCGGAAGCCGCCAAGGAGTGGCTTAAGATCGAGGACGATGCTGCGCGGACGAACCAGAAACAGCTTATCAACACAATACTATACCTCAGAACACAGTCCATCCCCCAGGAGACATCCATCGCGGATCGGGTATCGTGGCTCGATGTCGACTTCGCTACCGCTGCCGCTGCCGCCTCGCGTTGCGGTATGTATAAGACCGCCTTACTGTTTACTGAGGTAGCCGCCTCCCAAACGGTTCGCCCGTCGAGGCGATCATCTGCGATCCGCGAGGAGGATTCTACTGAAGTCCTTCTTTCGATTTTTGAGAACATTGACGATCCTGATGCCTACTATGGCCTCCCAGAATCCGCTGATTTCTCAAGTGTGCTGGCTCGATTGGACTACGAGAAGGATGGCTCCAAGAACTTGGCCTTCCGAGGAGCCCAATACGACAAGCACATTCGGAAAGGAAACCCCGCATCACAGGGGGATAGCCAGTGTCTTGTCAGAGCTCTTGGTACTTTGGGTCTGGCGGGTCTCTCCCATTCCTTGTTACAGACGCAACAGAGTCACGACGGAGATGAAGCATCTCTGGAGGACACTTTCCAGACAGCACGCCGACTGGAGCTGTGGAATCTTCCTGTCCCATCAACCGCCGATAATTGTGCTGTCACCATCTACAAGGCGTATCAAAACGTCCAACAAGCCACTGACACGCTTTCTGTGCGCAATGCCATCTACGCCGGCTTCAGCCAGACCATGCGCAGTCTTGTCAGTCGAGGCCTGAACGCAGCCAACCTTCGGCAGCATCTCGGCGCTCTTGCAGTCTTGACTGAGCTTGACGACATTGCCAACGTGGCTGACTTTTCTGAGCTGGAGGGTATGCTTGTCAAGTTCGAACGACGTGGCCAGTGGATGAGGCGCGGAAGGTACGTAAACTTTGGGTCCTCCCATGACTTTCTTTTCCTCGCTACATTGCCTTTGTGATTCCCTTTTCAGCCCAGATCTCCCGCTTTGCTTCTGCTCACTGAATGTTCCCTGCGCGAAGATGATTGCAAACTGACAAACCTTAGGTACGAGGATATCAGTCACCTACTTTCTTGCAGAGAGACATCATTAAGCTTGATCAGCCAGAAGCCCAAGCTTCGCGCCCAGGCTTTATCAACAGCCGAAGCCAGACAAATCGAGATCAGGTGCATGCTGATGTCCTCGGGTATATACCGCTTCCATCAAGCAACACAAGAGTGTCTGAATCTCTCCACGTTACTTGTGGACTTAATTGGTACATGCGACGAACTAGGTATCAAGGTGGACGCCGCCATCAAGATTGAGACAGCCAACTCACTGTGGGACCACGGGGAAATGATCCCCTCCATTCGCATGCTACAAAGTATTGATAGCGACTCGTCCCTTAAGAAGCAGACAATTCCAGTCAGCCGCTCAGATCTCCTGTCAAAAATTGGCCACCAGGTGTCGGTAGCCAAGTTGGAGAACCCTCATGACATCCAAAAAACCTACCTCGAACCCGCTCTCAAAGATCTCAAAGGGAACAGCCAGGGACAGCAAGCTGGGCATGTCTATCATCAATTCGCCATGTTCTGTGACGAACAGTTGCAAGACCAAGACAATTTGAAGGATCTTGCCAGGCTGCAGACCCTGCGGAAGGGCAAGAGTGACGAAGTCTCTGAACTTCAGGATCTCATATCTAATACCCGCGATCCCCATCTCAAACAAAGATATCAGGGTCACCTGAACCGCGCTCGGCTATGGCTAGGACTGGACGAGCAAAAGCTCCGCCGCATGGAGCAGACGAGAGGAGAGTTTGTGCGGCTCAGTCTGGAAAACTATCTCCTTTCACTTACCGCCTCTGACGAGCACAATAACGATGCATTACGGTTCACGGCTCTCTGGTTGGAGCGCTCCGAGGAGCCAGCGACCAATGAGGCCGTCAAGAAACACCTCGACAAGACGCCCACGAGAAAGTTTGCAACGCTGATGAATCAGCTCTCTTCTAGACTGCAGGATCAGCCGAGCTCGCCTTTCCAGAAGCTCCTGATTCAGCTCGTCTACAAGATTTGTCTGCAGCATCCATACCATGGGATGTACCAAATCTGGTCAGGCACAAAGGTTAAGACCCGCAAAGAGGATCAGGTGGCAGTCCTGAGACTCAAAGCCACGGAAAAGGTGGCATCGCTGCTGCAGTCTGCCAAGTCTGTCGCGGCAATCTGGCAAGCGATCGATAGGACGAGTTCTTACTACCATCGCCTGGCTGTCGACCGAGACTCGAACAAGTTCAAGGCCGGGCAGAAGATGGCGCTCAAGGACGTTCACTCGGCCCAATCGCTTCAGAATGCGCTGGCCAAGTACAAGATCCCGCCCCCGACCATGCAGCTCGAAGTGTCAGCGACCATGAGCTATTCGGATGTCCCCATCATCTCAAAGCTAGAACCACAGATGTCGATTGCGTCTGGAGTCAGCGCGCCAAAGATCATCACGGCAGTCGGGAGTGATGGCAAGAAATACCGACAACTTGTCAAGGGCGGCAACGACGATCTCCGTCAAGACGCCATCATGGAGCAGGTCTTCGCGGCTGTGTCGGATCTTCTGAAACTGCATCGCTCGGCACAGCAGAGAAACCTGGGGATCCGCACGTACAAGGTCCTTCCTCTCACGTCGGCATCTGGGCTGATCGAGTTTGTCCCTAATACCATTCCCTTGCACGATTTTCTTATGCCAGCCCACGAGAGGTACTTTCCCAAAGACCTCAAAGGCTCTCAATGCAGGAAAGACATCTCGAATGCGCAAGGCAAGACTGTCGAGCATCGGATTACCGCCTATAGGAAAGTCATAGACAAGTTCCATCCCGTGATGAAATACTTCTTTATGGAGAATTTTGTCAATCCTGATGATTGGTTTGCCAAGCGCCTCGCATACACGCGTACGACTGCCGCTATTTCAATGCTTGGCCATGTTCTCGGTCTCGGCGACAGGCACGGCCACAACATTCTGCTAGATAGCAAGACGGGTGAGGTCGTACATATCGATCTGGGTGTCGCATTCGAGATGGGTCGCATCCTACCCGTGCCGGAGCTCGTCCCGTTCCGGCTGACACGAGACATTGTGGACGGAATGGGCATCACTGGCACTGAGGGCGTCTTCCGGCGCTGCTGCGAGTTCACACTACATGCCTTGCGTGAGGAGACATACTCGATCATGACGATACTCGACGTCCTTCGTTACGATCCTTTGTACTCCTGGTCCATTTCTCCCGTCCGCCTGGCAAAACTACAGAGAGAAGTTCAAGGAGGAGATGAATACAACAAGGAATACGACAGGGACGACGACGAAGGTAACGAAGGTGATGAAGAGGGTAGGAAGGGCAAGAAAGGGGGCAAGCAGGTCAATGAGCCGTCGGAGGCTGACCGGGCTTTGGAGGTAGTTCGGATGAAGCTATCGAAGACGCTAAGCGTAAAGGCGACGGTCAACGACCTGATTAACCAAGCGACCGATATAAGTAATCTTGCCGTCCTCTACTCGGGATGGGCAGCATATGCATAGATGGATAATGAAGGATCAATGAATCAAATGAAATATTCATTCTTCAGGTTTTGCAGAGGATTACTTCTCTGCCTCTGTGCATTCAGAGGGGCAAGAAAAGGGTTGTACAACAACTAACACAACTGCGTATCCGAACATCGCACAATGGCAACATCTACTAATTTGCTGTTTGGGAGAGGCGATTCCATGGTGGTCTTCTCAGCAGAAGTGAAGGATATTGTGGCGTTCCCAGGGACGACGGGATCGGGTGTTTACCTTACTGTGGTGGGACCGTTTGATGTGACGACGAGAAGTGTGGTGGGGTCCATGTCTTATCTAATCCCTGTCACTGACGATAAGGGGACGTGCTAAATGGATGATGCTAACGACCGCGGTGGTGGTGATTTGTTAATGGCGTTCATAGCTCCGCGTTTAACTCCGCGACAACTCTCTCTGCCGCAATCACGACTTTTGTACTCCCCAACCTCTCTGTCACAAGCTTCTCTGCAAACACCCGACAATTCATTCAAAAGAAGCCTGCCGCCTGCGATTTTACCCTGGCCGCCCGCCCTGCCTACACCATCCCATCTCCACGAGAGCGCATAGTACGTCTGTAACAGCTTGGACAAAAGTTGTTGCAGGGCCACACGGTCCATGCCGTCGAATTCACCCCCCGCAGTCGAGGGAGTTTTGCCATCACAGGCGACGGGAAGGACAGGCGGCGCAGCGCCGGTCAACGACAACAATAACCCTCTACGCCGAAGACCCCGCCAAGATTCCGACGTCTCGCGCTCCGGTTCCGTCGCCCCGCATCAGCAGCAGTCCAACAGACCGAGCCCGAAGCGCTTCAAGTTTGGCGCCGACGACCCTCCCTCTCACAATACCATGTCTACCAAGATGAAGGGCAAGCTGCCCGAGGTCATTGACCTAACACAGTCCAACTCCTACCGGCCATACACTGGCGCGAAGAAGCTGGTTATCAAGAACTTTCGACACTCGGCGACCAACGAGAAGCTGGAAAAGTACTACGAACGGACCGAGCAGGAATTGGTCGATGCTTTGCACGAGATCTTCAGCGGGCGCAAGCCGAAGCTGCCGTTGGAGAGGTTATCTCGGGCCGTGGAGGATATATGCAGGCGCGGCCAAGACAGCGATTTGCAGCTGTACGAGACCTTGCGGCGAAAGTGCGAGGAGCACCTCACCCAAAATGTGTTGCATTCAATCAAGTCCCGAGCTGGTAACACAGATGTCGACATGCTTAGGAGCGTCCTCGAGCACTGGCGAGTGTGGAACGGCCAGATTGTGAGTCCACGAGGTGGTTGCTACACCCTGGCTTGGCATTAACGCGCGACATAGATGACGATCCGGTCCACGTTCACCTACCTTGACCGTACCTACCTCCTCAGGAATAAGAATTACCTTTCCATCAACGACATGACCATTTCACAGTTCAGGAGGATGGTGTTCCCCGCTCGCGACGACCCAGATGGTCAGACACCCGGTGGCAGGGCGTTACGGGGCATGTACGACCTGATTTCGTACGACCGAACAGGGGACGAGCGGTTCGAAGCGGCCTTGCTCAAGGACTCGGTCATGATGCTTCACGTATTCAACATTTACACCAAATACTTTGAACCCCGTTTTATCGAGCTGTCAGAGACATTCTTCGAGGACTTCGCAGAGGAAAGGAGCGCGTCAAGCCTAAAGGAGTATATCTCGGCGTGTGAGAGACTACTGAAGAAGGAGGACTACCGCTGCAACGAGTACAACTTGGACTCGACAACCAAGAAGCAGCTGCTCGACGCCGCGCACGGCATCCTTGTGAACAAGTACTCCGACAAGCTTCTCAACAGTGAGAGTCTTTCCAAGCTCCTCTCCGACCATGAGGTAGATTCCATGAAGGCCCTTTACGATTTGCTGCGACTCTCCGATATCCAGAAGAAGCTCAAGCAGCCTTGGAGCACATATATCAAGAAGACGGGTGCCGCTATTGTTGCTGACAAGGAGCGCGGCGATGACATGGTCCAGAGGCTCCTTGAACTTAAGAGGTCACTGAGCCTCATTGTGCGCGATGCCTACGGCGGCGACCAAGACTTTGTCAACGAGCTCAGGAACGCCTTTGGAGATTTTATGAACGATCGCAGCATTGCAACGACGTGGAGCTCTGGAACATCCAAGGTCGGCGAGATGATCGCCAAGTATGTCGATATGCTGCTCCGCGGTGGAATCAAGGCTTTGCCGAAAACACTTCTGTCAGATAACATTGACCGAGCTGCAGCGGAGCAGAGTGGCGTAGCCAGCGCCGGCGACGAAGACGCTGAGCTCGACCGGCAATTGGACCAAGCACTGGAGCTCTTCCGTTTCATTGAAGGCAAGGACGCGTTCGAAGCGTTCTACAAGAAAGACTTGGCTCGCCGTCTGCTCATGGGTAGAAGCGCTAGTCAGGATGCCGAGCGGAACATGCTGCGGAAGCTCCGCGAGGAGTGTGGTATGAACTTTACTCACAACCTGGAGCAGATGTTCAAGGACGTCGAGGTGGCCAAGGAGGAAATGGAAGCCTACAAGCAGTGGTCGGAGGGCATCGGCGTGGATAGAGCTCCTGTCGATCTATCGGTAATGATCCTGTCACAGGCGGCCTGGCCAACGTATCCCGACGTCAAGGTCCACTTGCCAGACGATGTTGCCAAGCAGATCGAGCGATTCGACCAGTACTACAAGAACAAGCACACGGGCCGACTGCTTAACTGGAAGCACGCACTGGCGCATTGCACGGTCAAGGCAAAGTTCCCCAAGGGTACAAAGGAGCTCCTCGTCAGCGCGTACCAAGCCATCATACTCGTCCTCTTCAATGAGGTCGGCATCGAGGGCTTCCTCGGCTACGAACAGATCGCTCGCTCGACAAACCTGCAGGGAGAAGAGCTTTGCCGAACATTGCAATCTCTCGCCTGCGGCCAGGTTCGCGTGCTTACAAAGAGTCCCAAGGGAAGGGACGTCAACCCGACGGACACATTCGCGATTAACAAGGCATTTATACACCCAAAGATCCGAGTCAAGATCAACCAGATTCAGCTCAAGGAGACCAAGGAAGAGAACAAGGCGACACACGAGCGTATCGCCCAAGACAGACGGTTCGAAACACAGGCAGCCATTGTGCGCATCATGAAGAGTCGCAAGGAAATGAGCCACGGCGAGTTGGTTGCGGAGGTGATCAACTTGACCAAGAACCGGGGAGCGGTTGATGCGGCGCAGATCAAGAAGGAAATAGAAAAGTAAGTCCCTCTTGTGTCCTTGGTGAAACGAAGGCGGTGCTAACACTCTCATAGCCTGATCGACAAGGATTACTTGGAACGCGAGGGCAACACTTACACGTACTTGGCGTAGAGGGATAGTTGGCATGGCGGGACTCGTTTGTACCCAGGGGGCAAGAGCACGCTGGTAAGGCAAGTAGATGGCATGATTGACCTGTCCATATACATACATGAACTGAATGAAGGAGACGCTGGATGGTTAGGAAACCGGCGTTTTCATGGAACAATGCAATCTGAGTTGGCTCTAATACGGAGTGCCCATCTGCCTTCACCGGTGCACTGACCACTCGATCTATGCTCGGTGAGCTCGGTGACTGTCGATGACCCCTGTCGGGACCCTGCGGATAATCGTTCCACCTAGCGCATTGCGGGGTTCAAAAAAAAGTTGCGGCGGCGGTGGTCCCTCCTGCACCTGGCGCCAAAATTTTGGGAAATTTTGTGCCAAAGGCGGTCGGCCAGAAATATTTCCCATTGTAAGGTGCACCGCGAAACCTCGACGACCTGACTTGCGCCGATTCCCACCAAACACCCTACCGGATTCGACGAATTACCTCGCCGAGCCGCCCTACAATTATCAAGGAAAGCCGAACAAGGGGACATTCGCCAATTGTTTAATCGAAGTCGACAAACCAGCACAAACCGCCAAGATGCCCAAGTCAAAGCGCAACAGAGTGGTCAACCTGACCCAGGTGAACAAGAAGACGCGCGAGCAAAAGGACAAGCTCTTTTCCAACATCCGCGAGTCGGTGCCGCAGTACCAGCACTGCTTCGTCTTTGGCGTTAATAACATGCGCAACAACTACCTCAAGGAGGTCCGCCACGAGCTCAACGACTGCAGGTCCGTCTTTCTACAGCTTCTCTCCAAGTCTACTCAGCCTGTGATACCGTACTTGTGGTGCATGCACCACGGCCAGACGAACACCTGAGAATGCCTAGACAAGGACCAAACCTTCAGCTAACCTACTTTGCTACCAACAGACTCTTCTTCGGCAAGACAAAACTCATGGCCAAGGCCCTAGGCCAAGACCCCTCCTCCGCCGTCGCAGACGGCATCGAGCGCCTCACCCCCTTCCTCGCCGGCACCGTCGGCCTCATCTTCACCAACCGCGACCCGGCCTCCATCCTCGAGTACTTTGACGGCGTCTCCCCCGTCGACTTTGCGCGCGCCGGCACCGTCGCCACCCGCGACTTCGTCATCCCCGCCGGCGTCGTCTACGCCACGGGCGGCGAGGTGCCCGCCGAGCACGATGTCCCCATGGAGCACAGCATCGAGCCCGAGCTGCGACGCTTGGGTATGCCCACGCGCATGGTCAAGGGCCGCGTCTGTCTCGGCGGCGACGATTCTGGCGAGGGCGAGGGGTACACCGTCTGCAAGGAGGGCGACGTGCTCGATAGTCGGCAGACGAGGCTGTTGAAGCTGTTTGGGATTTGCTTGAGCGAGTTCAAGGTCAAGGTGCTTGCGTAAGTTTTTTGTTTTTTTTTCGTCCCCCGAGTTCGGTTCCCCTACAGGTCAAAGATTATGAGTACTGACATACGTACGCAGATACTGGAGCTCTGCCTCGGGCGAGGTGACCGAAGTAAACCCCAACGCCATGGATGGCGTCGAGGTCGAGAGCGACTAAGAGCCGAAATGTTATGAACAAACGTAAAAAAAAGAACAAAAAGCCTTCTAGACTTTTGACGATTGCTTTCCTCATGTAGGCTTGATACCATCATGGATTGAGAAAGGGTGGGGACCAACAAAAACAATTTTCACGGCGTTTTACGGGCGGGGGTTTTTACTAGATTATTATTTCTTGAAAAAAAAAAGTCATGCGTCAAAGCATCAATCTTCTTCCAGAAAACATTTCTCTCGTCCATGTAGGTGTGAAATGGGATGGAAGCAAAAAAAGAAGAAAAGAGAAAAAAAAAGAGAAAAAAAAAAGTAGTGGACGGACGCTGAACCTTGATAGGGAGCAAAAGTACAGGGCTTCCTCAACGAGCATCATCCGTTGTAGTCGATAGCCGAACGCAACGGTTTAACTGTCCCTTTCCATTCAGATTGGCAAGGGGCAGGCCGGCTAGCTCTACATAATGCCGTGAGTAGTTCGTTTTTGGACATTTTCCGTCATACAATTTTCTGGTACATGCCGATGTTCACGCCGTGATACGCTCGCGCGCAGAGGTATCTATACAACGGATGGAATACTATCAGGATTTCAAGAGGTCCCGAGTTCGAGACGATCTTTGGTTGGACCCTTTTTTCCTTCCACTGAGGAGGCAGTATCTTTAACAACATGGCACTTCTGGGACGAGAATGAGCGCCCCGGCAACGACTAGATGTAACTCGAGCTGCCGGATGATAGGAAGCTAGAGTACGGAAACGATGTATGATCTGTTGGTGTAAGAAACTAAAAGTCCTCACCTATTCGTACAAGTAATTATAACGTGGTACATGCGGATTTACCCCATCCTTTTTGATTATTTTCCCATGCGAATCCTCCTTCACTAAGCTCGAGGTCAGTAGGCACAGAGTCCCTTACCTCTGACCTTACCTGCAGCATCAAGCCATTGTCGGGGTTTCTTGTTACGGCAGTCGTAGCCTGGGCATGTAGTGTTTGCACATGGCGAAGTTTACCTTCAACGAGATGCTGAATCAATTCTTTGGAAATTGGTGGTTCGCGTGATGATTTGTCGTGAACACTGCCGGCCTGCCTGGTAATTGCGTATACTTGCCCCAAGCCTGTACTCGAGCTTTGTCCGAGTCTTCTTTGATCCGAATATGGAGGTACTTGGAATTCGCGTTTGAAACCTTCTGCTTACCCTCGAGAGACAAGGGGAAGAAGAAAAGAGACTGAAAGATGTGACGAGCTAGTCGTCACCCACCGCAAGACACTAGGTGTCTCGTCAGTAACGACGCAACTTGCGAGGATCCTCGTAGCCACCGCCCTCGTAGCCGCGTTTTCTACTGTCGTCATCGCGAGGTCGGTCGTAATCTCTGTCTCTGTCTCGGCCACGGTCCCGGTCCTCTCTGTCGCCTCGGTCTCCGCGGTCACCACGGTCGCGATACCCACCTTCCCCTCTAGGCCTGATGGGTTCCATGTTGCTTCCAGTGCGTCGGCCACCGTCACGGTCCCGATCGCCAAAGCGGCCTCCATCGCGGTAACCGCCGCCGCCGCTACCACCGGATCTGTCGTCATATGAGCGGCCACCACCACGGTCATACCCACCACCGGAGAAGCTGCGGTCGCCTCGGTCGCCACGATCGCCTCCGAAGCTGCGACCAGGTCCTGAAGGGGCGTCTCTGGGTGCGCCGTATCCGTTTGGTCCGCGGTCACCACCCCTGGAGCCGAAGTCGCCGCCGCCGCGGAAGCCACCACGGCCACCGAAACCTCCACCACCTCCCCTGAAGCCACCGCGTCCGCGACCTCCCTCGAAGCCGCCACGGAAACCGCCTCGGAAGCCACCGCCAAAGTTGCCACCAGGTCCGCCACCCATGGGACGGGCAGGAAGAGCCTTGGTGTAACCTCTGCCGCCGAGGCCACCGCCAAATCGGCGGGGCACCCAGCCCTTGACGGTGCGGCCTCTCTCGACGTCTACCTTGATACGTCGGTCTTTGATTCGAATACCATCGCAGGCATCTAGAGCAGCTACTCACCAGTGCGCCAAGGCGCGTGTGTCAGTAAAACCTTGACGATATCATACCTTTGCATCATGACTGGGTGAAAAGAAGGAAAAACAAGATTTGAGATGGGCAAGCTTGAGCGCCACAGATCTCGAGGTGCAGTGCAGAACGCGGGCAAGCCTGAGGGCCGCGCGTCTGAAGGGGAACGACTGGCAGACAAGCCGAGTCTTGTCGGAGGGGGCGGGTTCGGCGGTATTACCTCTCATGTCTTTCTCTCGTTCAAATACTACAAAAGCGTATCCTCGATGGGGCTTCTTCTTCTTCTTGGGTCTCTCATGAGCATGCGTGTCAGTGATGATGCGGATCTGTACAAACATGTTAGCTGCATTCAAAGTATGAAAAGGTATTTGGGGAGTACATACGCGCTCAATGGGGCCGAATCGACCAAACTCTCTCTCGAGGTCTTGCTCATTTGCCTCGTACGAGAGTCGCGCGACAATGAGCGTCTTGAAAGCGTCACCACGGATGTTGGGATCCTCGTGCGGTTTGACTAGATTGCGAAAACATCAACATAGACTCTCAATGGATGAACACTGAGGAAACTAACAGTCCTTCGGCCCCTCGGTCTTGAGCTTCTCAACAGCTGCCTGCTTCTCGAGCTTCTTGCGGTCGCGCATCTGGAGCCAGCTTTCTGTCGGCTTGTAGTCGTCTTCCTCCTTGTATTGCTGAAGCGCGGGAAGGAACTCGGCGAGTCCAGAGACGGGGAGGGTTCGTCGGGCCTCGGGCGCATGGTCGGGCGGCGCAACCCATCGCAGAGGAGGGCGCGGCGCGAAGAGCGCCAACAGGTTGGGAGGGAGCTTATCCGTCATCGCTGTAGTTGCTCTTCGTCAGATGCCCGATTGAAGAAATGGCTGTCGGCTCGGATGGGATGCGTCGCGCCGTGGCTAATGATGCATCGACGGAGCTTGGTGGGATGTCGGGATTTGGAAAGGGAGCAAGCGCGTCGTCTGGTACAGGTAGAGGAAATTGACACGAGCATGGGAAAGTTTGTGGTGCAGCCTGCCTTTGGCCAATCGCCGCGGTTCAGCCGAGCCATCCTGGTCGCAGAGCTTCGAGTGCCGGTACGTACCTTCGCAAGCTGTCACCTCAGGCTGCATCCTACATTTTCGCGCTAAGAAATTTCCCCGTCCCTGGAAAGGAGCCTCTCGTGATCCAGACTGCGAATCGGATTCTGTGCGCCAAGCAGGATACCATGACGATCAGAGCATTGAAGACGGTGTCTACCGGCCGCGTAAGCCTGTCAGAAGACGTATTTACTGTGATATAATTGCTGACGCCCTGCTAGAATGGCCTGGGCTCTTTCATCCTCCAGTGCAAGAAGCTGGACTTTCACTACTGCGACTGGGCCGGCAGCTCCAAGGGAATGAAGTACGCCAACCCGCCCTTGGAAGGAGAACGTCGAGAACATTGCTAACATTACCCAGCGGCTTCATCAAGTCTCAGCTTCCCAAGTTCGCCGCTGCCAACCCGCAAGTCGAGTTCACCGTGTCGCCCCGTCCGTCGAAACACCCCATCATTGTTGGCCACTACATCAACGGCCGCGAGAAGGCCATTTGCGTTCGGAATATGGAGCCAATCGAGATCTTGAAGAAGGCTGAGCTTCTGCGCGACGCCAACGGAGAGAAGCTGAAGAGGGTCAACAAGCCGGTCAACAGCATCAGCCCCAGTGTCAGAGGTGTCTGGAGTCCTTACCACGGAAATGGCATGGCTGTATAAATATGAGAGGCATGAGCGTATCGATTTGGGAAAACGTGTAAAATTACGAAAGGAACAAGGCGTGTACAGGACGAAAGCGGGAGCTTCTTTGCCGCGTGTACCATACATTGACCCGTCAGGGAGGGCAAAGAGTACCCCTTTAAGCACTCAAAATTCAAGAATCACAAACATTTCACCAGGTCCAACCACCGTCAGAGGATTGGGGGTATAATTCTTTTTTGTTCAAGTCTACGGCCCTAGGAGTTGGCAACTACGAATGGTCACTTGGGGGTCATCCTGGGTCTATCCTGGCCCATCACGGCCTGATTTTAGGTCATCATCATCAAGTTTGTAATCTGCCTTGTTTACTGCTTGGCGTTGACAATGTCGACGACTGTGCCGTGTTAGCTGTCTGTCCATGATAGCGCGCTGAGAATACTCACAGCCAGGCTTCAGGGAGGCACCGCCAACCAAGAAACCGTCAATGTCCTTCTCCTTGGCGAGGTCCTTGCAGTTCTTCTCGTTGACGCTGCCGCCGTAGAGGATGCGGGTCTCGTCGGCAACCTTGTCGCTGACTTCCTTCTTGAGCCAGGCGCGGATGGCGGCGTGGACCTCCTGGGCCTGATCGTTGGTGGCGACCTTGCCGGTGCCGATGGCCCAGATGGGCTCGTAGGCAATGACGACCTTGGACCAGTCGGAGATGGCGGCCTTCAGGGCAGCAAGCTGCTTGCTGACGACCTCGACAGTGGTGCCGGCCTCGCGCTCCTCGAGGCTCTCACCGCAGCACCAGATGGCGCCGACGCCGTTCTCGGTGGCGTACTTGGTCTTGGAGGCAACGACCTTGTCGGACTCGCGGAGGATGGTGCGGCGCTCAGAGTGGCCGAGGATGGCCCAGTTGATGTTGCTGTCCTTGAGCTGGGAGACGCTGATCTCGCCGGTGAAGGCACCGTTGGGCTTGTCGAAGACGTTCTGGGCGGCAACCTCGACGTCCTTGCGGAGCTGGTCGCGGACGAGCTGGAGGTAGATGGCAGGGGGAGAGACGACGACCTCTGCAGACTGTCAGAGAAGCTCAACGGTGAGATAGGATTGGAAAGACATGGCACGTACCGGTGTTGGAGTCGAGGGTAGCGCTGTTCAGGTTCTGGACAATCTCCTTGATGGCGGAAACAGATCCGTTCCTGAGAGGTTGATAGTTGTTAGTCTCACGATGTTTTGGCTGAAGCCGCAGCTTCCAGGCTGCCCCTCTCCGGTAGGGTGGTGCAGAGATCGTCGACCCCGCCAATGGGACAAAACTTACATCTTGAAGTTGCCGCCGACGAAGAACTTGCGAGCCATGTTGGGCAATTGGTGGTGATTTGGTGATACGTGGGAGGTTTGGTAGGATTGGATACGTCTGAGTTGCCGTCAGGAGTGAAAGATCAGATCAAAAACTTGGGTGTAAATGACGCAGGATAGATTCGGAGAGCTTCGTAGTCATGGAAAAGACCTCAGGGTTGGGTCACGTCAAAAGCTCCAGTGCAAGGTGGGCTGCGCTTGTCTCATGGAGGGGCAGAGGGGCTGCGCAGGAGGGGCAACTGGTACCACGGCTGCCCACCTCGAGAGTGCCGCCAGAGTGCCGCCGCTGGCAGGCCGAGCCCACCTCATGGATAGGTAGCAGCAAGTCAGCAACAGCAGCAGGTTGGCAGCACACAATCAGCAGTTCTGGTGGGGTCCTCAGCGGCCCCCGGTCTGGCCCGGAGCCTGCAGTTGCCCCGCACCCAACCTCACTGCAGCATCCAAAGTTGCCCAAGTGACCTGAGCGTCCGTCTGCCGTGGGCTGAGACCATCCTCCAACATCGACCGCCCCTCAACAGTTTTCGTGCCCAGTCGGACCGTTCTCTTCCCTTCATCCCCCGGACGCCGAGTCTCTCATTTGATAAACCAATCGGATGACCACTAGCTCCCAGGTGAATAGCAGTAGAGAATGACAGCTACCTTGTGCTTGACCGTAATCCAGTCAGGACAATCCGTCAGGGTAAAGCTAGGGCCAGCTAAAGATGCATCTTCATAAACGACGTGAGAGTTGGCGACCTCGGACCTAGTCCCCCTTCAGGGAACTTGCGTTCATCGCGTACAGATTGTCGATTGAGGCGTCAATGTTGCACCAGGAGAGCCAACGATGCATTCGCCAGGTTTCTGTGAGGTAAGGACCTCGGCCAAGCTGCTCACGAACCCTGTTTCTCCCGAATTTACGGCTACTTGAGCTCCGACTCTCATTAGCCCCGGCAAAGCAAAGTAACAGACGTCTCCTCGGTTGGGCGCAATGTCAGTTCTGTAATGACAATCGTCTACAGTCACTCAGACTCATAATGCCCGGGAAGCAAGCTTACTTGCTCTGTTTCGCCTGGTGAGAAATACATTGTAGGGCAAGTCTAGACTGAAGTAGACTGGAGTCTGAGAACGCATGCTCTGTATGTTGTCTCAATAGCAATACCTCCTTAATCTCGGCATTCACCATCCCTTTGTCTAATCAAGTCTGTGATGGCTTAGCTTCTCACCAAAAAACGAATAACAATTACCGGTTCCACGCGTAAGCCCTTGCTGTCAAAGCACCCCAATATCTTGGCTGTCCCGAGACCGCGAGTCTGGCGTCTTCGATCCGGGGCATCAAAAGCAAAGCTACGCGACGCCGTCTCAGATATTTCACAATTGCGATTCAACCGGATCAAAGAGCGCTAGGTCGGGCGATCTGATGAATTCTAGTCGTTGTCTCTCGTCTAGTGCCAAATTCATGATCTGTAGCCGCAGCCCCAGTCCAAGTCGCCAATCGACAAAATCTGCAGATTTGATTGTCTTGTCCATGCAGCATCCCGTGCAGAGCACGGATCGCCTTGGTCGACTTACCCTGACTTGTGATCTTCGTTTCCGGATGGCATCCTGACATGAGAGGGGAGCAAACTTGGCAAGGGAGCATGATCCGGTCTGTGAAGTTGGCCGTGCTCAACTTCCTTGCGTCGTGCTCATCGAGAATCCCTTCACCTAGCCAGGACTACTTCAGCTCGGACCTGCTCAGATCCTAGCAACGTCGTGTTGGCTCCGCGGAGTCGTGAAAAAAGTCCTGTCTACTGTAAGACATCGTCGCATTCGATTGCGCCGTACCAAAAAGGAACTCCATGAGAAGCAAGTCTTCCATTACTCGTTAGACCAACCTAGCCCTCTTTCACTGTCTCTTCTGTTGTCTACGCAAGTAAGCGGCCAGTGCTGCTAGTAATATAGCGTTCATGTTCATTGGCACGGTGGCGAAGCAGGATTGACGTGGAGTTTGCTGATGGAAGAGACGATTTCCAGGTCTAACGCCGTGTAAGTCAACCACCGAGCTCTGTCACGGATCCATAATCCCCATATCAGGCTCTTTAGACGTGAACCTCCTCTCTCAGCCTCCGTCTAGCGCTAGCTTCGGCTTATGCCCTCTCTTCATCTTTTTGTTGCTCTGCCGACTACACCTCCCGAGTTGTTACGTGCAATCATGGGCTAAATCATCTTGAACTCTTCTAGCACCGTGAAACGATTATCAACTCGAATAGATACAGCGAGGCACAAAAGGACCGATAACACGCGGTTGAAGAGATAGACAGCATTGGGGATTAGACGAGTCCACGCCAGACTGGTGACCTCTGACATGGGAGACGGATGGCATCTACTAAGGTGCAAGAATGAGCGAGCCATTGCACAGAGCACACTGTACCTGAGATGTAATTGTCTTGCCAAGAATCATCTTCTCCAGCATGCTTCCGATGTTTCACGAGCACGCGCTAGGCGGCATGAATATCGCGAGTCCCTGTTAGAAACACATCATCTTCTCACAATCTGTCATACGAGACGCCTGGGCATTCTAGAAGTCCAGTATCGTGTAGAATCCGTCATCTACTCATTTTCGCGCACAACAGGGGAGCACTCCAGGCGGTATAAGTGAACCCATGTCGAGTGTCGTTATGATTGAGTCGGTCACATAAGGGGTAGCCTCCGGGAGGCGCAGCTGATGGCAGGCCGGACACACGTGGGGTTGACAGCCCCGGCCTGATCTCAGGGCCCAATCGCATCTCCATCAGCCATAGTCCAGACCGGGGTTCTTGGCATCACGGAGGGTTGCTCTCGACGGGCGGGAGGAAGAGAGGGCTGAAGACGTTTTTCTCCGTTGCCCGCTAATGACAGGAACACCGGGACCGAGCTGTGCGCTCGCGACATCATTCGCTGCCGACCTTCAAGGGCCCCAATCGTCGTGTGCCGGTTGAAACAGCAGCGTACGAGGGGTGGTTCGGAAACGGCTCAGAAATAGCAATCTAGCCACCCAGCTATTGCACGTGGTGGCTGCAGGAAGAAGCAATACGACATCCAGATAACAGTACCGGTTCGTTCCATTGAGTGTGGCGAGATTGATGAACCCAGAAACTTTGGATAGAGGAGTTGTTGAACTCGGCCCTGAAAAATGGAGAGTCGCTGAGCGTGACTTCGGAAGTGTCGTCTGGCTGATGACTAAGATCATTTTTGGTGTGGAGCAGCATGTCATCGCTCAAGAACCGAATGGAAGCCGCACCTTCCAACTAACACTTGCTGTTAACCCCTTGTCAGCTAACGACTTCACGTCAAAGTACGCCATCCTATTCCATGCGCTTGCATATGAAGCCGCCTCTTCGCTTGATGACATGCGTACCCTGTCATTCACCGTTCGTTAGACAAGGTAGCATTGGGGCGCCACCAGTCATGGAAACGCCCAGATCCGATGTGATAGGGACCGGAACCTGACAGGCCAAGAGTACCATATCAGAGAGCGGCCGCATCACGGGGGCCTTGCAGCATAGCCTCTGGGAACACAATGGCCTGCCTCTAGCCGTATTAAGAGACCTGTCCAGGATGTCGAGGTCGAATAGGCGAAAGTCGAATTGGGCCTATGGCGTCCAACACCCTCCGACACGTACGGTTTTATCATGCCCTCGCCCGGTCGTCAATGCGCCATAACGAACCCAAAACCCGTGCGTCCTGCCAAGGTCCAAACAGTTCTCTACTACAGTGAGCAATGAGAAACGAGAAGGCGGCGCGGCTTCGAAGTCAACTCGCCAATCCAGATCCTGGATGCAAACATTTCTGATCTTCATCCAGGAACAAGTTGTCTTCCCCACCTTGAACCTGCTTTCCACTACATCCACCGGCCGCCCACCTCCACCATCATCATGATATTCAGACCAGGGCCGGTTTCTGAGTTTGAATGCTCTCTCGCCAACAAGCACCTTACCGCTCGAATGAAGCTGTCAGCGGCCAATCCGTCTGTCAAATAACCTGACAGCCTCCCTTGACATGTCATGCTCATGATCGCAGGCCTGGCGCATGACGCTGGCGATCACGAAAGGATCCTGACACTGTTGACACCCAGGAGTGAAAGCTGTCTCGGTAGCTTCAAACTGCTTGCGCTGCGTTAGCGGCAAATGACCCCGGTCTCTGAGCCTGGGTCTGCCGCGTCAAACGGCCTAGTCTGCTGTTGAGCCTCCTCAGCCGGAGAAACGGGACTTGTCACCCCAGCTGCAAAACCAACAATAGGGCTGGGAGATGTTCTCGCCAACAACGGCTTTGGAGGAGCGATGCGACGGTGCCGCAGAAGATGACTTACGCAAAGAAGCAAGGCGCCGAAGTCTACTGCCTTTCCGGCTTCTCTCACACAGACTTGCAACCGGCCAAGGTGCCGTGGGATCAACGGAGTAGCATCCGTTATTCCCTTTTCAGCACCGCCCCGTGCATATCCAATGGATGCTGAGAGACACAACACGACACGACACCACCAGTTCCTCATGAGAACCCCGGTTCAAGCCGTCAGTGCGGCCTTGAGAATGTCTCGCCAACACTCACTCCTCGCACCACTCCCCCCCTCCCCGCAGTGCTGTGCCAGGGATGGGATGGCCACCATCGAGACCCAAAGGATATATTGGCCGGGGCTCGCATCACCATCTTGATGTCACAAGCAGAGTTATGCTTTGCCATTGCCTTCATCCGTTGATTAGGCTCAAGCACGGTCACCACCGCTGAAAAAACGTCTTTTTGCCCTTCCATTCGATTTGCCCATCCCCCCTCGTCCAGTGTCCTCTTCGTCCCCGCGTGTACTCGGACCACCTTGGACGCCGCATAGAGAAGGAATAAGGAGGAGATTCTCCCCTCACCTCCCCTACTTTCCCGCCTCTAAGCAGTCGTGGCCAACTCCCGGTTCTCCATGATGTTCACGCCATCTACGATATGAGAATCCCGCCTGTAGAAGTCATTCTCAGTTGGCCGACCCCGAACTTCGTCAACCCAGTAACGAGAGGCCCGGCCAACGAGATCGTTGCCATTATCCTACTGGCCATCGCCGCCGTCATCCTAGCCATCCGGATCTATACACGGCGATGTATCACTAATGGGTTCGGCTGGGACGACATTCTTATCGTACTGGCCTTCATTCCAGCCACGGGCTTCGTGGTGCTTGGAGTCATAGCTACGAACAGCTATGGCTGGGGACGGCATGTCTGGGATGTGCCTACCGAAACTATTACGGGATCGCTTCAAATCGGCCTCGCCAGCCAGATCCTGTTCGATTTGGCGACAAGCTTCACCAAGTTGTCCATGTTAGCTCTGATGTACAGAATCGCGTGTGCAGCGTCGAATAAGTTGAGGGTGCTCGTCGTAGCACTGCAGGTGCTCATTTCCGTCAACTGCGTCGTCTTCATGTTGGTAGCCATGCTGCAGTGCCGGTAAGTGCTCCATCGATGGAGAAAGACGCTCAATGCTAACATATCCAAAGACCTCTCAAGCTTTACTGGACTCTCTCCTTGGAACCTCAGAACTGCATCAACGAATCCGCCCATCTTCTCGTTGCCGGCACCATCAATACCGTCACCGACTTCCTGGTGGTTCTCTTGCCGCTCGCCCTCGTGCGTATTGTATACGCCGACAAACTTACCTCAAGACAGCTTACCATTGTCAACCTCTTATTTGGTGCCGGATTCCTCGCATGCTTCGCTGGTATTGCTCGCACATACTTCACCTGGATCATGACTACGGAGCCTGACGCTACATGGAATGCCTGGATCAACTGGCTTGTGTCTTGCCTTGAGCTATTCCTCGGCATCATTTGCACCAGTATTCCATCTACAAAACCATTCTTCAACAAATATCTCCCCAAGTTCCTCGGCACCAACGCACGGAAAACTCGTGCAACAACGGAACCAGTACCCACCGACAAGGTCACCACCGGTTCGGCGAGAACCAGTCAGATGTCGAGCGAGCCCGTGGTGAAGGAGCTCGACGTGATTGCCTCAAAGTCTCCCGCAACCAAAAGGTTTAGCGAAGGGACGCTCAACAAGCCGTTACCGGCAGTGATGAAGAATCACTCAGTCTACACTATCAACATCCAACTGGACGAAGCCAGTTTAGGGCCCGCTGATAGGTCTCCCGACAGGAGAAGGGCTCCAGGGAGTCGGACGACGGAAAAGTCGGACATGGCCCGGCGCCAGGCCGTCAATAATTTCAGCCGCCCAAAGATCCAACACGTGAGGAGCAATTCAGAGCCCTCAAGCCAACACCGGCCCAGCTTCAGTGCCGAAGACGGCCGACCTGACAGCCACCTTACCAATGCGTCGGGGGAGAGCAGTCGTCACAGTCAGATCCTATACGAAGTTGACGACGTCGTCTATCGTGAGAGCATTCGCCAGAGCATCGACGACCTAGAAGCAGGGATTCGCTATGGCACCTACGACCGCAGCAGTTACACTGCCGTACCCGCGCCTCTGCGAAAACACGCGAAATCGGGATCTGTCGGTACATTCGGGGGCTAATTGACGGGCCAGAAAAAGCTTGTCCAATGTGTATAAACCTTGGCAGACGGGAATATCCATTGTGTTTCTTCCGGGGTAAAGGACCAGGAAGGGGCGGCTAGAGAATGCTTGCTCAAAGAGTTTTACGATACACCCTCAGGACATCAGTTCCTGCATTTCACTTCCCTTTACGGCCATGTTTATAGTTTCTTACCTATTTAAGCTTCTCGGGAGCCAGACCCGAGCTTTAGTCAACGGAGTCAATGACTAGTAATCCAGACTTCTTTCCTGTTTGCCTTCGTCGTGCCAACAACGCCGCCATCTCCCCATTTGCCTCCCATCTCATTTTACGTACAAAACTCTCAGTCAGCTCTCACCCACCCCTTTCATTGAACAAGCTGAACTCTCGTCCCGGCTTGGTCCAGACGGTTGCCAGGAGTGGAGGTCTGATTGGCTCAAGCATCGTCCATTCACTTTCCGTTTCTTACAGAAGACAAGCGTCCGACTGCCGCCCTCCTCGGCACCGTTCCCCACGGCGGCCGAAGCGCAAAGGACAAAAACTTTCGCTGCCGTCTTGTCCGCTGACCATATCATCAGCTCATCACTTGCGTTTATCGAGGCTGCTGCTGATCATCAAGCGGTCCTACCCTTCCTCTCACTCCACTCTCATTACCCCGACTTTTGTCTCCGCGCGTGCTCCTAGGCAAGTATGATGTGGTTGGCCGCCCTTCCCCCCAATGATAAGTTGTCCTTCCCGCGACGGCCGCCTCGATAAGAGCCCTCACACGCATTTCTGTTCAAATTCAAACTTGTTACTTTGGTCGGCGATGACCGTCCCGTCCCTCGTCATCGACAAGGGCATGCTACTTACAGGTAAGCTGTGCCATGCAGAAAGGGAGAAAGGGATACTGCATACTACTGTAGCAGCCCCCCGTAGAAGGCCCATCAACGTCCCGCTGTAAAGTGCGACCTTGGTCTCCTGGGAGAATTTCATCAGTCCACCTCCACGTGGCAGGCTGCACAAGCCTTAGACGCAATGGCCGCTTTTCTCACTCCCTTGCGTGAAAGTCTATCCTTCCTTTCTTCTTATTCTCACTAGCCGCGTATGCTGTTGCGCACGGTCTAGGAGAGCAGCAGGAGAAGGAAGAACAAGGTGACGATCTCTAGTGATGGTGAGAAAGTAAATCTCTAGATCGAACGCTAGCCCATCGCGAAGGGGAGGGGGTATATTCGTGTTCGACCTAGTCGATAGTCATGGTCCTTTCTTTACATGGGCGAGTAAAATTCCTGTAAAGGAGTCGTTCTTTAGGATGAGAGGCTTTATCAACTGTTAATTACGCTTTCACAATTTGCAAGGCTGGGGCTAGCACTTTCGCTCTCACACACACGCCTAAACACCATACGCGCAAAGCCGATCAAACGGAGTCTAGGTAGACTCGAGACCAGGTTTAAGCTATGGTAGCGGATGGGAAAAGGCTATATTGGCATATCATCAAGTAGAAGGGGGGATGAAGGCAGTGTGAGCGCCAACATTGGAAATTCATCTGGTGATTGGACTGGTCGTCACCTGTTGCGAGAAGTCTCTTCCGCGCGCTTGAATCCTGAGCTCGCCTCTTCGGCCTTTCCTACCTTGGCCTTTGGACCTCTGTTTTGATATGTTGTCACGTTGCCCAACGTCGACAATCATGAGAAACCCGCACACACACACACGCAAACACACACACACACACATACACACACACACCCCAGAGAGGCTTTTGTTCGTCCTCGTCCATCCATCTCTACATCTCATCCCTTCTTTATGCGCGGGCATGCTCTTCCCGCTCCTCTGTTCTTCTCTCTTTCTGTGTCTCTTTCTCGCCACAGCATCAGACTCACTTCCCGTACACACTTTAATTACCCGCCCACACACGTATCTAGATTTCTCCTCTCATTCTTGAATCAATGGACTGATCATCATCCAATTCTTGTCTGATGTTCATGACACCCTGTACAGGATGTAGCGTTGCTACTTAGATCGGCTTCAGGGGCTCGCTGCGCACTCGGTGTTCTTGCGAGCCATTCGGCATACTCAGTTTGGGTTACCTGGGAAGCTTTCGTAGCTTTTCATCATGGTGCCGCTACACCTTGGGGCTCCTTGCTTTAGGGACATCTTGTAAATTTTCAACCTGATCTTCCTAGACTGGGTACACCATGTACATCCAAGAAAAAGACGATGATAGTGACAAAGCCGTTGTAAGAAAAAAGACTCACTTCTGCTGGCCGAGCCCAGCAGTCTAAATCTACACTCACATCACCAACCTTGCTACAACCAACTTCCTTAACCCTCATCCCATCAACGGCGAACTATTCAATAGCCGACATGCTCTTTCGTTCCCAACCAACTATTACGACCCTACCTACGCGCCAGCGATTGTCGGCTACAAAATTTGAGAATCCCATCTTTTTTCTCTTGCCGCGAGGCTAACGTGTAAAGCCCGTGTCCATGCAAAATCACGATCACCTTCCTAGAGCGGGAGACCACCACGCCTCCACCAGATCCAGAGAATAGGTAGAGAAAAGCCTAATTAACTTACACGCACGCAATGCTCCCCTGGAAGAACCACCATGCATAACACCACTCCCCAAAATCGTTCCGTCTCTTTGTAAGTTCCTTTACCCCTGACCATGTCCTATCGAGGAGTCGTCAGCGGGGAGCTCATATCTGTTGTTGGTCTCCTTGATACTGCTAGGAAGAGCCTCTTCGATCCCATTCAGGAGATCTCGTATTGACAGTGACGTTGGTCCCTCAATCACAAATCTCGATTCTGTCAGCAAGCCAGTGATATACCCCAAGAAACCCCTCCCCGTCGCCAACCCCTTCCAAGCAAGTCGTGATCATACTCCTAAGACGTCAGATCGCACCCTCGAGTCATGATCTTGGGAACCATGCGCAGACGCAGTAGCGTTATGATACCTCATAGGATAAGTAAACTACGTATTTCCAGCCCACTTTCTTTAGGCTTCGGATACCACCCCAAGATATGAAGCAGATATGTTGAGAGAGATGGGAGGAGGGAAGGATGGGGTGGAAAGGGGAGAACCGCAAGGAGGTAACGCAGGATAGATCTAGACGTACCGGATGAAGCCAATACCAGAATTCGCCAAACTCAACTCGTGCACTGATTCCGTCAACCTTTTTGTACAACAGGTAGACACTTGGTCAGGTTACAGACACGGCATCAAGACAGACCTGGACGGGAACTGAGGCTCGAAACCCTTGGATGCTGAAGACACCGTTGGAACGCTTCTGAACGTCGCAGCTGAAACGTGAGCTGTCAGCCATCCCTAGACAACTCTTATCGTGCACTCCCGCTTGAAACGACCACTCCAGTCCATTTCATAATCAAGTTAACGTGAGGCCAGAGGACCATATAGTTTCAGCACCATTTTCGTCTTTTTTAGCTATATCCCTCCTTCGTCTCCTATATACTCAAATAATCTAATTCCAGTTGCTGTTGGTCCATTTCGATCGAGTCTGTAACTTGCCACAATTGTGGCGGAGCCTCGCGCTGTGAGGGTCTTCTCCAATTCCGTTTCCAAAAACAAATACAAGTTCTGTTGTGTGTCGAGCGTGAGCTCTTACATGTACCCTCTTCTAATAATTCCATCGTGCCTAAATCAAAACAGTGTGCCTTCCCTTGCATCGCAATCGCACTTCCTTCATCTGACCGCGGCGCTGGGGTGGCGCGGCCTTTCGCTAGAGCTCATATGCTGGCTCTTTGAGTACTCCTTGCGGTGTCCGTTGGCTTCAATCCTGGGTATCCATTGCCGGGCGGCAAACGAGGTGTATCCATCCGGAGGAGTGGATTTGTCCAGTGTGAGAGAAGCTCACTGCGACACGAGTCCCTCGTGATAGCGTGATGGTTCCCCGGCGACATACAACGTCCACAATTTAGAGGATCGAGTTGTAGTCGAACATGCCTGATGCGCTTGCATTCAAGGCTGGTAGCATTCTGTGACTGGTGTAGTCAAGTTCTGCAAGCAATGACCAGTCAGTGGGAAGTCTTTTTTATCGGTGTAAAGCGGGCTTTTACGGACCAAAAGTAGGTATTCATCCGGCGTGGACGTAGTTTCCGTGGAAGGGCACCTTGGAGTCCATGGGTTGGGTAGTAAGGTTGTGTCCGATCTTGCCCATGGCGGACAGAAGGTTGTGGGCATCCTTGATAAGCTGCGAGTTCTTCATGTCCTCGGGCTGGTTGAGGTCACGAACGATGTTCTCCAGAGCTTGGCGGTGGGCCATCCACTCCTCGATCAAGGGCTTGGATGAAGACTCCTCCTTGACAGCAGCCTCCACGACGGCCGCCTTGGCGGTGACCTTGCGGGAGGGTGGTGCGGGTCCGACGGTGGCGGCCTTGGGCGCATCCTTGCGCTTGCGACCCTTGGAGCTCTGCTGGCCATTGCTGACGCTGGTAGGAGATCCAGGAACGCCGTTGTCGTTGTGAACACGGCGCATGTGATCCTTCAGGTTCCACTGGCGCGGGAATCCATTGCCGGGCATGGCACGGTCACATCCCTCATAGGAGCACAGGAAGGGCTTGTCGCCGTGGCCGTGCATGGCATGAGCCTCACGCTCATGGCGGAGCAGGCAGGCAGTGGAGGAGAAACGGGCATTCTCGCAAGAGTCAATCTTGCAGCGGTAGGGCTTCAAGTGGGAGTCCACGAACTTGCTGCACAAGAAGGGGATGGTTAGTCTCGGGGGACGGGGTTTGAGGTGGAGACGAGGGTAATAGCTGACTTACTCGTAGTTGCACTTGAGCTTCTCGGGCTTGTGGTTGCAGCTGGTTTCTCCTTCCCATGGGCAGTGGAACAAGCCATCGGCTTGCGGGGTCGCGTTCTTGTACAAAGGGTGGTCCCGGGCAGTGTCACCTTCGTTGGTAGGCCGGCGGCTGGGGAAAGCAGGGGGCAAAGCGGCATCGCCGACGATAGTGAGGACGCTTCCAGCGAGCTCGTCGCTCATGAACTTTCCGTTGGCGCTGTACAAGAGTGTCTCGTCAGAGGCTGACTCTAGGCTAGAGCAGCTGATCTGAGGAACATACCTTGGAGACTGGCTTTGAATAATGGGGGAGACGTGCTCCGAGTGCGACGGTGAAGACATGAGGGGGGCGGACAGCCACGAGTCCTCAGTGCTTCCGGCCGGCGAAGACAGGTGCGACTCCGTAGGGCTGAAAGAGTTCCAGGAGGCAGAAGGAGAGTGAGCACCCAAGCTCGAATCCGGGTCAAGCTGCATCTGAGCAGGCACAACGTGCATGTTCAGCTCGCCTGAGGGCAGGCCATCGGACATCATGCCGAGTTCCATAGAGTTGAACCATTGGGACGAGACGGCGCTCGTATCCGTGTCCAGGAAGTAGGGGTTCACGTCCATCATTTGGGCGCTGGGCTGGGGTCCGTAGACCGTAGCATTACCTGTGATGTCCATGGAGGACAGCTGAGCAGATACTTGAGCTGACGCGGCAGCAGTCATTCTGGTGGGTCGTGCCTTGGGAGATGTGACCTTGGAAATCCGGTGCTTGCGGCTTCCGGCTGAGCTGCGCGAAGTTCCTCTCCGCATGGGCTCGCTACCAACAGTTGCGGGAGCAGTCCACTTGCTCTGCAGATCCTCGGTGGTTTGGCCCTGTCCTCTGGGCGTGATGTGGCCATCAACTTGGAAAGAGTAGTCCTCGGAGTCTCCCGGGTGGGCAGATCCATTGTCTGAGAAGTCTTGAAAGTTCTGTGCACCTTCTCCTGTCGTTTCCCACGAACCACTCAAGGGGTCCGATGGTCCTGTTTGAGAAGAAAAGGAAAACATTCCTGAGGGCACCATTTGTGCGTGGAAGAAGCTGTAGTCGCTGAAAGGGGGGGTTAGTGTGCTGTTTCTCCACTATTCATGTGCAATGCAAAACAAGTAAACAAGAAAACATCTCAACATGGTACAACTTTGTTCCTGTAGTTCAATCATGTTAGCAGGCGGGTCTTATGCCTCACAGGTTCGGAATTATGAGTTGACAGACCAAGCGAGCGCAGATCAACATGATCATGCCAGGATAAAGTCCGGTGAGAGATGGCGAGATTGGTCCAGTGTAG
This sequence comes from Colletotrichum acutatum, assembly GCF_030867785.1. Taxonomy (NCBI): domain Eukaryota; kingdom Fungi; phylum Ascomycota; class Sordariomycetes; order Glomerellales; family Glomerellaceae; genus Colletotrichum; species Colletotrichum acutatum. The sequence continues at coordinate 847,832 of NW_026848997.1, read as the reverse complement.
ATCCGCGGTTAAGACATGGAGCTCCAGGTGCGTGTAATAAACAGAGATGGGTCGGAAATCCTCAGGGTCAAGAATCGTGAACAGAGGTCCTTGAGTGTGTGCCGAGGTTGGTCGTGTTATAGTAGCCCTGAAGATGCGGTCAAGTTTCCTCGGTGAGATGTTGTCCTTGGGTCGGTTCAAAAGGCGTGAGCAGTTGTGTAGGATCCTCAAAGGGGTAAGTTATACCGGTGTCGATGGCCGAAGTTCCATAGGACAGCTTATAGTAGACCCTGTCCATTAGGGTTTACAGCTGTGAAGGCAAACCAGGTAGTCTCAAGTCGAAGTAGAGAATCGAAGCAAACGGAAATCCATCAATAGAGAGAATACAAGTCGGTACGTGCTGGAGCACTGTGACTATCCAGGGTCCATTCTTCGAAAAAGATGTGCCAATGTCAAGCCTGAAATAAGGCATCAACAGAGCGGTAGGACCGGCGTGTCCAAGGTCGTTGGGAACAGGTGTCCAGTCAAGCCCATCCAAATGCGAAGCTAGGCAGCCTCTATAGCCTCGGAGAGACGTCCATGGGTTCCAGATGGTCATATCCATGAGTATCCATAGGCAAAAAGGTTTCCAGATTTATCCAGTTGTTTCGTGCGAAATATTCCAGTGAGGCAATTTGCTGCTGGTCTCAGGTTTGCTCTCGTCGGGCAGTACTCACCGTGAGAATTGTAGTATCAAATATTGTTGATGACCGCGTCTGGCACGACAGGCAAGAGGCTAGGCCTCTGCACTACGGTCTCCTGTGTCCAGTGGAATGGAAGAATATCCTGGGCAATGATCCTTGGGAATGTGTCCAGGCAAAAAAATAGTCCGGAACAAGAGTCCATGGGTCGTGGTATCCTTTGTGTTTGAATGCCTCCGCGGCGGGAAAAATCTGGTTGGTAGAGACGCGAAGAAACTGTACATGAAGCTCGCAAGACATGACTTAAAAAGACGACGGACCACCCTGGGAACAGAATAAGAAAAGACAATACCTAGAAGGTGTGTGGACGTCGTCCAAATCAAGAGAATTGTAGCCAGGCATATCCGGGCGCGGAACAACAAGGGCAGTCATTGATTCCTCGGGTCGCGTAGTCATGCAAGTCCAGGGCAATGTGAATCAACTCGGCTGAGTTGTGTCGTGTGAAGATACCAAAGAAAAGAGCAAACACAGCGGATCACTTGTTTGCGACGTTCCTTTGAAATGCTTTGGTCGAGATGGTGTCGAGTATGGTAATCCTTGGGTGGCAATATACGGAAGATCTTTTTTGATCTTTCTTAGCTCAAGATGGCCGTTTGTGTGAGGACTGAAGGGATGTAGGCGGGTAAAAGAAGAGAGTATTGGCGCTTGTCGGGTTGCCAGAGATCAGCGATGCAGAATGCAGAAGAAGTTGGGTAGGAATGATGTTGCGGGTTGGGCTGAAAGAATAAGAAGAGAGACAGACGTCGGGCAGGGACAGAGGGGGTCAGCGGGTTTTAATGTTGCGGGACGAAGCCATGTCTCTGCTGGCATTTGCACAAACGAGCGAACGAGATGAGGTCTGTGAGGGGGGCATCCAAGGGGCTGCGGGCATGGCAGACTCGGGAGGGGAGGATTGGGGGTGGAGTTGTCTACCACGTCGACATGCGTGGCCCCCCCTGCCCATGTTCTGCTGGCCAGAGACAACCCCTGTTCCGAAGCATTGGCGCCCTTGGTTTCTGCAGATGGATGCTAGGCCAAGGCAATAGCAATCACATCTTGGAATATCTTGTCCACCACTCATTTCCAAGCCCATCCAGTCTCATCTCTCTGTCTTGTGTCGTGGGCAGCTTCTGGCCAGAGTGTCTGGATTCCTGGCAGCATCATCTTCTCAGCTTCTGCTGGCTACCTTGGAAACAGACAGACATGCGGCCAGCGTCCACCGCCGAATCGCCGACCGACCTCGTCGTATCCAATATGTGCCTTGGTGTTGGCCGTCACAGAAAGACCGCAGGTCAACAGGAGCTAACACGCGGCGCTAGCCAGCTGGCCTCATTCTGTCTGCGCCTGTCATAGGCCCGTTCCGAGCGAGGATGGCGGTGACTGGTCTTGCTTCCTTGATTTTCTTGACTTGGACTTGGGTCCCGGGTGGAGACTGATCATGTCCCCAGCCTATCGCGCTGCCAGTATTTCATCCGTCTCGGCAGTGTGGAGGGATCATGGCTGCAGCACCAACACATCCGTGCAGAAACCTCGAGCGTCCCGGCGGTAGAAGAGCAGGCCAGAAGACGCAGAGAAAAGAAACAAGGCTGCCCAGCTCGTCGACTCGCAGCGGGTTCATGCTTGCTTTCCCCGACCCTTCATCTTCCCATCCATTCGCACCATGCGCTGAATTTGCTCATCCCAACCATCAACATGTTGTTGCTCTTGTTCCGGCCGTTCCTAGACTTTCCCCCTTTCTCACCTCGCACAGACGTGAAAGCCTCCCGTAACCCGTTTCTAGTAGCCGTCTCAAGCATCAAAGTCATGGCGCCATCTTGAACCAATGTCTTGATGCGCATCAATCGACGCCTGCCGAGGTGGCATCGATACCGCCGGCCGCTAGAAGAATAGTTGGAGACGGAGCGACAGAGCGAGAGGGGGAAAAAAAAAGACGCACACAACACTAACAATAGACAAGCGTAGCACCACAGCCGAGCGGGAACTGCGGAAGGCCGGACTGTCAGCCCGTTTGTCCGTCAACCTCGTGTTACTCTTTCTCCTGGTCGTTGGCTGCTTCATTGGTGTAGGCACGCCGCCGGCTCACGCGTCGATGAAGCAGAGGCCATGGTTGGCGGGCCGCAAATGGCTGACACACACCGGCCGACAGGCTCCTTCTCAACTTGCACAATCCGCCAGCAGCTATTTGGGCGTGGTCGATGCTCACTGGCTCGGGTCGCTGTCGGTCGGCCACACACCACCAGTAACGACGCAGTGCATCACGCCCGCAAGACACATAAACGCGCTTCGCGATGCAGTTGTTCGGTGTCTACCAGCTGGCCTGCTTCTGGCGGAAGCGGTCCTCACCAACCATTTGCGACTCCTTTGATGATGCTGCATTGTGATGCATGAGTAACGTGCAGCGTGTGGCCTTGTGATGGCTTGACAACATGGTGCAACTTGTCATGCTGGCCGTATCATGGAGCGCAGCGGTAACGGTAGCGGCAGCGGCAACGACAGCAGCATGTTGAGTAGTTTGATGCGATCCACGAGCGTTCTTCTCGATCACCAGCAATCGCTCCACGTCGTCTCTTGCTTCGTTCTCCGAATTTCCGTTGAGTTTGTATTGAGCAGCTCCATCTTCCTGGCCCACCCACCTCGGTCTTCTTTGACGCCGACGACTTGGAAATTTGTGAAGCCGGTGGTCTTGACTCTTGTTGACTTTGAGGCCAGCATGAGGTTGAGACGCGGGGAACCACTGGCGTGTGGCAGTTCAAGGCAGTTTAATGCGAGATGGCTGATGAGCTGACGTTGACACGGAATACGGGACGAGGGGACAGCGAGAGACGTGAGACGGAGGCGCCCGTCGTTGAGCGGAGAGCATTGACGATGAGATGGAAAAAAGACCTTGGCGATGGACGCAGACGATGAGACGTTGGCATTGAAGTCGAGATCGAGAAGGAGTGCAAGGTTCTTGCCTTCTGTCCCAGACTCTCAGATGGAGTTTCTTAGGTAAGGTAAAGTGCAAGAGCAAAGACTAAGACACATGGCATTGGGGAAGCCACGATGCGCCATGCGATACAGATAGCGCTGTCCGTTTTCAGAATCGTCTACAACGTCCCGTCAGTACGGATAGAACAAACAAACGGCATTTAGCTTGACAAGTTGACGCAAGCCACCCGCAGCCTCAGACCAGGGCCATAACCTGCCGCCTTTCAACCCATCTTACCTTAATTGTCTAATTACCGGTGCTTACAGTCAGTAGATACCTCATCCTGAGACAATAGTTATACGATGAAAACACCTTTCTTCCTTCACTTTTTCCCCTCCAGCATTTTGCTACCACCTTGCATCAAAGGCTTCACAACTCTTGGACGCAACTCTTGCACGTGATTGTCCTTGACATTCAAGCATGATGATCAGTACATGAGTATCCACTACTGACCCATCCGTGCCGGCAGAGTTCCAACCTCCCGTTCGGCAGCTTCCCTTCCCCATCGAGCCCGGTCGCAGGTGGAATACCTTTTACTCGGCTCATCCTTGCCGTCTTTCCACACCATTGAACTCTGTTATGCTCGTCCCTCGGTAGATGCTGCCGAGTCGAAATGCCCCTTAACACGACCTGAGGCAATTGACAATCATGGCGATCTCGTCCTTGCGCCTCGCCGCCGTCGCCGATACGAACCGGAGATCAAGAGATACCAGTCGGTGGATCTTTCTTCAGCTGCTAGTTTTTCACTGTGAGGAAAAAAAACAAGTTTCGGATATGAAGCCGCCCGCCTGCGCTACGACAAAATGGGCGTTGCAGCGCCTCATCCCCTACCTAAAACGCCGATCTAAATCTCGGTGTGCCAGCTTTCTGACTCAAGCCAGGGCCGCCAGGTCACCGAAAACTTGACACCGGATCTCGACAAAACATTACTCCGGCATGTAGTCGGCGATGTCATGAACTCGTGTACGGGGGGATATGCATCGCCGTATCCCGTTCTGTCGAAATGGTGCTGCTGATCGGAGGGCAATGAGCATGCCGATTCGGGAGCTGGAAGATCTTCTAGCCGTGTTTGTAGTGACTTTCAGCCACTCACGTCGTCACGTCCACTTCATGAACCCGATTTGCAGAGCCCGTACGACGCAAGACGGCTGCTTCCCAGATGTCTTGTAGTCTCCCCTCGGCATCTGAGCCTTCGGTCCAGGCAACTTCCGCCAGTACCGTTTTCGCGTCGTGCCAGCTGTCGAGCTGCAGCACGTTGCTGGCCAAGCTCAATTTCGCAGCGTACAACTCTCTCCACCTCGCGAGTTGCTCTCTGCCTGTTGCGGTAATTGGTCTACCCGTATAAGCCACGGCAGCTCCGAAAAGGACGCTCCATAACCAAAGGCTGCGGCTGAAGGTCCCGGCAATCATTTCCTCCTCCTTGCAACAGACGTCGTCAATGAGCTGTTCCAGTAGCCACACGGTCAGGACGCAATCCATTTCGCTGTCGTTGACCGCCATGACGAGGTAGAAAAAGGTGGCAATGTAGCTCGCTCTGCTGCTCTTTGCGTCCCCGTTGAGCATCGTCGCTATATTGCGCTCTGGGTCGAATCCACGAGAAAGCTCCCAGTTTAGGTTTTTGGTATAATCCTGCCAGAGCCTGTCTGTGGGCGTCTCGTCGCCTTCCCACCAACCGTATCTCGGTGCTTGCCGCGGCGGGAGACTTTCCATATCCCATAGGGAAGTGAACAGCAAGGCGATGATACTGGGCTGGAAATCAGCACTGATGGCATCGTGAATCACATTTACTTCTCCTAGACGTAGGCGATCACCAGCCCTGTCAAGGTATTGGTTAACCGACCAGCGCTATATGCTATCCGCGAGGGGCCACTCACATCTGCAGCATCTGCTGCGCTAGATTCGATCTCATCAAATTATAGCCGTTCTTCCTGAGAGTCAGTCTGTGAAGACCGCGCAGGTGCTTCGAAGAAGCATCCAAGTCCCCAACCGCTCCCTGCGCATGCCATTAGCATGCAAAACGCCATCATTAGGACGTCATGGTTCCTTACTTCAGTGAGTGCCAGGCTGGCTATAGCAAAGATGGCTGTGTCGCTAACGGTTTCCTCAGACTCGGAGAGTTGATGCTTTGCAAACTCATAGGCGGCTGCCTTGTGATAGAGAAACGGCACCTTGACGTGTTCAAGGGATCCAGTGACCCATGCCCATTGGCAAGCCGCAACGACGAGGCAGCCGTGAAGCAGACCCGGGTGCAGAAGTGTCCTTTGTACGCTTTCGAATGTTAGCCTGGATGGTGTGCTGGGATAGATGACGAAGCCATACCTGCATAGGTTCTGTCCCCTTTCTACTGGAGTCTGACCTCTGACGTAAAAGGCGGTGACTGGGCACGGTGTCAGTCAAGTGATCTCGTAAGCAAGGAAGGCTGCTAACATTGGTGCCAGAGCCATTGCGACATTGCCGACATCTGGTAGTCGCATGAGAAGCCGGCAAATGGCTGGTTCGACACAACATTGGGAATGATGGAGGCTTCTTCAGCCGGGATAACGGTTGGCTCGGATCCAGATCGGGCCTCTGAGAGATAATCTGATCGAGACTCCTCGTCAAGTTCAACGTCAGGATATACGCAGTCCTTGCCGGTCTGCAGACAGTTTGTGCTAAAGCCGATGTTAGGTAATCATTAGATGGGAGGGGTGTCCTATCTGTTGGTCCTACACGGGCAGGACATATGACAAGGGGCAGTTGAGGGGCATGAGCATTGTCAAAGGGACATGGGCATGGGATACGAGGAAGGGATGCGTACCACAAAGGCTTCCGCTCGTCACATCGTACATGACGCTGCTTGCACGTCGAGCAACCGTTCTTGCTGCGACGGTGGAATTTGCGTATTCGGTTCTTGGGCGGTGCCATGTCAACTCAATGCACCTCGTTGTCAATGATACTCCACACAGTCCCGGGGCCTGAGGCGGCGCCGATTGATCATGCTTGGTGGGAACTGCGGCTATGCGGACCAGAGCGAGATTGATCTTGCAATTGCATGAGATCCTGGGGAAAGCTCTGGGCAAGAAGGGAACAACATAGAAGTGGTAGCTGGGAGATTGGAATTGAGAGAAGAGATACACGTAGTTTGCGACTCAGGAGTCTCTGCCTTCCGTCCCTCATGTTTATTCAGCCTCCTGAACTTGACGAAAACGTTGCTGATGTTGATGATGATTGGCGTAAGCGATCAGGTGGAAGTTGCTACACGAGAGGTGCATAAAAGCTCAACCAATAGGAGATAAAGGGTGTCAGCGGGTGGGTCAGAAATATACCCGGTCTAGCCCCGCCAAGCCCCTTCGGTTGCAAGTCCGTCCTGCCGTTGTTTTTCCGGCCACTGAGGTTGTAATGGAAGGGGCGGACGGCCTATTAGGTAAGGTACTTCAGGAAGCTTAGGTACCCGAGAGCCTGGAGATGAAGGGCCGGACCTGCAGGATTTGAACTTGAATGGATGAAGTGAACATCTTGACCTCAGTTTGACAGCATCTCATGGTCAACGGTCAACCACACTTCGTCCCGCCCAACATCTCGACCGAGGACTCCAACAGACGAATAGAAAATTCCAGAACTCAACCCACCCGAGCTAATAAGCAAGGCATAAACCAATCTTCCATCCTAAAGTGTCGTCTTTAGCGTCGAGCGTCAACCCTGTCGGCCACCGAATCATCCTCACAACCTGCTGTAGATTATCAAGCCGGTGTTGTCCCAAACGTCTACACCGAACATTCGAAAATGCTTCCATGGCCGGATCCTTCCATCGGTGCGACCGTGGCAATCGTGGTAGAACTGGGCCGACCAGGAACCCGCGACGGGCCTCTCGATTGAACTCGATCTCGAGCCGTTATCCCGGAAAACGGGATAGAGGTATTGACCCGACGAAGCAAAGACGCATTGACAACTCGGTGGAAGTGGCCGGTCATACCCCTCCGAATCGCCAGATTTTAAGTGGGACACACCGGTTGTGATTTCGGCCATGTCATGCGCATTTCGCTCCGCCATGCGCAACATCCCGGCCTTCTCAATGCCCGGAAACATGGGGAGCCCAAGATTCTTTGCTCCTTTGTTTCGGCCAACTTTCAACGGTCTACTCCGCTCCAGAAAGACGTCGTCTCAATGAGGCATACGAAACAACACAACAAACTCCCCACCCACCCTGTATCAATGCGGTGGTGGAACGATAGGTGTCGACGTCCGCAGGTTGACGAACAACGGCATTTCCCCAAATCTTGCAGCACATACACTTGGCACGACATGTATCCGTAGTCGTTGTCGCCATTACACCCAAATGACTGTCAAATGTGACAGCAGCTCGAGACGTTGATGACGAACATGGCAACAAAAAAAAACAACTAACGTCATCCATCTCATTTTATCTGTTTGGCGATTTGATCGTCCCGCAATCCCCGCAATCCACGAGGCGCCGCTTGACAGCTCATCAATAGACGAAATAGCCATCCTGCCCCCCTCCTCCACTCGGCAATTTTTGGCTCGTTTTGACCACTTCTGACTGTCACTGCACACCGAGATCGATCAATCTGTCTAGGGCATATTATGCACAGAGATTGCGGCGATCGTCCGACCATAACTGCTCGCCCGTAGTTTCGGGACAGTCAACTTCGAATCGTTGAGGTTATCGAGAAACTACCCAGGCACGCCAGGATACTGGGGTTAACCGAGGCGCACGTCATCCCGCCTGATTGGCGAGGGAAGTCGATGGCGATGGGCTAGTCACCCGCAGCCAGCCGAACGACCAGCCTTGAAGCCTCTGGGGTACACACCATTGGCCCTGGCGGGAGGGGCCCAGACGCTTCCACCCAAATCTTGACCAGCCCCAGCAATATCTTTCTGGATCCATGAGCCTTCCCTGCCTCAATATCGCCGTGACCAGCTTCACGTTTGCTACTTTCAGATTACACATACCATTTGTCGGTTCTGCGAATCACTAAGGCTCCAAAGGTCACCGACCCGGTACTGCTAAAGTAGCAGAAGCCACCCGGGATTCAGCGGAGCAAGGCGCCCACGAATGTGACAACGAAGAAAGTCTGCTGAAGCGCTGCATGATTGGCTAACTGGCAATAGTCAGTCAACCCCTTCCGAGCAATGCCACTGTTGGGGTATTCGATGGAGGGTTCCTGATTCAATGATGCACAAAAGCAACTTCGACTTACCAGGTGGGCATCAAGGCATGGTTGGGCACGCACATTTCGCACGTAGCGCGCGTCCCCTCATCGTATCGGCCGTCGGTGTTTGCTTGTCCAATTTGTGCCCAACCCGGCCTGTTGTCACCGCTTCTTCTCCCGCTAGGTACAACCCTGCACAAATCATCCCATCCGGTACCGAAAAGCTACTCCGACCTTTCGGGCAACAATCCTCCAACCCAGCAAAGGAAAAGTTTCTGTCACAGCCCAATCGGTGCCCTACTCGACACAACTGGCTCCGTCCTCCGCCAGGAGTTGGCACGTCCAATGGCTTCCACGCGTGAGTCTACACAGGCCGACCATAAGATTTGTCGTCCTTCTGGGGTCTTCCTTGACTGAGGGGCCAACTGTCAAAAAATTCGACCTGGCATCGCGCGAAAATAGAGGGGGACAGGAAGAGCACCAGCAATCAAAGGGCACGCTGATCTCCCTCGTCACTCGCGTGTCGTGCCCACGATCCACGCTCGACAAGCTAGGGATGGATGCCAACTTGTCCTGGGGCTCCCACCGTTGACCAATCTATTCCAGGACGCCCGACAGATGAACCTTCTGGACTACAGCGCTTGGCAGTCACGTATCCTCCAGCCCATGCGGCAGCCGTCCCGCTTGAAACCAGAGACGTCTCCATGAGTCCATGGTGTTGGTCATTGGGGCGAATGCAAATCTTTACTCGAGTCTCGCCGGCCTGCGTCTGTCCTGGTCCCTGTCCTCCCTTCGCCTCGACTTCCCAACGGACCACATCTTTCTGCTGTCTTGACCAGGATCAACCATTGTCGCCGCTCCAGTACAACGCCCCACGAGGAAGGACATCGCAAGCAGACATAAATGCCTCCATTCCGAACTTAATCATCCACTGTCAGGATCCTGCCCGCTCCCCCATCCTCGTCCATCCCAGGAGCTTGTTGGTTTCTTCTTTCCCGTTTTGCGCCAGCAAGATCAGACATCTCCCACTAACCCCCTAGTGTCTTTCACGTCAAGCCATTCCCGATCATCTTATAAGTCATTTAAGGTGTCTTCGTGGAGACGGGTCGTTTCTTGGACCGATCACCTGCTTGCCCCCCATCACGCACACCGCCCTTGCAACGACCCGGAGTTCTTCAAGGGTCCCATCCTGGAACAAGACCATTTTTGTTATCGTGGATTCCCTTGTGTTTGAGGAGACAACTTGCCGCATTTTCCCAGGAATACTTGGCCGAAGATCACAGCCCAAAGGACTCTTTTTGGACACCCAGGGCTGACCTGCCCGCCCAAGGACTATTCATATTTCACGTGGCTTCCATCTCTGGACACTTTGGACCTTTCCAAACATTTTGCTGCCTGATTTCTTTTCTCTCTACCGTTATGCCGCCGGAAGATATGGCCCAACCGGACTTTGCCTACAGACCATCAGCCATGTCCAACGGACCGTGGAACTCGACGCGGAGGTACGGAGCGCTCTCCTAATTTCCAAAAAGCCCGAGGAGGGGTGACTGACCATGAAGAAAAGTTCAATGTACAACGATACATTCCCGCCTGCCGGAGGATTTGATACCAACTACTATCGTTCATCGAGGTAAGAACCAGACGTCATTGTTCATGATGTTTTCCCACAAAGGAGCACAACGAGTAACACCATCCCTTTCAAGCGTGTCCACGTACTCGCCAGGAGCTAGTAACTACAATTTGCCGATCGGAACCAATCCCCATGCTGTTGCCGCCGCCGCCGCCGCCGCTGCCCCGGCGTACGGATCGCGCCCAGCTTCTGGCACATACGGCACCAGTGGTGCCGCCGGCTACGGTTCGTACAAGAGTACGAACTCTCAATCATGGGATCACCAGGAAAGATACTCTCCGACGGACTCGGTCGACGACATCATTGCATCTCCGAACCTTTCTGATTATTCCCTCGAGAACGGGGCCGGCACCACTCCCCCGAGTAAGAGCAAGGTGAACGGCAAGGGTCGGCCACAGCGTCGACCTTCTAACCGCGACGAATTCGACGGCCCGCACCAGTTTCTCGCTCGCCCGCCGCCAGAATACATTGCCATGCAAGAACGCGAACTGCCCCATCTCCCCACCAACCTCCACGTTCAAGAGCAGGACTTAGTGCTCACCCAAGTCAACGACAGACTCTCTCAGTGTGCGTACGACTTTGTGGCCAAATATCAATTTCCCATTCCTTTGACACAGGACATGCGACCTGTTGAGCGACCTCAGGATCGAGAATGGACAGAATGGGTCTACCTCCTAAAGCGCCTGGCTACGAAGCGCCGCATCCCGGCGCGGGTACTTTACAACGGCCAAATCAAGCAGTTTGTCACGATTCTTGAGAATTCACTGGAAATGCGACATGCGGCCAAGCACCAGAGTCGCCCATTAAAGGACGACCGCAACATTTTACAGCTCATTTCGGCGGGCATCCAGGTAGCCAAGATCCTCAAGGACGCGAGCGCCATGGACTACCTCGACCGACTATACGTTTCTACGGAGAAGCAAATTCAAGACCGCGCTGCACAGCGGTTCAGAAGCTAGTGTGGCTTGCATGCTTCCTCCTACCATATACTCGCCCAGGCCGAACTCGACAACCTCACCGTGCGCAGCAAACCACGGAGAGTGTTTCGATGCTATTAGCCAATGTGGCACTTTGTTTACGACATTTTACGGACCTTACGAACTGAAAGTTATTGCAGAAGGGCGGAATCCACCTCGTTCTTTAGAAGAAGAGAAGAAGAGTGAAAATGATTCCTCGATACGGAACCGGGACGCCATCAGGACGCCAGCGCCCCCAAAGGCACGACGCAGGAGAATACACCCACAGGCTCTAGCTTAGCTCAACGCTCCACCTCTCGGCAGAGCGAGTTGCGTCTTGTTTGTTTTTTAATCTGATTTTTGTACGAGAAATGGTAATGGCGCTCCGTTGTGGGCAGAAAAACCTCGCTTTACTTCTGCGGCCTCCAGGGACTCTCGACTGAACTGCCTCTTTACACACACGCACACGACACACACACACACATACCTTTACTTGTCCCTTTACGGTTTGGTTCCGCAAGCGAAAAGGGGCATGAGCATGCTACAGGGAAAGCGGTGGGCGCTACAGGTTCATCAGGAAAGGGCGGAAACCTCTTTGTACATTGGTACTGTTATTTTGGTGGTTTGCAATTCATTTCTGCACTGCCACGGCGTGGCTTGGGGGCCTGGAGTTGTTTCAACGGGTCATATCTCTTTTTGACAGACACCCTTCACTTACACTGGGCTACCGGATGGCGGTTTTGACAACCTTTGTTCTGCGCTTGTGCGTATTGTCTCTATTTGTGCGTCACGAGAGAGAGAGAGGGAGAGGGAGAGAGAGAGAGAGAGAGAGAGAGAGAGAGCAATTTGGACATATCCCTACTCTACTATCGTTGTTTTTTTTCTCTTCTCACTTGATTCGGGCGGCTTAGATGAGCCTTTGGCAGTTTGATATCCCATAGCCCGTGGCTGGGCGCGCTCTCTCAGCGCCAAGAATCTACGCAGAATCCTTGAAGTGTGCCGGTATCCAGTTCGTAAACGTCATGACTTGAGGCGCTCTGTTCATCGCACGCCTCCTGACTCCTGCCATCAAGTAGGGGACGGGGGGTGCTCTATCGTCTTCCCTGCGCATGTTCCAGGAGCCAAAGCTACGCAATTTGGCCTATTAACCCGGCATAATGGCAAGGACCGCAGGACAGGCATGGAGGAAACCCAAGTATCCGTCGGCTCTGCCCCTATCCTATCGGTGCGACTTCACTACCCCCCACACCCGGCGGCGCTTGGGTTGGGCTGAAATGAACGGTGAGCATCAGCCGATGGGGCTCCTGCTTGCGTGCCTGACGGGGTGACTTGGGCGGGAAGGGCCACCGTGGACCATAAGCGGCGATCGATGGAGGTATCCTATACTATCACCTGGCCAAGAACGGGGAACACAAACCGTAAAACGACGCAGGGAGCTCTGTAAGTCAATGGGGAGACCGTTGTGTCACATCCCGCCTAATGGATCACCCGGGGAAGAAGAGCCAGGGCCGGGGGGGGGGGGGGCGAAGTCGTGAAACCGGGGGGTAAGCAAGCTGTTGGAAAAGTGAGTTGAAGATGGATGGGAAAGAACGGATGCGATCTGCGTGCCGCATAGAATCCCGTCGGACTGCGCCGCGTGCCCCCCTTGACAACTCATGTCAAAGGCGAGGCAAACAGCCGATGAATAGTATGATGTAGACTTACAGTTTCCGGTGATTGGTAGGGTTACATAGACAAGCATGCAATGAGGTTGCTAGTGGGACTGGTGTGGTCGTGTTGAAGAATGACAAGCAAACCGGGGCACATGGCAGACAGGCCAAAAGGCCACATCCTGGCTTGGGCTCTTTTTGCGATCTTCTCCAGTTCTACCGCCCACATGGCGGCGTCCGATTGACACATTGTCGCAAAGAATGGAGTTCTATATACTTTGCTATCAGTACGGGTAAGGCAAACTCCAGGGCGCGAACAGACAGGCTGGTGCTGGGAACAAAGCCCATGAGCGCAGGGAAGCAAGGAAGCGAAAAGAGCGGAATTCTGGAAGAACGTTAGAGTCCGGTAGAAGGTGGTTTCGAATCTTGGCTGACTAGAGCGTGAATAAGCAGAGCTGTGTGGCAGAGCAAGGTTTGCGATACTCAGGGTTGCGGTAGTTTGGATGTTCTATCTTAGGGACATTCTTCCACTGTATCGACTTGAAGTGGTGGGTGACCCAAGCAATTTGGCGGACGCAGTGAAGAAGGGGGTTCGTCCCGGCACACGACTCACTGGGTTTACCCGGGCAAAATTGGAACGTGCTTCTGTCTGTGACGAGGGTGCTGTGCCAACTTCGGACTCGGGATCCTGAATCATTGTTTCGAGGTGTGAGAGCTAGTTTCGTGTCGGAGTGGATCGTGGACAGCATAATCGACGATGCTATAGCCGGCCTGTTGTAGTTGGATATTCTGCCTCCAATTTCGCTAGTTATCAACGGGATCCCAAAAGAAACCATCGGCCCTTGTGTAGTGTCGGCCAAGCTGCCTAGAGGAGGAATGGAGCGGGCTAGGAATGACGGCAGGATGCCGACGGAAGCGGCAGATATTTCAGCAAATCCAGCCGTTTCCTTTTTTTCCTCACCCTTGGGCGAGTGGCGATATGCGACCCTGGGCACCGGCGTCGGCGGGGAGGCCGTGCCGGGCGGCATGGACCCGTTTAGCTTCCGCGCCGAACGGGGTTTGTGGTCTGAGCTGTGCCAACTTGGACTTGCAAACAGGCGGACAGACAGGTGTATCCGAACGTTGTGCGTGTAAGTCCTAGTCAAGCGCCGCGCGCGCTAAACCTTATCTTGGCGGGGGATGCTGGGTGTTGTGCTAGTCACACGAGGAGGCGTGATGATCAGCTTGCCGGACTCGACATTGTGTTCGTACTAGGGAAATGAGAATGGCGTTGGCGTTTCCACGGTGGTGTCGTGGAGACAAAGGTCGAACGCCGGCGGGTTGGGAGCTTATTCACTCTGGCAGATCCGGGGAGCGATTGTCCTCTGGTACATGCATGCAGATAGATGCTTGGAGGCGGTTCGTGATGCGAAGAACGACAGGACGCGGAGTGGCGGAGTGTGGGAGGTTGGTTTGAGTCAAGGTGCACTCGAGGCTTGATGTTATGACTGTTGGGGGGTTTGATATCGACGGGGAGCGGGATGCAATCCTGAGGGATGTTGGATGACGGTCAATCATCAAGGGTCTTGGGGCTCGGGCCGGTTCGCTGGCGTGAGCTTTACTGTCGATCTCCGAGGCATTTGTAAGAATGGAATAAGTAAATCAGTCTTTTCGGATGTCAAAGGTTCATGGTGAAAACAAGTTCGACGTCGGTTTGGCGATGCATTGATCAAGCGCCTGTCAGGTGATGGAGGTTGAATGAGGAAACAACGTTGGTTTGGGAGGAAGGAAGGGGACAGTGCCGATTGCCAGAAACGTAACGCTGATGCATATTACCTAAGGTAAGGTAGGTAGCTGAAGGTACAAGTTTTATTTCTGGTGCCTTCCGTTCATGCCACCCTGATTCGATAGATCTTTCCTGTAATCTAGCCTTTCATGCCACGGAACGGAGCCGCGGCATCAGGTGTGTTCTCCGGTGGCAAGAGCCGGAACCAGCTTCGGTCACAACGGTCACCGGTGCGGCAAAAGGGTCCTCCCGCACCTCCGGGCCCCGGTGAGCGGCCGGTGATGGATCGGGTTAGAGCACTCTCATTCGTGGAGCAGAGTGTCCACCTTCGGTCCCAGAAAGGGCTTAGCGTCTCTGCTGGGCCGAAGGAGCGGAGACCAGGACCAGCTCATTCAGCAGCAAAGCGTGCCCACAAGAAAGTACCTTACAGGTTGACGGGTCTGCGCGGGATGGCTGCGGCGCCGCTGCTTACTGGTCGCGCTGCTCATCTGCTGTCATGGGGGTTGAGTGTGTGACAGCGCCGTTTCCCCCCCCCTCGTATTAATCTTGTTGGCTGCCCTTTTCGCACCGTCTCTCCTTCGTTCCCGCTCTCCTGCATGACTTTCCCGAGCGGTAAAGAACGGTGAGAAAAGGGCAACTTGTGAGATTGTGCAGCATCTCGAGTCTGGTTGACAACAATTCAAATCACGCCCTTCCGAGTTGTCGAGTGTCGAAAGGGAGAAAAGACGAGACGAGGCCTGGCATCTTTCGCTTGTCCAGAGAGCGACCCCCGCGCCAGTTGCAAAATTGGGCGTAAGCAGACACAGCCCCCCCGGATAACTGGCCATTCGACGTTGGGAGGAAACAAGGACCTATTGTTCGGTTTTCTCAAACGAACCACAAGGGGCTGCGGAATCATCGAATCGAACCTACCGAGCGGATTGAAAGCGCCGGGCGACTCAACGGTTCGCCACTTATACGTCCTGCCTACTCACAGACATTGCAATGGCTTCTGTTTCCTCGAGGGGCCCGACGCCTCATTCGCCTTACGATGTTCAGTCCGCGGCCGACACCGAAGAATCATGGCAGTATCTCGACTACGCCTCGTATCCGGCCTCAGTCGGCTTCCTACCCAGCCCGGCCAGCGGCAGTCTCAACGGCTTTGCAGTCGTCGGCCACCATGCCGGCTCGGACCCGGCGGGCCTATCCCCGCTAAATCTCGACCTCGACCAGCCCGCCTTCTCCGCCTCGAGCTTCCCCGACCAAGCGGAGGCGTTTGCTGCTCCCGCGCCGTCTGTTGATAGCCAGTTCGTTCCCAGCGGCCAGGAAGCCAATTTCTTGACACCGCAGGGCTTCCTCTTTGCAGAGGAACAGCTGAACCTGAATGGTTAGTCCTCATTCCACCCGTTCCCGGCTTTCAAGTATACCTGATCTAACTAACTTTGTTCTCAGAACTGACATCTTTCGTCAACTCATTCCAATCGAACAATGCCTCCCTGGCCGACCTAGACACATTCCCGCAACAACAGCACGATGGCGATATCGACCTGTCACAGACCTTCCCTGCTAGCATCAACCCGGGCCCATGGAACCCCACGAACCTCAAAGTCGACAATGGCAGCTCAATGTTCTTGATGGAGGACTTTTCCGCAACCTCGTCCCAGAGCTCCACGTCCACAAGTCCCTCTCAGTCCAACTCCAGCTCTCCAGACCTCAAGCATGAGGGCGACAGGGCAGCGTCGGCCAGCCAGATCCGCAAGGTCATCACCGGCAAGGTCGAGAAGAAGAAGGCCACCGAACCCGCAAACAAATTTGTCATCGTCACGCCCAACTCCATCAACGCCTCCTCCGGCCGCCCCAACCCGTGGGAGTGCTTCGAAGCCATGAAGATCCAGACGCGCGGCCGCAAGGGCCCTCTGGCAAACGCGACAAAGGAGAGCGCACTCCAAGTGCGCCGTTTAGGTGCCTGCTTCTGCTGCCACAGCCGCAAAGTCAAGTGCGATTCGCAGAGGCCGTGCAAGAGCTGCAAAAAGCTCGCCGGCCAGGTGCCGCAGGTCGTATGCTGGCAGTTTTCCGACTTTTTGACCGTATTGTTTCCCGACTTCATGCGCAGCCACTTCCGCAAGGATCAAATGTCGAAATTCATGGCGGAGAATGTCGACCTGGACGCTGTGCAACTAGCCCCTCGTGAGGTTGAGCTCTTTTCTGGTCTCTCAGCGTCGCTCAAGGTTCGGGCGAGGTTCTTCAAGCCTCGGACGGAGGAAGTACAGCAGCACTACCACCTGCACGTGCAAAAGGATCGGGTAGATCTGCAAGCCAGAGGCTCGGCACCTATGGTGTTGGAGCTGGATTCGGCAGCTCAGAGGGAGGCCTTGAGGAAGAAGGTAAAGGAGTATCTCGCCGCCATCGCAGCCGAGCCGAGGTTCGCCAAGTCAGTGACGGAGTCAATACGGCACACGGAGTTGCCAAAGAAGGTGTTGGATGTTGTGCAGATATACGCCAACAAGTCTGATGTAAGTTGCCGCGCGATTGACTGTCTTGCGCAAGAGCACTGGTTGACCCGACCTAGTCGTCAATGGTGAAGAAGGCATTGGCGATCTACGGCGCCCATTTCGTCATGACCCGCCACCTCTGCATCACAAGGCAGAGCGTCGTAGGCCTTCAAGACTCCGGTCTCGTCCCCCAGGAAGTGCCATGGGTGACCCCGCGTGTCGTCAACAGGCAGATCAAGGCGGTAATTGACGAGCTCCTGATGAGGGACATGCAGCATCTTTTCGAGTCCTTCTCAAAGCTACTCAAGCCCAAGTCAAAACAGGAGTGGGCGCCGTGTATGGCCTCGTTCCTGGTGCTGTGCCTCTTCATGGAATCAGTTGAGACATCCGCGGATAACTTTGTGGTGGCACTCAACGAGATCAGCCTACGTAACCATACGCCGCCGGAATACAAACGCCAAGACGCCCTGAACATTAACGCAGCGGTCGAAAACATGCCGTTCAAGCAATTCGCGTACCAGTTTCACCAGATCTACCAGACCCACAGCCGGGATACGGCGAACAAGCCCTTCAATCCCATGCTCGACAACTCATGGGCCCAGCAAGGCGACCTGGACGGACCAGCCATAGAGATGGTTTTGGGCCTGAAGAATTTGATCCAACAGAATGGTAGGCTGCCTCGAGAACCAAATGGTTGAATCATCAATGCTGACTTGTGGTATGTAGGCAAGGAACTTGAAGGCCTGGCGGATGACCCAATTCTATCGAGCGACCACGAGCAGCACCCGTTCCCGCGAGATGTAGCGGCCAACTATACCGGTCGCCTAGTGTCCAAGTTCTTGTTGTCTTTCATGGACGAGAAGCACATCTTTGGCGAGAACTGGATCTGACAGGGTTTTGATTCAACTCGAGAGATGGAGTGAAATCGCAACTCTTGCGCAGAGGATGTCGGAATACCCTTCATACATATATCTGATGGCAGGTACGACTCGGTGGTATGGGTTTAGGAATAATGACTCTCTACTATAATGATACCAATCAAGGTAGTTTTAGAACACACCACTTGCAACTCGTGTGAGATGCTCTGTGATATGTTCGTCCGATTTTAGTCCTGAAGCCGCACTATCTCGACGGTATCAGGGTGGAGCGGACCGGTTGTCTAGACCGTTGGTTTTGTTCTCCCACTCGAACGAATAAAAAAGTAGTTGACACTCTTGCGCAGTAAGATCGCGAGGTGTAGGCATATCGTGGGGTTGGTCCGAAGACCTTGTGTTATAAGCACACATCAAAATGAGCTCGCGGGGCGTGTCCGTGTCGCTTGGCTTCGGCACTTGCTCTCAAGGCCATGGACGACGGTTTGGTTCAGGACCGAGATGCAGACTGCCATGCGACATCACGAGGCAGTCTAACGCCATTCTGGAAGCTGAAAAGGACCATGCATAAGATCCTAGCCCAAGATGGGGTAGGTGGCCCGCGAACTGTTGTTGATGATGTTCGAGAGCAGAAGAGACAGGAGGGAAGGGGAAACGCGTGAAAATATACTTTGCGAGAAAAACCAGGTCGGAAAATGTGGGGACGCCGTCTTTTTCCTGGGTCACGAGGTTTGACGACGTGCTAGCCCTGATTGGCTCAAGCTTAGGCAGCACATTGTCATTAGCTAAGCATGGTAGCCTGCAGGCAACGACACCTCTTTATTTGTCTGGCGGACCACATTTCCCCCCTCCCTCGACCTGTTTTTCCTCTTTACACACTTCGCACCAAAATAATCAACCGATCTCGACGTAACTTCTTCCACTTGTGGTTCGGTCAGTTTGAGTGCTAGAGGGAAACTGGGCTGTGCCTCCTATCCCATGTTTCTTGGGGTTCCGGTTCCGTCAATCAAGACGGAGCCCGTCACCGAGAAATGTAATGGGGGAGTGATTCCCGACATGCTCCGAATTTTTTGTAAAAATGACTGTTCCGCCGCCTCTCCGTAGCCGTCCCGCAAGCCTCACCGGCACCATGTTCCAGTCAGCCTTGAGGCCTTCGACTCACCACCGGACCAAGTAATGCCTGTCGAGAGTTGCCCAGTTTGTCCAAGATCAGTCACACGGGCAGTGACAGCATTGCATTGCCCCGACGTTCCTCTATTTTGTCATTGTTGTTCCGTTTTCCAACCTTTTTCCCTGCCCCTCGCGCGCAAGGGCGCGTTTGCGCCCTCGACGTTTTACACCGAAGCGCAAAGCCACACCCGCTAACAATGAGCACCTTGGTGCCTTGCCAGTCACACGCAACGACGCACACATATCCGTTGCTCATGACGAGACCTTGCACTCCGTTGGCGTTGGATTAGTTTTCCCTTTGTCTTTTCTCCTTGTAGCCGAAGAGCACTGCATTTTCAGGGCGCGGACTCCCCTCGTGCCTGGAAATATGGGGGGTTGCTGCCTCAGACCGCCTGGGACCCCCATGTCGTCCCCGTCACCACACACGTCTTAACCCAGGCAACCAAGTCGTCCCCCAACCTCTCCATTCTGCAAACGTCGATGCATTTCTGAGGCCGCGGTCATGTTCTCTGTCAAACATCCATTCCGGGAAGGAGGGGTCATGTTTCTTTACTGTAGTTGCACCGATCTGACTCACTGGCCTCTTGTCTTTGATCTGCCTTGCACTGCGGCCGGCTTTCCAATCTGTAGGGGTCCAATTACCTGATACTCGACTTTGAGGCATCCTGGCTTAGATCTCTACAACCCACACCGTGGACGAATCAGAGGACGAAATAGCCTAGACTTTTTAGGAATTACATTGATGCCGAACCAGGATCGCCATACCGAATATGCGCAATCGCGTGCAAGAGTATGGTATTTCCATTCACATTGTCGTAGCAGGTCACCGTGCACTGCCATGTCGAACCTCAAGGCGACGTTGGCTAGGGGGCACTAAGTCATTGAACCTCTCAGATTGTCTTGTCTGCCTCCCCAGGCACACTCTTCTGCCTGAGGGGATGACTCAATTCAAGGTCGGTTTAATATGAAGCTCAATTGTTGGTCCGTTGGAGGTTCGTTGAAGGTCCGTTGGGTATAAAGTATTCTATGATTTCTGGATGCCTTGGATTTCTTGGTTACCAACAGACTCATCACACTACACTTCACACCAACAGTCATATACTTGTCCATCACAAGACTACCACTGCCTCATCCTACTTCGACTCATATCCAATCCTCAATACTCTTACAACCAACCGCCACCATGAACACTACTGCCTACGCTGCCTCCATGATGCTCCTAAAGGGTGAAGGCGAAAACGACACCTTCCCCACCGACGCAAGTGAGTTCTTCACAACGCAACGCTTTCGTATGGCGACCTTGAGACTAATGCTTTGACAGCCAACGGTCGATAAACCAACTCAAACCACACTACCATGAAACCAAACAAACATATCTTTATCGACGGCGTTTACAGGAATATACACAACATGAAAGAGGCGGCACCACACAACAAGAGCATGTCGTCTGCCTCACGGAGCGTCATTGGCTCGAACACACAAACTGTACTTTTACTAGATTGGGGGGCACGGGTTGGGTAGTCTTTATTTCAGAATGACACGATGTCGGGCGTAGGGCTGCAGGGCACAACATGTGTACCTTACCTGCGCAGCCCTAAGACCGCCGCGGGATCTTGCATACAGAGGGGCGTTTTGGGACATTATCAAGACGATATCATTGGAGGACGACGATGATTCCGATATGAGGGGAGGGGTACACACTACGCTCACAGTTACGATACGAGGAGGGAAGGCTACGGCATCTCTGTTAGGCATCTATAGGCTGAAATTGACCTATATACACACACTCACATGCTTACATACACACGCCCTTCATGCGGCTATGGGGCTTCTCTTGTGGACACCTCTTCTCCAGCGAGTGAATGAACCCCTCGACCAATGCCAGGCGTCCTTCATCCGCTTTAGGCAATCGTGACATGTCGTTTGGGTGGATGTACGCCCTTTGCGGAGGGGACTAAGCGGAGGTGGGAGTGGGAGCGGTGGGATGCTGGACCACCCGTTGTCGTCTGGCGGGTCCCTGATGACGAGGCTCGGAGGTCGTTTGAGAGCAGTTCCAGACTGCATCTTTCAATGGACTGAGGCATATGTAAGACGGCTTGATGCTTGGAGTAGCTTGTAGACATGGGTGCCGACCTTAAGTGCTGTACTCTTGTGTGGTGTTGTTCCTACTGGAGTGAATGTTGCATAACATCACTTTACACAATCCACCATACCGATGCACTAGTGTCTAATTTATACAAACTTCTTTACGCGGCATTGTGTTTTTTTCGTTGATCATATGTCTTGGCCTAAGAATCTCGGAGGACGACGGCGATGCTTAGATGTCAAGCTCGGCTTCGCCGGGTTGAATGTGACAGCCCCAGGCACTGCCAGGCGGGTCACATGGCACTCATAATTATTCCGAATTGATGTTACAGAAAGCAGATTGCTATTCAAAGTTTCAATATGTGGTGCTGAGATGACGAGGTGTGATGGAAAACGCTGGAAGACTCTGGTGCATGGGCTGCTGAGGGGTAGGCATGCCGTGGCGAAGTAACACCACCACCTGATGGGGGAGGACACGGCAACATGAGCTCACCTGTCTGCCTTTTCAACATCTTTCCATGCTTTAATGATCAATACTACCTTTGGATTTCTGGTACAATTAGTTACCATGAAATTGATGTCTATTCAGATGAGGAGATAATTTCCTACAATGGTTAAACGTTGTGATAGGTATCACTCTGCACAAAGTATCTATAGAATATCATTCCAATACCGGACTTGGAATTATAATTATATACTGATGCATGGAGGTGTGTATTAATTCAGCTCATTGAATAAGGTCATTTTGGTGGTGCAAGAACAACTTAAAGCGAGACAGCTTTGTGCCGACAGAGAAGGAGACAGCCTTCCTATTTGTCGCACGACTAACATACACTAGACGTGAGGAACACATTTCTGTAAAAGATTGGCATAGTTCGCCATCTTGATCGATATTTGGCGCCCAAGATCTGTCTCTGAATGCGATACCCGGATCAGACATCACCCTCGTCGTTGGATCGTCGTTTGTCGTGTAGGTCCACAATAGGTAGAAACCCGTATAGCAGACTGACCGCGCCTGAATACGTTTACGTTTTCCTGGGAAGCCTGAGACTGGCTAAATCACTTTGACAAGTGACTTGAGAGTCGAACCGCTTTGATAGAATATCTACGTGAGGTTCCTACCTGCCTGTCTTAAGCTACTTCGAAGCCAACATCTCCCTCGTCAGGCAGTTGGACTCTTGCATAGACGCAAATTTGCAGACGTGTGATTACCCAATGCGTGTTCTTCAATTTCGACCAAAACACAAACAGATATCTGCTCCCGTACCTGCTTCCTTTCTTCATCCTTTCTCTCTCACTTCGCCCACCACAATTTCACCCTAGAGCAGGAGTCGCGAACCGCATCACGCCAACGATTACCGCCGAAAAGGAACTCCACTGATGAGTCCTCTTCAGTCGCCATGGAAATCAAGGACCCGCCTGAAGTCGATGACTTCGAGCACTTACGAATGAATGCGAAACGACTTGGCAACAGAAAAGGACAAATTCCCCACGATCATCCCCCGACTAGCATGCTCAAGATGGAATTCATGATGGAAATGTCGGTAAATACACCTATACGATATATGAACCATCATGATGCCGACGCCATACCCCCCCCTGCCTCCAGTCTCCAGGAAAATTGCAGCCTCTTCCAATCTCCGAGATGAGGCTTGAAGAGCATGATTGAGGCAAGCAAGTCATTGTCCGGACCGTGACGCCACCAAACCGGGTAGGATGCATCACAGCAATTGTGGTAGACGAGGCCGGCACTGCGATCTCGCTTTCTATCTACAATCAGCCAGACGAGACGATGATTAAAGCCAACGACGTACTGCCAGAAGGCAGCGTCTGTCTGATCAAGGATCCGTTCTTCCAGGCGAACAAAGCGGGCAATAGCTACAACTTACGGGTGGACCACGTCAGCGACATCATCCTGCTACGTGGAGGCGACGAGCGCATCCCGCGACGTTGGAGGAAATCGAAAGCCACTGCTGCCAATTCTGAGGAAATTAGGCAACATGGGGATACAGCTGTGAAACAGCAGAATTAGGAGAAAGCTGAGTTCTTGTGAGGATTTGAGAGGACTGTCTACAACGGAACAAGTCTTTGCTGATTGCAACCTAGATACTCCAAGGCACTCGCGTCCGCCATCACACCGGAGCAGACCCGTGCAGCGCTCCTCAATCGTTCCTTGGCCAATCTGAGGCTTCATCGCCTGGAAAAGGCGGTAGACGACGCTTCCAAAAGCCAAGATGATAACGTTCCAACCCAGAAAGGACTTTTCCGGGAGGCCAAGGCTTACTACTCGCTGGAACAGTTCTCACTCTGTTCAGCAAAACTGCGAAAAGTCCTCGCGCTGAACCCCAAAAACCAAGACGCAAAGAAGGAGCTCGCGCGAACTTTGCGGCGTATCGATGAGCAGGATCGGGGGATCTATCAATGGGGGCAGATGTACGACCAAGCCAACGCCACTCCACCTGTGATCGACTGCGCGACCTACAACGGCCCTGTCGAAGTGCGCCGCTCCACTGAACGTGGACGTGGGCTCTTCACATCAAAGGCAGTGAAGGCTGGGGATCTTCTTCTTTGCGAGAAAGCTTTTTCATATCGCTATGCTGGCGAAGATGATAATATGGATGCTAACCAGAATAACAGGGTCCTGGTGAGCCTAGTATCAAAGAGGACGGTACTTGGTGCGCAGGCGAGTCTCGCATTCAACATCATACAGAAACTTCACCATAACCCTCGGCTCGCTCCGCGTTTCAACGACTTGCATCATGGGGACTCTCATTCAGGCGCGGCCAAGCAGCAGGACAAATCAATAATTGATACGTAAGTGAAGGTCCGGCCCAAAAAAAATCCGAAGAACTGTCATCAACTAGTATGCCACAGCTTCTTTGTCATGGATGTCGTTAGCCTCAACTCTTACGGTTCCCCTCGCACATGCCTTATTCAATTCAACGGACATTTAAGTCACAAGAAATCCACGACCTGCGGCCTTTGGATCTTGGCATCCTACATCAACCACGCTTGCGTAGGCAACTGTCAACGCTCCTTCATAGGTGACATGATGATTCTACGAGCTAGCACAGATATGGATGCCAACACGGAGTTGCAATTTTGCTACTTGCCACCCGACGGCCTGAGCTACGAAGAGGTTCAGAAGAGCCTTCAGCCTTGGGGCTTTGTGTGCCGCTGCGAGTTGTGTGAAGAGAAGAAGCTAGTCTCGGAGGAGGCTTTGCAGAGGCGACAAGAACTCATCCGAGATTCAGAAAGCACGATGGCCAACTCTAGCACTTTAAGTCAACAATCCAAGGCAGAGCGTCTTCTTGGCCGGCTTGAGGAGACCTACGCCGACGGGAGAACAAAATATCGATTGGAAATCGGGCAATACTACGTTCTACTCGGAATGAAGCGACTGAAAAGAAGAGAACCAACCGGAGCCCTCGAGTCGATCATCAAAAGCCTTGAGGCTTATGGCTTTGTCATCGAGGCAATCCTCCTGGAAAAATACTCGGGAAGCCGCATTTGAAGATAATTCAGTGGGGTCACCCTTCCGGGGACATTATGGAGGCATTCTACTAAATGGAACAGGCCTACAAGACTGTGGCTCCTGAGCTATGAAAGACAGCGAGGGGGTTTTACAAGATAGCGGCCGGTATTTTATTCGGAGACAAGGAGGTGGATGGAATTCTGATCAGACACCTCAAGTGAGGTTGGTATCGGAGTAGCTTATTGGGAGACTTCTCGAGGGTACACTCAAGGAACATTGGTCTACTTTCTTGACCACTGAAGTACATTACGAGGCTGGCTTATCCATTTACCATTTTTTTTACTTGAACTCACAAACCGTGAAGCATTTTCATAGATGAGTAATAGCGGACGCGAGTGATCCAATATACTTGAAGTGTGGCGAGATTCTGATTTTCCGCTTCACGAAGAAACGAGCAGCCTTGAAACTAAGGTCATGGCAGTCGAATGGAAGAAGAACCGAGGGAGTATCTCTGATTAGCACCCATGTCTGATAAAAGCTCATGTCTCGGCTCAGCCCAGACACCTGACGCTTCTTGAGGGCCATCTCTAGTGGCGGCATCCGGAATACTATTCTTCGAAATGAATCAAAGGAGACTTCTTCGTAGAAATGCCAAGAACCAACCATAAAGAACGAAACCTATTCACATTACAGTTGAATCAATGCTGGAAGAGGTATGTACTTGTATCAGGCTTGATGTCTAGATATCTAAGGTAGTCTCTCGATGTATCTTCCACCCAGATAAACTCTGGATATTTTTTGCTCCCACCTGAAACCACACAACAAGTCATTCAGCTACAACTGGCATGTACTCAGGTGGTTCCAGGAATCAATTAAGAGCCCACGCTGGACCAGCGTGATCGCTTGTATAAGCTCGGAACATTCGTCTCAGCTCGCTTCACTTCCCCACTATCCATCTATTCGTCCCGTGTGATCGGTATTATATACTTATAGATTGGAGAAGGAGGAACCTCTCTATTCCATTCAGAATCGTGTATAAGGACATGAAAAGTATAATGGCTTAGCTTGATATTCTTTGCTAACAAGCAGTCAATTGTAGTGCTGGAGATGTTGGTCAAGCCATTAGCAGATGGTGCCAGATGGCCATACATAGCCTGCTTAATGGGTATGGATCACCTTAGATGCTTAGGTAATTTAAGGTTCTGGACTGACCAGGGACCCTGTAGGCCCCTGCCCAAACCGACTTTAATTGACGATAGTGGGACATTTCCAACCGCGTCTCCAGACGCGTCAAACCCCATGCAGCTCGCGATGGAGCTCTCTTCGTCTTTGACGGATTTATCTGCCGTATCATCGCCAGACTCATTCAGAACGGCCTTTCAATCACCGGATGCCAACTCCGAAAAACCTACTCCCACAGGCCCAGCATCTCCCACACGCATGTACTCATCTGCGACTCTGCTCCCCCGTGAGCTGAAGGAACATTGCCAGATCTACCTGGAAGAGCACCTCTGTGCGTTAGCAAGCTGCCCCTCTCCTCGCGACATACGCTGACTATCCTAGACAATGGCGCACTCGGCCTGTACAATAGCCTCCTCACTGCTGGGTTCTCACGAAAGATCAACACCAACCCGAAGCGCGTCCCTGTCCCTCCGTTAACCCACCTTGCCCTCCTCAACACCCTGACCATCCACCCGAGCCATACGACTCGAGCCCCTGGCGCCGACCGTCTCGAGGTCTGCTCTCAGACGCTGGACTATCTGCGTAATCTGCTCGCCATTGTTGGACCCATCAACGCCGGCTTCAGGAATGCGTTCCAGTTCCATGGGATCCATTACGGCCGCCGAAACAGATACCACGATGAGGAGGACGAGGACCTCGACGGCGATCAGATTGGAAACAACAAGTTGGCCAACGAGGATAGCATATGGCAGCGCGCGCAGGACTTTTGGGCTGTTCTCGGCTGGGCATTCAACTGCAGCAGACTGCATCCCCACCGTTGGCGCTTCTGGAAGACCTGGCTGAAATTCATGATCGACGTTCTCGAGGCTGACATCTTCGAACGGAAACGCCTTGACGAAGAATCTTTGGCCTCATCACAGCAACCTCAGAACTGGACAAATATGCGGGAGTCAATCCTCGTCATGTACATCAAGCAAAAAACTGACTCTGGGCGGGGTGCTCTAAGAATGATCCTCCAAGCTGTCTTCGCGGACGGCTGCACCTCATCCTTGGCGAAATTTCCCGAGGTGTTCAACAAGGAGACAAAGGGGCTACCCAGCGAGGATAAGAAACGCAAACGCATGACTACGCTTGACATTGAGAACGACCAATTTGGTGACTATTTCAACGAAGAGCTGACGGACGACGAACCCTCTGAGGCTGGCACGCCGGGAACGCCTCGTACACCACGCACACCAGCCAGGAAAGCTGGAGGTTTTGTTGCTGCCCCACTGGCAGATTCGATTCCTCTTCGTCTGAGACTGATGGAGCTCCTTTCTGAGGTTGCCTACAATATGCCCGAGGAGTTCATGGACCACAACGAATACACGCTGGACTTGTGCAGGCTACTCAAGCAGCAACCCTTGTCGTTCTTTCACCAATTCATCACCGACATGAGCTCGTACATACAGCGATATGGGGCTGCCTTCAAGATCGACTTCCTGGCTGTCCAGCTCGATCAACTGCTGCCCTCCGGATATGAAGACCCCAAGAAGGTCATCAAGGGGGAGGACAGCGGTATCATCATCAACGCAGACGTCCTCGAATTGTGCTACCTGGGTCACCATGCTAATACCATTGACCCAGAAGACAACGCCAGGGTGGCGCTGATCCTTGAGAGCCTGCTCCATACGCTACCGGCGGAAGAGATTCAGGAAGCCAGAGACAGGCTCCGAAAAGCCGCGCTTAAGGGAATCGAGGCACGCAAGGCCAAGGCCAAGGGTACTAACCGGAGGAGTGCGACGACCCCGAGCCGTCGGGGCCGAGGGAAAAAGGGCCCCAGTCCGCGGGACATCTACGCCAAGGAGACGATGGATCTAGTGGGGGAGCGCATGCTTCTCTACATTGATATCATGGGCGCTCATGAACCTGAAGGTGACGTAGATGAGGACGAGAATATGGATGACTGAGGAGAGTGTTCAGTTATTAGGGATAGTGATGGAATGCATGTAGAAGGGGGTTAAGGCGTTTTGCAGAGTCAGACAACTCATGATACCCATACTCGAAAGTATCGAGATTCAATACATTACTTGTTATTCGTATGATCCTTTGTAATTACTCATGAAACAATGTGAACAGGGCGTCTACATTATAGGCAAGCTGCGCCAATGAGTTGAGTCCCGATTTGGTAGGTGGGGTAGCTGATCGCAGATGCAAAAAATCCCCAGGAACCCCGCCAAAGTCTGTCACTCGCATTCAACGACAACCCCTCCCGACTCATAAGCCGCCAGTATGCCGGTGAGTCTTGCCATTGCTGGGCTCGTGGAATAAGAAG
The DNA here is from genome assembly GCF_030867785.1 of Colletotrichum acutatum. Lineage (NCBI taxonomy): Eukaryota > Fungi > Ascomycota > Sordariomycetes > Glomerellales > Glomerellaceae > Colletotrichum > Colletotrichum acutatum. Next base: position 819,447 of record NW_026848997.1, on the reverse strand, counting down.
CTTACTCTGCTACAGTTAATCGTAGTATCAGGTCTCCCGACCTCAGGCAAGACGACCCGCGCAAAGCAGTTGCAAGCCCACCTAGCAGCACGCATCGCCGCCGCCGCCGCCGCCGCCGCCGACGGCAGCGGCAACAAACAATCACCACCGTACCGACTCCACTACATCTCCGACTCGACACTCTCGATATCACGCGATGTGTACGACCTCGACCCGAACAAGGTGCGCGCGCACACGCGCTCCGCCAACGCCTCGGAAAAGGACGCCAGGGCTGCTGTCTACGGCGCCGTGAAGCGCGTGCTGTCGGACCGGGATATTGTCATCTTGGACGGGATGAATTACATCAAGGGGTGGCGGTACCAACTCCACTGCGAGGCCAAAGCCATGAGGACGCCGAGCGTCGTGCTCCAGATTGGGTGTGGGGTTGAGAGGGCCAGGGGGATAAATGAGGAGAGGTTGAGGAGGCGAGGGGCGGCTTCATCGGCGACGACGACCGCCACCACCACGACAGAGGAAGCACAAGGGGATAACAGTCAGGTCCTGGAGGACGTAAAGGAGGCCACCACGGAAGAGGAGATGAAGCAAGACGACAACGACGAAGAGCAGCAGCCCTACGAAACGGACAACTGGGACAACCTCGTCTTCCGCTACGAAGAGCCCAACCCGATGACGCGCTGGGACAGCCCGCTCTTCACCCTCATCTGGGACGACGACGCGGCGCAGACGGCAAAAGTGTGCGACGACATCTGGGACGCCGTCGCGGGTACGGGGCGCAAAGTCATCAAGCCTAACCAGGCGACGGTCCAGCGCAGCCGCGACACGAGCGGGGATTACCTGTACGTGCTGGACCGCGAGACGCAGGATGTTGTGAAGAGGATTTTGGAGGCACAGGCTGAGGGGGAGGAGGGCGGTGAGGTCAAGGTCTCACGGGGTGATGGCGCTGGGGCAGCGGGAGCGGCAGGGGAGAAGAAGGAGCTTGTTGTGCAGCTTCCTGGTCGCAAGGTTGGGCTGCCGCAGCTTCAGAGGCTGAGGAGGGCGTTTGTGGGTTTGAACCGTGGGGGGATCGGGCTCGAGGGCGTGGGTAACTTTAGCGCGGAGAGGATGAGGGAGAGCTTTGTTGGGTATCTGAATGATACGTTTGAGCAAGAGGGCTGAGTTTACTCTGGCCTGAATAAAGCAAAAAAAGGGGCGAAATGCTTAGTGTTTGCGATAGATACAGTATAATTGATACCCCTGAGATGGTTCATGACGAATTGGGAATACTCTGTGAGGGCACTGAGTGAGGCGATATAGAGTTACGGTAGCGCGTCGCTCTCGTTATCGAGAAGTGTTTACCGTCAATATTCACTGCCAAGCACTTCATGAGCCTGGTGCTAAGAATACCTTTGACTTTGGTCTATCTGATTTACCAGAGAGGCAGCTGGTTTGCGAATTCTTCCCCGGCGGAATGTGCCCATCATGCCTTGTTGTGGTCTTTGAAGAACTGGTGATTTTGGATACTCAGGTACTCTGTGTTAGCAGAAAATGAGAGAGAGAGAGAGATTCTTGCGTCACTGCCTGCCCTTGATTGGTACAGCTCACGGAATCTGAATGGTCGATTGCACACCATCAGGAATGCTACAGAGGTCCCAAAGATGATCCAGCGAGCCTGAATGGGAGCCGCCACGCCGCCAAGAAGATTTGGACCCTTGGAAAAAAGTCTAGATCATGCTGGCCTAAAGACTTTTGTATGATTCTACCTTAGCCATGGAGTTGGTGGTGTTGACCATTCTGGAGGAAAAAACATACGTGACGAGGACTCTTCGAACTTTACACAAGTAGAAAGGTGAATCACCAAGAGCCGCGTTACTAAATCTCAGTCAGACCATTTTCTCTTTTCCAAGACATCTTGGCATCTCTTTGGGAGCAGCTGACAGCAGAAGCTACCCGGATCCTGGATTTCGAAAGACAAAATGAAAAGTCTCCGTTCCAGATCTCCCGATCGGGAGGCAGATGCAGCAGCTGTACAAAGTAGCTGCCGGTTTCATCGTGAAGACCGTAAAAAGCATCTACATCCATGGACACGCTTCGCATACCGCTTCGGGGCCTAGACTACCTTACTTAATCCGCAAATCGAGCAGGCACATCGTGTAGACGTTCTCAGAGGTGCGACGGACTGCGACGGACACACCCGACTTGGCGATAAATTCTAGGTGATGAGTTTCACTGCGCCCTGAATGGGAGCTATGAGTATTGGGTCAGAGTCTCGATACAGGGCGAAGGCTTGTCGTAGGCCAAGAGACGAGAGAACCAGGGTCGCGGCGAATACCCAGCGCCTCGGATGTTAACCTGAAAGGTTCGGGACGGGGAATGCAAGAGAAGCGGCAGAGTCTAGAAGACACCGGTGAATGGTAAACCGTATTGGCAGCGAGGTGGACGGCGTCGTTTGTCTTGACTAGCCAACATTGGCTCTGTACATAGAAGATTGTGTGACTGGGATATGTGGGTTTGTTGCACTTTATCCGTACGAAGTACGGAATACAGACTGAGACGGCTTCACTAGACCACAGCGCATAATGTGTCCTCATGCCAGCCGATGTGTTTGGCGAGGCGATTTGACACTGGCTTGATAGCTTTCATCGGAGCCTTGTTGTCTGATTTGAAGTTTTCGAGCGCTTTCAGCCCCAACTTTGAGATACTCTTGACTTGTCCGGATCTCAGCATCAATCAGTTCTCATTGCGATCAAAGCGAGTCGGCACATGATATCTTGAACTCAGTCATGTTGTCCACAGTGCTGCTCCTGGTGGCAATAATGCGTCGTGTGTTTACCCTTCCGAGTTAGATCTCAATCAATTAGCTTCTCTGGTCAGAATGGCTACGGATACACAAATAGATCGACGAGTTTGAGACGAGGTAGACGGTCGTTTGCTGGCCAATGCAGAGAATGTCGCGTGCCGGCTGGCGGGGTTTGGGTGTGAGAGAGTCGAGACTCGGCCGCTTGCCTCACTTTGATTCGGCCGGCCTGACAGACAAGTCATGTACCCCTTAGCTCAGACTGAAGCCGAATGATGTGGGTCCACGATCAGGATCACGCAAAAGAAGACGCAATAGCTGGATCGAGTCCTACGATTATGTCTGTGTTGAACAGGAGCAGGTTGTGGACCGTGAGATCCAAATGCTGCGACAGCGTCATGAGGGTAAAGTAGCCGTATGGGCTGATTATGTTGCTGTAACTTTGTGTCAGAGTGCGCGCGCCGTGTTGTGGATGCGGTTCGTCTGGAACGGGCAACAGAACAGGGAAAAAAAGGAATAAGAGACATCCGTCGGACTCAGAGACGGAAGAATCAGGACGGAGGCACGGGCAGGCACAAGCAACAGCAGAGGCAGCGGCAACGGCAACAACATAACGGCAGGCAGCCCCCGCCTTGAGAAGTTGAGCCAGTCAAAAGCAACGGAGTGTGGGTTGGGCGGGAAAGGAAGGGAGAATGAAAGACGGATGAGAGGAAAATCCAATCGCCAAGATCGCTGGCCAGCCACGAGTGATAAGCTTTGCCAAGAGGGACAAAGCCAAGACGGGCAGGTGTGGGAAAGACGGGGTGTCGGGTTGGGGGAGTTTTTAGGAAGGAAGCACGGAGAATGGGGGAAAGCAAGAAAGCACAAGCCACTTCACCTACCTGCCTACCACCTACCTGAGAACACAACAGTCACTTCCATATTGCACCATCGAAGCGCGTCAATTCGTCCGGCTGCAAGCTACCAAGAATAGGTGGCTTACCTTAGCAAGCGCCCTCCCGTGCCTCCCTTCCATGATTCCATCTGTACGGAGTACCTACGGACTAAGGTACACACGATTATCTGCGGGGTTGAATTGAGCCAATACAATCTGGTATTGGCTACTGGATTGGACAGCAGAGACAACAACAGGTTTTGGCCCGGCTGCCACCTGCCGTTCTGCTGATTCTCTGGCACTCCCCGTTTGCGGCAACGTAGGCCAAGTCGATATGGTTTGCCGGGCGCCGATATCACCTCACTCTCACTCACCACATGTATTACATCCTTCGTACGGATACTTGCACATCAAGCAGCTATCCAAACAAGCAACACCCAGAAGACTTTTTAGAACCCCTGTGTCGATGAGGATTTGCCGTTGGCCTGAGCTCTTGATCCCCTTTTGCGGACTCGGGAACGATGCAAATGGCCGAGAAGGGACGGACGGGAAGCTTGTTTCTAAAGGAAAAGAAAAATCAATCCCAGCGCCTCATATCCGTCACAAAAGACAGGGCTACGCCGCCACAGGGCCTGCTACAGTAGTGGTGGCCTGTCAGTGGTGGTTTTTTTCTTGCACAAGTTTCCCCTGCTCATTTCCAACACAGGTACGTACTCGGCCAGTCACCCATCTGGACGTTGGCCCGCATCCATGGGTTGCGGACGACCCGCAGTTCTCGCCCAAAGGCTCTGCTCATTGGACGTGCCTTGACCGGATGGGTGAGCCCGGGGCAAGGGGCGTGGTTGCAAGAGGGAACGCCGTGCCCGGGACCCCTGGCACAGTGTGGGATCCTTCCGCAACGCTGGCCTTTCATCATTTCCTCATCCAGCTCAATGGCCGCCGAAGCGAGCCAGGTCAGCAATACCACTCAAGAGTCAGCACTGGGGCTCCTTCCGTTCTCCTCTCCGTCTTGGTAGCACACACTGTCCGTCTGTTCAATTCCTCCCGTCTCCGTATTAAATCGACAGCGATCACAAGCTCGCACCTCTATTTTAATTAGAGTTGGCAGAGCCACGATAGGCGACGATGGGACTGAATTTGCTGATGTCACCGCTTCCCCTCAAGCTCTCCATAAAGCTCTTGAAAAAAGTTACGAGTGATGAATCGACAGGGAGTACTGTAAGGTAAGTCGAACACAAGTCGAGGGGTCACATTCTTTGTCAACCCTTTTACCCTTTTCCCGTGTTTCATGAGCCAAGACAAAACGCTCCGAGCTCAGTACTCAAGAGACGACTGGCCGGCCATCTGATTTTTGTACTTGATCAGCGCGGCTGCCCTTCTCCGTGTCAGGGTGCTCCCCTCGAGACGGAGAGGCTTAGCCACCCTCCGTACTACCGCACCGTTCTCGTTCCCAGCACCTAACAAGTTGCGGCCACACTCGCGGACACGCTCTTTCTTCACCTCAACGGTGGGCACGGCGATGCAGCCCGCTGTTGTCTAGCGCCGGGCGTACAGTGTCTTACTCTTCAGAGTACGTATTCTTTCTGTATTAGATAATATCCACTACTTATTTTCGCAGGTAGGGACACCCACGCGATGCAGGTGGCTGACGGAACTGGCGGCGTCCACTTGTCTGGCTCACCTGGCACGCTGGACTACTCCAAAACAATACCTAGTCGTCTTCTTTTCCCATTGTCGCTGGATATCGAGCACCACCGCTTTCTCCTTGCCCAATCCGTGAGACGGCGGTGCGCTGAGTGATTCTTCCTTATTGTACGACGATGCCTCCATAATCACATAATCACATACTAGCATCGACTAGACGACGATGAATCTCTCCACTGCTAGGACCCGTGACAACCAGCGAAGCTTTTTGAACGAGCCTTCTGTCACACCACGCGATGTAGGACGTGAATGACAGCCGACTAACTGATTTGTTCTCTACCAACTTTCCCCTCCAGCCTGATCTCGATGGCAGCGCTCGCCCTGAGTGCTCACAGTGCAAAGCTGACCAAGAAGGGGCATGAGCGGGGTCTTTGCACGCCTTCTCGCTGCAATTTCAATGCGACGGTATTGAATCTCACACTTGGTGCCTCTTTGGAAGCATGTCAATCAATTATTCGCAGCCATATCCTGGTGCCGGAGAGCACGCCTCAATACTGACCGCAGGTGCTCCATACTGCGTATCTTGTCTCCCTTCTGACAATCCCACGAAGCTGGAGCCAGCGTCCATACAGATCGACGATGGATTGCGGAATGGCGTCCGGCAATGCCATGCAGAGTCGGAAGCTTCTTGACACGCCTTCTTGCCAAACGGCGAAGGACCCTTCTCTTGGTGTCTGTAGATCGCCCCGAATCTCGTCGGGTCCGCCAAGCTGTCACTACACGATCGCGCAGTGCTTCGCGACAACTGTTGGGAGAGCCGGTCCCTCTGACTCGGGAATTCACAGTACGACGACTGTGCACTTGAGATGAGGGCTACATAAGCCCCACTCCTCATGCCACCACATCCGCGTACGATCACCGTGGTCCGAGTCGTATCCGATAGTATCGAGCACAGTTAGCGGAAACGTAGAGCTGGGGAGGGTGTGTGGATAATCCCAGTCACACGGCTTCCAGTGTGCTTCGCCTTCCTCGCACCAAAACCACCTACCGCCCCGGCACCCCCCTCGAGAATCAGAATGACACTGGGAGAGTCGCTGCTCCCCCCCAATTCTCTCCCATATCCATCCGCGTCCCCCCGACTTGCTATTCCAAAACACTTTCGAGACGGTCTACGACTCCACCCGACGAGCAAGAACAGCCAGATCTGGCCAGCACCAATCTAACAAAGCGCAACACTGTACACGCCATACAGGACGCCGCCTTCCCCTCTACGGCGACTCAGCAGCCCCCCCGGAAGTAGCTTTTACACTCTCCTTTCCCCCCCGGCCTCCTTCTTTTGCCCTCTCTTTCCCCCGTATTCTCTTGTCCTCCCAAAATCTCTCGGCGCCCAGCCTGCGATCCCTCCCACATTCCCCACACGCAAGCCTTCTTGGAACACTTTCTACCGACAACCTCAATCTCGACCCGGTTTATTAACAATTCGATTGTGACCTTTGGCTATTTTGGTCTTCGTCTGGAGGAACTTGGAACATTGACGATTGCTTCGAACCAACTGCTCAACCCTCCAACGACTTTGTGCGCGACTTGAGAACGCCTGGACTCGTACCCTCGACTCTCGCCGCCGCCATCCGCCCGACCGAGTCCCGGAACTCGCGTCGCTCGACGACAACAGCTCGACGCCTACGTCAATCGACACTGCGAATACACCGACGACTGCGAAGCTTATTCGATGGCGAGTGTTCGCGAATAGGACGAAGCCTCTTTCGATCCTCGCCTGCGGCTGGCCGCTCTGTTCTTCATCGACAAGCATCCGACGAGTCGGCGCCGCCATCATGGTAGATCTCGCCGCAGCCGCGAGCCCCTTGCCCTCTCTGGGCGCCGCCGGGGCAGCAGCCGCGAAAATCGCGACCGCCGCGCCTATCATTATTGCGAACAATGGCATCAACTATGAAGAAACCACGACCGGAGGCGCGGTACAATACAATGACCTACGCGACCCCTTCTTCGCCTCCATCTTCCCCGTCTGCTACGCCCTCGCCGCGACGACAGTAACAGCATACATGCTTGTGATCATGCTTTTCATTACTCCTCGATCATTCCTCGACGGTGGAGTGGTATATCTGGGCCGACGCGGGTTTACGAGTGGCGGAACATCGAATGGAATCAGCATCGGAGGTCGACCATGGCTGCAGAAAGTGGCCGCCGTCACCGTTGCAATTTCTCTCACAATAGCAAGCGCCGACACGTTTAAAGTTGCCGAGCAGCAGTACCAGTGGTCAATTCAAGACGCCAAAAAGATGCAATCGGAGGTTATGGACGGAACCGAACTGAAAGTCATTCGCCTTATTTCAGACACATTTTTGTGGCTTGCACAAGCCCAAACTCTCATCCGACTCTTCCCACGTCAGCGGGAAAAGGTTATCATCAAGTGGACTGCGTTCGCGCTGATTACGTTGAACCTCATCTTCAGCGCCTTGAACAGCTTCCAGTATCCCACCAGCGGGAGCAACGGTAACGCCCGTCCACGAAGCTTTGTGGACGCTGTTCCCGCTCTCAGCTACCTATTTCAACTGTCCCTCGGCCTGTTATACGCCGCATGGGTCATTTACTACTCGCTTATGAAGAAGCGATACGCCTTCTACCACCCCTTGATGAAGAACATGATATTGGTTTCTACCCTATCTCTCTTCGCCATCCTTGTACCAGTCGTTTTTTTCGTACTGGATATGGCACAGCCAGAATTCGCTGTATGGGGAGACTACGTTCGCTGGGTTGGTGCTGCAGGCGCCAGTGTCGTGGTTTGGGAATGGGTAGAAAGGATTGAGGCATTGGAAAGAGAAGAGAAGAAGGACGGTATCCTAGGACGCGAGATTTTCGACGGCGATGAAATGCTGGAGGTCTCAGCATCTGAGTTCCCATGGCTTAGGAGGAGAAAGAACAGGAACGGTGGTAGGGACGGTGACGGTGGCGAAGACGGACCTCAGGGTGGTTCTGGCGCTCAAGGTCCTCCCTCGGCCGAGAGAGGCAACATTTGGCCAGGCATGACACATATTGCCGCCAGATATCGCTCCAATCACGCCCACACCAACTCGGGGGCAAACAACCAAGGCGGCCAGAGATCAAAGGGCGGTCTGCTGCGTCCGCCCATGTGGCCTTCTCGGCCCGCTCCCGCGGTCACGCCAGTGAGCCGTACAGACACAGCAAGCGCAGCGAGCACCGTCTACGCTGTAAGATATCAGCTGCCGTCTGAGACTACCTCACGGACACCCGAGGCAGTTATCCGAGCTGCCAACCAAAGAAACGCCACAGCTGCCATGTCAAGGAGTAACTCGACATCATCCAGGAGCGAATCGACAACGAGTGACGACGAGCTCTCAATGGCGGCGCCCGTGCCCAGACAAGCAACGCACAAGACCGTTGAAATCGACACAGAGGCCCAGGAGGACATGACGGAAAAGAACCGCAATGGGTGGAGATCTCTGGTGGCTAACCCACTCTTCCGCCGCACTGCTCGCGATCCACCAGCCGAGGTGATGGCTCACACGGAGTCAAAGCCTGAGGTGCGCGGTGGTCACGATGATGCGGGTAGATGGGATCTCCGGGCTCGCTTGGAGGACTTTGCTGCCACCCAGGCCGAAAAGATCAGAGAGAAGATGCGACCAACTCCCGAGACAGATAGCCTTCCGGTGACCGTTATTCCTGCGCCACCAAGACAAGGAGCGGCACTGGCCCAACTGCTGGAGGAGGAGCAAGGCCAAGAAGACCAAGAGCAACCGGGTCTCAGCAGAACCATCAGTGACGGCTCTGCACTCTCGCCCCAAGCTGCGGCTGGTCTGGGAAGGACGCAAAGCAATTTCTCTCGTCGGTCCCCTGCCGCAGGTCAAGGCCTAGAGCCTGCCACCCTTCAGCTCAGCAGACCACCTCTCTGGCCTGGAGTAAGGACTCAACATCAGGACTTTGAGCCGCATTCTCCAAATGCTCCGCCCACTCCTTGATGATGATGAGCTTACGCGGTTTACGAGTTTCTTTGTCGATTATTCAAAAGCGTGGCGCCGTGGCTTTCTGACTCTTTTGCATCGCGAGCAAGCATAACGGCGCATTACTACGGGAGATCGGACGACTCTGGCACGAGTCTCGATTGGTTGTTTAAAATTTCAAAGTGTATATTGCAGATGGAGTATATGGGAAAGGGGGAAACGCCCTCACGAGGGAGCGGAAACCAAAAATCTTTTGCAAATAATGAGGAGGGGGCCCAATTGTGGTGTCATGTACATGTCTGGGGAATACGGAACGAAAGCCCACAGTAGGGCGGACGCAGAGTATAGAAACGGGCCTTTTGCGGCTTTGTGTTTTTCAGCCTGGTCAACAGGTGATCCCTCCCTCTCAGAGTAGGAGAAGGCGATCGAGCCGCGCGCGCTGTACGAGATGGAGCCTCATGTTGGGGAGAGGTATCTGCGAGCCGCAGTCAAACTGTGGTGAGCGAGGTGGTGCAAGCGCGCAGTACCAGTACCAGGGGCCGTTTGGTGCATGGACATGAGGTGGTGAGAGGCAGAATAAGCGATAGCCGCACTGGTTTCAATACGTTCAATGGAAACTTTTCCAAAGTACTTGTTTACACTTGCTCAACGTGAACTCTATGACCGTTGTGGAATCATCACATTGAACCCATGTGTATCCAAAGAGTCATCTTCGAAATCAATTTTTCTATACTCACGAACAACGTCAACGGCTGCACGATGGTCAACATTTGAGAACATATTCGCGGTTCACCAAGGTGCAGCAGCATCTGTCTTTCTCTTTCTCAAATGCGTGGCCTAACCTATGCCAATTGGCAAGGCCGAGCGAGCCTCAGATCACAATTCATCTGCTATACTATTCGAGGCAGATGTGATACAAAGGCCGCGTAGTCGGGAGCTTCAGAAGCGTATTGTATCACAACCGCCACTACCACTGTCCACCGGGGATCGCTGGTGCGTTCCACCGGCAAACGGCGCAGAGAAGGATAGGGAGTAAAAGTGCGGCCAGTAGTACCCCCATGAAAACTCTCCGTTCCCAATATGACAGGTAAATCTTTTACTGTATTGGGTCTTGGCACTTGGCAACGGCGAACGAGGCTGTGATGAACTCTCACTTGAAGTTCCAAGGGGGGTTGATTGAGAGTTCATGGGGCTGAATGCTGGACTTGGCAGACGAGCGGCCTGACATACTGGATGCCGTCGGGCATTGCTGGCGAGCATGGGCAAAATTTGGGACGTCTTTTGTCGAGGGTGAGAACGAGGGGGCCAAGATATCTGCGAATGCAGCCGTTTGACAGTGAATGACTGGAACCGTCTCCATGGTGTGAAAGTAGCATTCCACCTTGGCGCTCAGGGGAGTGTCTCTCTCTCTCTCTCTCGCAGAAACCTCTAGCAAATTACTGAAGATGACAGAGGACGTACAGCTGGGCGCAGAGGGCTTCGCCAAGTTTTGCCCCATCGTGGCTGATGGCTACGATGCGTCAGCAGTATGAGTCCAGAGGCCCTCCATCGTTACGTTACAATCCCGACTACGACGGATAGCAGAGGGCATTTCTTCGTTCTTGACGGTGGCTCCTCAGAGGCGAATATGGACAGTACAAGAGGGCGTTGGAGGTGCACCATGTTGTACCTGCATTAGGCCCCGACGACAGCGGCGGAGGGTGGACTTGATTGCGGGACGACAGCAAGACTCCGAAGGCCGCGCAAGTGTTTTGTCCCGACTGCATCCGTACTCCGAGATCTTCAGGAAAGCTGTGTTGTACTACCTACGCTGGCCATTACGTACCAGTGCAGCGAGCTGCTGCGGGTTGAGATGCTGTTATGGAGACTGCGAAACTTTGAGATAGACTGAGGTGGCGGATTGCACTGTAGACGTGTTGGAGCGAACCCTATCTGACTTATAGGAGGTGACGAAATTCTAAAGGCATACCAGGCTATCGGGTTAAGGTCCTAGGGTAGGCTGTATCCGTACTGTACTCCGTAGTTATACTCCGTAGCGGGGGGCGGGGACGCATTCCTCATTGTGTGGCATGTGAGAGAGGGTCGGCGGAGCCAGCATCCTGGCGCACCATTTGGCGGGGTTGAAAGTCTGATATGGTGTCTAACTGGACATATTGAGTGGAATGGCGTTTCTGAGGACTGCATCTAGTCTGCCTCGAGAAGCAAACATTCGAAGATTGATTTTCTGTTCAAGTGGCCCAAATCTGTAAAAGATAATGCGTAGGCTCGGTTGCTTTGGCCCTGGTAGCTGTGGTTCGACGCGAGGCAAGAACAGTGTAGGTGGCCGTGATGCTGGCAATGATGTAGCCGCACTGATCAATGGCATGCGGGCTGGCCTGGTCGATGCTCATTATCGCAAGTCTCCGAGATTGGCGGAGGAAGTCGATACATGCGCCACGTAAAGCATTCGAATCCTTTCGTAAACCTTGTTGATTAGCGAGAGAAGGCAGCCCAGAAGAATCTAGCGTACGTCCGTCTGCGGTATCTCTTTGGCATGAACAAATATGAAGCTTCGTGGTGAGGCTTGCTAGAGCTTGTAGCTATGCAGCCTTGCCTATTGCTACTCGCTGGCGAGGAAAGCGCGCTCATGCTACAGCTCTGTGCCCTGAAGCGTCATCGTCGACGTTGACTTGGGCCATAATAATTTGTCGGTTACGGGGTATGGTATTCTGAATCCGATCTCGATCGCAGCACTGGCTTGACTCGTTTGCATGGCTGCCAGCTCAGCATTGTCTGGTTGTCTGGGCCAGATTCCAAGGCACTCGGATTTGAGCTTTGTGAAACCTAGGTGCGAGCCGGGGACATCTCTGTTCGCAGATGGCCTGGCTAGGTGAAGACGGGGAAGAGTCCTCTTGAGCTATGCCATGTTGTCCAATCCAGAGGGATAGCCCTGGTTATGTCGTCCACGTCGCTCTTGTGTCTGCATTTGTAGCCGGAAATGTGGATACGTTGTGAGGCGTGGGCGGGCGGGCACATGACTGCAAAGGAGGAAAGATGATGCAACAGCACGGCGCTGGGAGAGAAGGGAATGGAAGGGAAGGGGGTGGTGCTGGCTGCATCAGGTTGCGATTGAGCTGAGTTACAAGAAGTTACAGGTAACACAACAACGGCGTGGCCAAGCACCCAAGATGCAAGAACCAACAGTCGCATCTCTCCTGCAGTGGGGACGCCAGATGCATGCCCGATAGTGTGACCCAGAAAGGAGGCACGAAAGTAAGGTACCATACCACCCTTACCACCCATAAGGTACTTCGTACTTCAGCATGCATTTCAGGCCTCCCGATTCCCGAGCAGGGGGCCACCGCGGGTAAGATGGGGCACGCACCGGTACCCCAAGCAGGAACCGGCAGATTAACGACGCCTCCAGGCAGGTGTGTGCAACCATTTGCTACGAGGTGCAGCTTTGCCTTCGAGGCACCCGTGGCACCTGTAGCACCTTACTGCAATTGTATAGCTTGCTGGAGTTTGGTGTAAGCTCGTTGGCTGTCGTCCGTAGCTCCCGTCTCCATTTGGTTGGTCGACCATCTAGGCTCCTAAACGGGTCTTGGCGAATTTCTTTTCTCCTTTCTCCTTACTTGATCTTAATTTTTTTTACCCTCCGTCTTCATGGCCATCTTCGCGGTTTGATCATTTGGATGGTTTCTTCCTCTTCCCTACCATGTTACCATGTGCTTGATATCATCAACGGCATCTGCACTTTTTTTGCTCTGACAAAAACCAGTGTCTGACCCCCATCTGCTCTCACCCAGCTAGCCCTTTTATCATTCGCTGTTCCAGCTCCTGCTCTTTGACCGCATTGCAGTGGTAAATGGAAAACAGACGACTGACCTCTCGGTCAGACGAATTCACACGACGAAACACAGAAGCCTCAAGGAACAACCTTGAGTCCGACCTCGAGTTTCCCCCCCGTCGCACTTGTTCTTCAGCAGCTCCACCGACCCGCCGACCACGTTCGCCCTGTCTTTCCTTGACCAAACTTCCATGATCGACAGCGGGCCCCCCACCACCTTCTCGACGTCTAATAAATCAGAACCTGGGAGCTCCTTTCCAACCCACGACTACCTGACCCGGATTTCCTCCTCCGCACCCGCCGACAGCTTCCCAAACTCAAACTCGCTGTCTTTCTCCCCTCTCTTACCTCATTGCGACTTCATCCCGCCGTCTTGCCCTCCGAATCCACCGTCCGACTGCTTTAAACCACCCGAGACGCTGTCAGAAGCGTCCTTCTGTCACCATGGCCGACTCCGAACCCTTCCCTCTCCTCAGTACCTCTGTCGACCAACTGCATTCTGCCATCGACCACGCACCCAGCTCGTCATCACGAACAACACGACGACGAAAGTCAAGCGCACTCGGCCAAGACATCCGCGCTGGCGATACAGGCCCTGCACTTGCAACAGCCCGAGACAACACCTCCGTCATACCTGTAATACCCCCCCCCCCTTCGATCCCATCTCTGCTAGTCGTCGCCCCGGGCCTTTTTTCTAGATGCTGTCCTATATACAACGTTCAACTGACCCCTTGTCTCCTATAGACTGTTCCAACAAAACGTTCTTCGAAGCGCCGGCGAGCTCGTGGCGGCTTCGCTCGAATTCGACAAGCCATGACTAAACATACGTACCTCGTGCCAGCCCTCATCATTGCCCTTACTCTGGCCCTTTACGTTGTTCAGCCAAACGACTCGAACCCGCTTCATCGCTTTATTTTCCTCTCATACCGCTTACCATCCGACCCGGTCAATCCTGATGCCCCTGCTCAATATGGCAAGGGCCTATGGGACATCGCCTTTGTGTCATTTTGGACCGTTGTCTTGACTTTTACTCGGGAATTCATCATGCAAGAACTTTTGCGGCCGCTTGCTCGCGCCGCCGGCATCCGCTCGCGTGGCAAGCAAGCTCGTTTCATGGAGCAGATGTACACTGCCATTTATTTTGGCTGTCTTGGACCTGCCGGTCTATACGTCATGAGCAAGACGCCCGTCTGGTACTACAGTACCCGAGGCATGTACGAGGACTTCCCGCATATGACACACGAGGCCGGCTTCAAGTTTTATTATCTTTTCCAGGCTGCCTACTGGGCTCAACAAGCAATCGTATTGCTGTTGGGTATGGAGAAACCCCGGAAAGACTTCAAGGAGCTGGTTGGTCATCACATCGTCAGTCTTTCTTTGATTGCTCTTAGTTACCGCTTCCACTTCACCTACATGGGACTGGCAGTGTACTCGACTCACGACATCAGTGACTTCTTTCTTGCTGTAAGTAGACGCTGTTCCATGCGAGGCCACAAAGCCAGAAGAGGCTGGTCGGGGAGCTACAGGCAGTGCTAAGTCATTCAACAGACATCCAAGGTACTGAACTACATCGATTCTCCAATCGTCGGTCCTTATTTCTTCCTCTTCATGTGCGTTTGGATTTACCTGCGCCACTTCATCAACTTGAAGATCATTCTGTCTCTGTTCACAGAGTACACCACTGTCGGGCCATTCGAGTTGAACTGGGCCACTCAACAATACAAGTGTACACTGTCGCAGTACATCACTCTTGGACTTTTATCGTCACTGCAGGCTCTGAATCTTTTCTGGCTCTTCTACATCTTCCGCATCGCCTATCGATTCCTTCGCTACGACATCGCCGAGGACGATCGCAGTGACGCAGAAGTCACTGATGTCGATGACGAGGCCGAGAAGAAGAAGGCCCTGTCCGAGAAGACCAACGGCCACGCTACCGGAGTCAACGGCATTGCGCCTCAGGCCAGGCTTGTCAACGGCCGCGCATGATAGAACCCCTCGATAAGGAACGAAGCAAGCAGAGGATGCAAACTGAAACAACCGAGGTATTGTCGGTTGCCATTGAACATTTCGCCTGCATATAATGCTACGACTGGCGGATACACCCAGTTGCTGCGAAGAGACGGAGGGGGAATACCAGGACATGTCAAGCACCAGGACGTGTCAAGCACCTATGCATCGCTACCTGAAGTCGCGATAGTCTTATTTGGAACGTCGATTTGGAACAAGAAAGGTGGCTCAGCAATTGCCGAAACGTGGGGTGCAGAGCTTTTGAATCACGACACGTGCTGGGATCGCGCCTCCTTACCGCACTGACTTCGACACATTCCTACGAAGTGTGCACGATGCGTGCAATCAATCATCACACGCCGAGGGCACAACACCTACCAGGCCGACAAGTCCCAGAGAGACACTCAATGGGGGCAATCGTTGTCAGACCGGTGTTTGGCAAGAAATCATCACCAAGGCATTGGAAGGCATACGATCTCGGGTGTCGGTTAGTGCTTGATCGGCTAGCACCGGTAATATTGTTCCAAACAATCCGCATCTCTGAGGCTTAGCGACAGTGAGCCGAGGTCAAGGCGTCCGTGGTCGTAGTGGTGGTGGTCTCGAGAGGGGTGCGAGTGCGGAGACAGATGAAGTGAGACAGATGTGCGTCTGTGGACGATGACGGCGCTTCATCCTGCGCAACCAGGCAACATGTCGGCACCCTCCCCACACCGCCTGAATACGGTCTCACGCCCACTGGGCTCTCGTGCTCCTTGTGCTCGCGATATCTGAGCCCACATCTCACTCATTCCCTCCCACCCTCGTGACTTCCTGCCGCTTTAGTACGTCTGGGAACGAACACAAGACGGGAAATGACTCTGTCAGACTGAGGCACTTCCCGATCTAGGGTTGTAGGTTCAGCGACAAGGTGTAGAACGATGGGTCAGGAGGAAGTATCGCAAATGAGTATACTACAAGACTCGGCTACACATGTGCGAAGGGAGACAGGGAGGCAGACAGGCGCGTCGTCATGTATGTTGTCTTACACAGGAGAAGGAAGTCTTTGGGATCTCCAAAGTTTATTCCTTCATAGCCAATACAGTCTAGACATCCACACCAACGATTTCAGAGTAGTAGTTACTGGTGTAATCCAGTTGTATGCTCCATTTCCGGTGTAAGCTTCACGTCAGATGAATACAGTTGGACACGCAGGACTTTTGGAACCTATTTTGAGCATTGAGCAATATTGGATCGCTCCCGGCGCAAGCCCATCTTGCGCGCGGGGATCGCTACCGTCTATGGACCTTGACCTTTGGGTTGCTGCGAAGCTGTCGTATAGCTGCGGTCCCCCATAGAAAAAATAAAGAAGAGAGAATTGGCCTGGACAGCCGTCCGCCGTCTCTCTTTTCTGATCCACCCTGTCCGGTCTTTGATACTATGACTAGGAAAAATGCAAAGTAGACTTGCTGATGATGCCTCCACAATCAAGGGAAGATCCTTCGTCCATCTACACCCACTGCGTCCGCGTGGGATTTGAAGAACAATGATAATGATGCTGGTCCGCCGCCGCTGTCCGAGGCCGTTTCCATCCACCCCACGACCTCCGAGATCCAACCCCTTCTGGCCACCTGAATTGATCTGGGACAAGAAAGAGAAAAAGTAGGCCTCTTCGAATGTAAAGAATCTGGTATCTGCGATGCAATGTCGAACACGCTGCCCATGGTAGCAGGTGGCGATCTGTAGTCGAAAAGCAAAATCTTGTTGCTGGGAACCCATGATTAGTGGAGAAGCCGCCTCTCCTGTATAATGATGCTGATGATACCGAAAATGCCCTGTCCAATCCAGAGAGAAGAGACGAGTCGCTTATCGCTGCTGTGAGGACACATGGTGTGTTGTCAACGCTGGATGGGTGTGTCGCAGCCATGTGTCCGTAAAGAGCGTTTCTGATAGCGAGAAATCGAGAAAAAGAACCCCCCACCCCCCTGAAGAGTAACCGACCGAGCCTGACCGAGAGACCGTTTCTCGGGGTCAATGTTTTTGTTCTACTCGTGAAAGTCCTTTTTTGTGTTTTCGGGATCCTGATGATGAAGGGATAAAGAAATGTGTGAACTCCAAACTCCGAGTCGCCGGTTTGATGCAATCTTAAGCCGTTAATCCGTTAAACCTGAGTCATAAAAGGCCCAAGCCTTGTGTTCGTGAAGGGAAATGTGCGGTACAATTTGAAGGTCCGCAGATTAGGGATTAGTGAGAAATGATGACGATGGGTGGTGGTGTGTTGTGTTGTGGCTGATGAGAAGCAGCTTTCGCCAGCAATGAAGCATAGGCAGCCAAATTCATGCCTTTGTCACATTTGTAGAGATTCTGACTGGAAGAATCAGTGTCGTCGAGGATGGTGCGAGTCATCAGAATGATGTGAGTGATCAGAGTGATGCGATCGGTCAGAGTGATGTGAGCGATCCGAATGGTGCGAGTGATCCGAGTGATCAGAGTGATCCGAATCGTGGTGCGCACTGTGGACCGACTCGGCATCAGAGCTGCTAGAGCTGGACGAGTCCTCGCCCGTAGTGCCGGCCTTGGAGTTGTTCCCTGAACTGCCTGGAAGGATAGTCGAGGAGTCAAGGCTAGTGTATCCATCCGAATGTCCATCTGTCTGCTTCTTGAGGCCACCAATATTCGCCTTTCTAAGGAGCTTTTGTGCCTTCCTACTAGCAGCACGAGCTTTCTCAGCGGCGCGTTCTGCCTGCACTTGTCGCTCCCACATCGAGGCATAACGTCCATTGGCATTGACAAGTTCTTCGTGAGTGCCCTTCTCAGCGATGGTGCCGTTGTTGAGAACAATGATTTGATCAGCATGCGTAATGGTCGACAAGCGGTGTCTGCGAACCATGTTAGAAAGCAAAATTAACTGTGAGGCAGAAAAGGTGAAACTTACGCAATTACCAAGAGTGTCCTGCCCTGACCAAGATGGCCAAGCCGATCTTGAATTTGCTGCTCGGTGTGGGCGTCAAGGGCTGACGTTGCTTCGTCCAGCATGATGATCTTGGGGTTCTTGAGAATTGTCCGTGCTATTGCGACTCGCTGTCTCTCGCCACCACTGAGCTTGAGACCACGCTCTCCGACCTTTGTGTTGTACTTCTCTGGGAATGACATAATCCGGTCGTGGATGCTGGCAGCCCGGCATGCTTCAAAGACCTCCTCATCAGTGGCTGACTGGTTGGCGTATCTGAGATTGTACATCAGGGTGTCGTTGAACATTGTGGTATCCTGGGGGACGACTCCGATGTAACGTCTGACCGAATCAATAGTAAGGTTCTTGACGTCTTGGCCGTCAATCTCGATGCTTCCAGAGGATGTGTTGTAGTACCGGAACATGAGGCGGAAGACAGTCGATTTTCCACCGCCAGATTCGCCGACAAACGCCGTGGTAGTACCAGGCTTGCACTCGAAGTCGAGATCCTTCAGGGCCTTATTCTTTGGGTCGTAGTTGAACGCTACCTTGTTCCACCGGATGTTGCCGTTGCATTCAAGCAAGGGCTTCGCATCGGCGTCGTCAACTACGGTGGGCTTGACTTTGAACAGCTCCAGA
Organism: Colletotrichum acutatum; assembly: GCF_030867785.1. Taxonomy (NCBI): domain Eukaryota; kingdom Fungi; phylum Ascomycota; class Sordariomycetes; order Glomerellales; family Glomerellaceae; genus Colletotrichum; species Colletotrichum acutatum. The sequence goes on along the minus strand of NW_026848997.1, from coordinate 800,778 downwards.
AGACGCTCGCCCGAGATCATTGATTGTTGAATGGTCCTGTAGAAGGATCCGAATATGTTCAGAGGTGCCTGCAGCTGGTTGAGGAAGGTCATGAGGGTCAGGAATCTGCCGACATCCATTCCTCCATGGGTGACCTGATAAGCTCCAAAGACCATGACCACAGTGAATCCAGCCATGAAAACAAAGGCTTGGATGACGTTCATCTTGTTGACGCCCCACGTTACCTGCTTTTCAGCGTCCTGGTATGCCTCGATAGCGTTGCGGTATCGTTGAAACTCCCACTGCTCGGCGTTGAAATATTTGACCGTCTCGTAGCTCGTAATGGAATCATTTTTGACGGCCTCTTCTTCTCTGTCGGCGTTGGACATGAGCCTTCGCTGGTCTGCCCTGGTCTGTGCCATCCTAATGGTAAGGAATAGGTACCAGAAAGTTAGGCAGCTCACGATCGCTCCATAGGTCGCGTCAAAGTACCAGCAGAAGAACACAACGGCCAAGAGCAGATCGAGAATCATGGGGGCCACCGAGAACGTCACTTGCTCGAGAAAGGAGTTGATAGACGCGCCTTTGTTGAGGGCGGACAAAACCTCGCCGGTTCGCTTGCCGAGATGGAAATCCAGGCTGAGAGAATGGACGTGCTCGAAGGCTGCTGTCGTCAAAGCCCTGTACGAGTTTTGCGAGATTGGTACCCATAGGATTGCTCGTGTCGCGTCCAGAAGCATGCCTCCTCCTTGCAAAACCCGAAGGAAGATGAGCAGGCCTAGCATAAACCAAGGAGCCTCTGCGAGGGTTAACTTCTTCGTGAGCCATCCAACAACAATTGGTACAGCCACGTTGATGGCACGCTGTGCCACCAAGAGGAGTACGCAGAGTGCATAGAGGAACTGCAGGTAAAGAGAGTTCTTGGGCCACTGGTAGTCGAAGAACATTGTGTAGCTTCGCAGGTAACCCCACCATGTTGTTTGCGGCGCTTTGTCAGGTCGATAGAAGCCCGGCTCCTTATAGTCCTTAGTGATGTTACCACCTTCGGCCGCACCATTAGTGTTGCCGACGGTACTTCCATTCCTAGAGCTTCGTACTGATCGACCATTCAAATCTCGGCCATTTTGGCTGCTGTATGACGTCCGATGACCGTTAAGCAAAGGCGTCGTTTCCTCGGCGCCTTGAGACGAGTTTTGCTGCTCAGTCTTGTCTTCCTCCTGTTTAGGCGTGTGGAGCCAAGCAGCCGAGTAGATGCTGAGCATACACATTGTGAGTGCGATGCGGATGATGTAGAGAACGACGTCAGTCAAATCCCACTTAGATATATGCAGCGTTCTAGTCTCGAGTTGGGTTGTTTCGTCGCTTGCAAATCTCGGGTCCGCGGCCTTGAGCAAAGTGCAAATGCAAATGACCAATTCGCCAATCAGGGAGAGAATCCAGGTGAGAAAGTGAGCTATCGTTGGGCTTTCGTTCCATTCGCAGAGTGTCGTGATGAGGTATAGGTAAAGGTTTGGCGATCCAATGAGGTACACCTGTTTCAAATTAGCCTGCGGGTTTGAGTGACTATGGGAGATAACTTACAGTCATGGATTGGGACTCCTTATGTCCCTTAATGACGCCCTCGAGTTCTCCCATAACGTAGCTGAAGTGAGCGACGGCATTGGCGACGAACGTCAAGAATACGACGACGGAGATCCAGGTGAGCCATGATCGGGAGGTTTGTGACAGTATCGGACCGTATTGTTTGCGTTTGGGTTCCTCTCCATCGCGGCGCTTCTTCTTCTTCGACACGGGCAGTCGCTTACCGCCTGGGCCCAGAGGTTCTTCGTCCACATCGTCTTTCGGTGTCGTCAATATGCTGTGTGTTGCGGCCGAGATGACGAAAACCAGCAACAACAACAATGGGTAGTATAGTAATGTTCCCTGTAGCAGGAAACAGTAGAAAGGGTCATTCTCTCGGCAGACCTCGTTCATTCTTGCCTCGTTTGCGGTCCGCATCGGCAGGGGCGGCTTCTCAACACCAGCCATGGTGTGGACTATTCAGAGGAAGGGAAAGTCAGATGTCAGAAATAATAATACAAGGGAAAGTAAACCCCCCTGCGCGGGTGAGAAAGGGAGGAAGAGAAAGGAAAGGAGAAAGGAAGGAAAGGAAACAATAGAGACTTACAATTCATGATCCGGGAAAAAGGGTTAATGATTTCATACCTTTGCCAGATATGCCACTTGCACGTCGTAGCTGGGACGCAGTTGGCGTCGTTCCCGTGGCAAGTTGGAGGCCCGGTACGGTGCGGTACCTCGATATGTACGTCGCAAGGAAAGTGGGAGTCCACAAGAGAGACGCAGCCAGAGACACGAGATCTCGTTTCGGGACCAAGATGTTGGAGCGAGACACCAATGACTGGAGACGCGAGTGGTCTGGCAGGCGATTACCCGCCCGTCTAAAAGGTTCTGGGTCTCGCTGGATGCAGGTGGCACCGGGGGGAGGTAGGGGTCTCGAGCGCTGAGACCGGGGGGTGTCGTGCAAAGCGTGCGTTCCCAAAGGCTCGTGGTGCCGGGGTTGCAGGTCGAACCCACAGGACCACAGGGCGGTACAGAGGGGCCCTGTTCAGTTGGAGTCGTGGTGGGGTCGGCTGACTTGCTCAGTGGCGAAAAGCCACTCCGAAGTCCCTGGTAGTCGAGTCAAGGAAGAGTCAAGGACTTGTAGGATACTCGGCGGCCGAGGGCTGGTGGGGCGGGGTTTTTCTGTCGAGTAGTGGGCTTGACTACAAAGCAGAGGCAGGCTGTGCCACGATCTGAGAGGCAAGACAGGCGCGGCCCTGGGTGAGGTGAGGTGGTAGAAGCTGGATGACAGAGTGGATTTCGCCTTGGGTTCGCCGCCACAAGTGAGACCTTGGACGGAGGGAACCAAGGAAGTGAAGGCTTGTGACCTGGGTGGATATCCGTAAAAGTTGAAGAAAAAGAGGAATATCGAGAGGCCTCGGGTTCGGAGACGGAGCGTGACGTTGAGAAAGGTATCCGTTAGGTACAAGTATTTGTGTTGACGAGACAGCAGGCACGCTACCTAGCTGCCGAGAGCCGGGGTTAGTACCAAGATTTACCCTCTTTGATTTTTCTTCCCTCTCTCTCTTCCGCCAGGTTGGAGAAGGTGTTGACGGAAGCTCTCAACCGGGTTTTCTGGTCGAGAAGAGGAGGGTAAGTAAAAATGAAAGTACCGGGGAGGAGGATGTAGGACTGGGCGGGCGTAAGAAAACAAGAAGGGCGTAAAAGAAATGGGATATGGAGAAGAAGAAATTTGAGAAATCGAGAGGAATTAGAAGACCAAGGCGAATGAAAACATGTGGTGGAAGGTTGGGATGGTGACGATGGCGATTATTGGAGGGAAAGAAGAAGGGTGGGAAGGGATTATGGCAGGAGACCGCCTGAAAGCAGGTACCAAGTACAGAGTACAGCGCGCACCTGTCACAGATCAATGTCGAGGCAGGCACGGATCGCCCAAAGTAGTAAGTGCGATCCAGGCCTAATGCCACATCCAGCTGTACCTTCCTAGCTGCAGTGAACGGAAGGTTGTACCTTCCACAGCAGACGTAGGTAGGTACCTGCCCACAGTACCTTGAGGTAGGTAAGGTAAGGAAGGTGTGCACTCCGTAGCGGAGGATGAAGCCGAGCTGCCCAGTACTCCGAAAGGTACGGATACCCAAGCCTCAATCAAGGCCAGGTCGACTTGGAGGTAGGAAAAAGAGGTAGTAAAGTCGGGCTCAGACTCCGTAGTTTGTGTAAGGCAAGGCAATGGAAGGAGAAGGGAAGGTTGGGTAGTAGTAAACGCAGCCCGGTGAGGTAAGGCGAGGTGGGACGGGGACACTCGAGGCAAGGTAGGTAATGAATGGGACTTACAAGTTACCCCAAAAGGTACCTCGACGTATCTGTAATATCGGATTGGCAGAGAGCGAGCAAGGTGTACCGTGTTGGTGCTTGGTCTGCCGAGTTGTCACTGGCTCAATTCTTCCGTTGATAGGCGATGTGAAGCCTACGATGGCAGCAGCCACCAGACAGAGCACAGAGGGTATCGCGTCTGTAGCGCAGTTGTGGTTGGCAGTAGTGGATCGACGGTGTGTCGGTGTGGTGCTTGTTAGCGACCAGCAGCGCAGCGCATCGAGGCAACGGGTGGCTGGTAAGGTAGAGTAGACCTGGACTGTCGCTTGTCGGACTAAACGGTTCGTGAAAATGGATATGGATGTGAATGTATGTGAGAGTGCGAGAGGTGCTGGCACTGGCAACTGGCACCTCGGTGGGCAATGGGCAGTTGTAACTTGTGAGTGAGATGAGGTGGGCAGTGGCCGGATAGTTCAGGTGAGAAGGAGGCAGCGAGACTCGGAGAGGAAACAAACGAGAGTCTGGAATCCACCCTCAGCGCGTCTATGTGGGGACCTGTCCCGGCTGGTTTGCGTGAGAAGTGGAGTACAAAGTAGCGGCCGGGGCTGATGCTGGTGTTCTGCCGGCGTCGTGGTTGTTGTCAATGGCGATAATGAGATCCAATACTATGAAGACCGGGACGGCTGCCCTGTCGTATGGACCCGAGGCACCTTATGCACGTCGTGGAAAGGTAAGGTAAGGTAGGTCCCGAAGATGGAGTGAGCGTCCCAATGGTGGGTGGACGAAGGAATGGATGATTGGATGGATGGGTGTGAGATGCTCAAGGTATGGCAGGTAAGGTACGGGCACACCAGACAGATGGACGACACGGAATGCGAGGTGTAAGTCGATGTAAACGGAAGCCAGACAACTGTGAGTTGTGAGGTGCAGCAGCAACTGCAGCAGTTTCTGGGCCGGATGTCAACGAGGGCCTGGACTCGGTTGATGGATGGAAACAGGTAATCGCCAAGGGTCCTGCTGTGCGCCCTGGTTAGTGCCGGGGCTACTCATGCATATGATATTGCTCGTAGGGGCTTTTTGGGGCCGTAGGGAGAGCACGGAACATGGAGAGATGGAGATGGAGCTTAAGATGGAGGGGATGCGAACGGGGGATGGAGATGAATTGGGCCCCCAAACAGGAACCGACGGCCAGGGGAAGGCAAGAAAAAGTAACACATCCGGATGCTACGCATGCAACGCGAAGAGAAGGTTAAATGTGGAGGGGGGGGGGATGGATGGGATTCTACGGATACATGCTCTAAAAAAAACAACCACGCGATGCAGAGGACTCGGGCAGACTTGGGTGAGCGAGAAACAAGTATCCAGACAATTTGAATATCGGGAGACAAACGACAAGGACACAGCCGAGGGCCCAGTGACGATTCCAATAAAAAAAGATTGGGGGGGTGTTCATTGAAGAATAGAGTGGAGGGATATCCGCAGTAACTTGTGACGATGGGAGGATGATCACCGTTGGTCTGGATTCTCTTTCTCTACGCAGTCCGGATACTGCGTATATCTCTCCCGCCTTAGATACCTACCTAGATCATAGAGGTACCTCATCAGGACAGACAGTCCAAGCATAGGTGGATCAGCGTAGGTAGCCAAGGGGTGACATGACAATCCGAAATGCTCGTGTTGGTGATACTCCGTACATATTCTTGCATCATCAACTGTCGATGCAAATGACAGCAAGAGGCTGTGCCAGAGTGCCGGTAAGCCGTCAGGTGGTTTCCAGAGTCTCGAGATCCCATGGTCTTTGACCGTCATGCCAGTGGTGACCAACAGCCGTGGACGGTGGACCAGTTCCAGTGACCCAGAATAGCGCATCTCATCTCCTTCTTACCTTTCTGTCACAGGCAAAGCGGAGCGGGGCGGGAGAACAGGTTGGGATGAGGGATCTGAGTCCCGAGACCACACACACCTTGGCTTAGCTCTTGCGATCAAGGGCGCTAGAGCCTATCTTTGCAGACAACTTGACAAGTAGGTAGACCAGTTCGAGAGCGCACGGAGCGAACACCCGACCACCACTGCGATCATCAAGGAGGTGTTCCCGCGACGCCTCGCAGCGGAATGCTCTACACAAGACTGTTTAAGACGGTGCGAGACAATGCTGCAGCTGACGGGGGGACGAGGGGGAGCTAGTTGGAACGACCGAGGTCATCCAGGCATCTGTTTTGTATGGGCAGTTCGTCCTTGATCTAAGGTAGCGAGCCGGCATTGCATAGTACCGCACTTTCTTGGGATGGCGGTACGAATACCGTGTCTGTGAAAGATATCCGTAACAAGACACGAGAGGACGGGAAGCTTGGGAAGAAAAACGGAAACACGGGAACGGGAACGTCCAAAAGCATGACGGCACGCCGCACGGTAGTAAGAAAAAAAAGTAAGATGAAGAAATACGTAACGATGGTGAGGGATATTGAGAAACACAAAGTTACAAAGTCATCTTGACGGATGGGGGCCCCCTACCTAATAAGACCCGGAAGGAGGAGACTGCGAGAAAGGAAGGGGGAGAATCGAATCAAAGATTGTAGCATCCAATGTCCCCCCATCGACCCTTGTTGCTTGCAAGTTCTGAATAGAGTCAAGTGTGAATGTACCCAAGAGTTAGGTTCGTTCTGTCAGTCTACGAAGTACCTATGGGCTATCAATGATGATCTTTTTTTCTAGGCACTTTTTTTTTTAAATTTACTCATTCATTGCTTCCATGTTGTAAGTTTCTTTTTCGTGTTCCTCTTTCTCACTCGTATTGCCCTTCCTTCGTCTTACGGATAGCTTGAAGCTCCTGCTTCGAATGGGAATTGACCCAGAGTTCCGTCCATGGCACCAACAGAACAAGCTAGGTAATGAATTGGCTGTCATTGCATGGGATTTGCTGCATCTGCATTCGACTGCACGCACTTGCTGCTGGAATTCCTGCCCAGTCCCGGCCTCGGGCCTCGTTGTGTTGTTTCCGGAGAGCTTCCGATGCGTTCCTGCCATGCTTGCCGTGGTAGTGCTGATTGATTGGGCGTTTGCCATTTGGTGTGAGACTGTGAGTGAGGTGAGGTGCGGTTGTCACCGTCCAAGGTAGGAGGGTAGGGAGGTACTCAGTACAGGCAAAAGAGAACGGATACTGACCACTGCGTAAGGTAGGTACGGAGTATTAGCTTACCTTCCTTACTGGCATTGCCAGCTTCCAAGTTGCAAGCCCTTTCCCTTCCGGTCCCATCGTTGGTCCCATCTGGAAAGGGCCTCAGCTGCGGAATGGAAGGATAAACGGGAAGGGGAAACACCAAACCCTTGACCGATCCTTGCTTGCCTTGCACCTCCCCTCCTTCACGCCTCGCTGTCTCCTTTCATTGACTTACGCGGTATCCGTATGCCTCAAATTCCTCTCTTCTGCTGGCCGTTCTCAGATCGAGCTTGGGTACTCTATCCAGTCCATCTCGCCAATTCAGCATTTATTCTCTGGTTTCATTCACAACCGATTCCTACCTTGAGAGAATAATCCCTGGAAACAATTTAGCCGGGCCACTTTGACCCGTCCAGTCACCAGTGTGGTCTGGCACGGCTGGGTCAAAGGCTGGCTTACGCCTCTTGCTAATCAACTGACGGACTGTCACTTCGCCTCAACTAACTCGCAGACTAGCACACTTTGTCGACGCCAGGTCTACCTATCTCTCGATTCTCTGAATCCTCTGACTGCCATGTCAACATCCCTCCTTCTTTGTATCCATACGCAACACGTGTGGAATGTTTCTTGCTTCCTCGACCCCACTCTGCTCGAATTGCCCGATGCCTCCGTTCGAGATGCCGAACCACTCACTGTACATACGAAGGAAAACCAGACAAGGTTTTCGGGCTTGCTCACACAAAACGCCAAGCAAGAATCTATTTCTCTAGATTCTAGACATTGTACTACCACGACAACGGGCAACGGGCATGTACGGGCAGGAGTAGTCCTCGGCCGAGATGCGCACCGACACCTAGACGCAAGAACACCCGCTTGTCAGCCACGACAACCTACTATATCAGCTTCGCCTAGCCGACGCAGCGTCTCCGATCCGCCGCCGCCGCCGCTCTATGACTGGGTACAACCTCCTTCGTCGTGTGTTTTTTGTTTCCCTGGCCCGGCCTCGGATCTCAGCCCGTATCCGGCGTCAGCATCCGTCAAGGATGTTGCAAAAATGAAAGACCATCGAGCAATCATCGACCTTGTCACTCACGGCTTCCAGAACCCCTGGAACCGCCTGCACCGCTGCCGTCACTGCTTGCGAAGTTGTCGCGGTTGATATCAGCCCGCGCTTTTGGGTGGTCAGAATCCCAACCAAACGGCTTGCATCCAGGCCCTTCTCACCGCTTGAACTCCACCATCAGCTGCGTTAGCAGACGAGGGCACAGTGACGGCAGCCGCAGCGTGCATTTACGCATGCATACACCGGACCAGCGAGTGTGCCTACTGTGGTATGTGCCTACCCACCTGTGACCTGGACACGTTCAGGAGCACAAGCAGGTCCAGGTCCGGCGCCCACCATCTCAAAGACAGGCCGGACTACCCCTGCAACTCGGCGGCTTGGATCGTTCTCGAGGTGGTGGAGTTGCCGTTGCTCTTTGGCTGAGCCGTCCGACGCTTTGCGGCACTAGATGGACTCTGGGATTGGCCGGGCGCCCAGCAGCCTCTGGAACCAAAAGTATCCGCCAGTGGATAGGTGGATTTCGCAAGCACATCTCGCCCCCAACGAGAACCAATTCGAACCCTCCTATTAGTCGTAATCGCCATAGGATGGCCCAGAAGCTGCGGAGGAACGTCAAGGATTCCAAGACTCAGGATCCCTTTTCGTCACTTTTTGTCTTTCTCGTTGCTTTACATACATGACCTAGACGCGGTCGATAAATCCGTTGATCAACCGATGGCCTCAGATGACTTTGCCTATCGCTCGATTCTCGTGTCACATACGTTCAGTGTTCGTGCTTGGCCGCCTGTCCAGTTGCGCTGAAGGCTTCCGATTGCATGGCTGCTGAGAGTGAGTGATCTACGCTGTTCCGTTTTGTCCAGTCAATGGAACTAGATCTGAGTGATCACACATGGTCAACCTTTTGCAAAAGATGCGACAACTAAAACTTAGGCTTGTACACTAACTCAAGTAAGCTTCTCAGCTCGTCCTGTTTACACGAGTGTAGACTCACCCGCTGCAAGGAAGAGGTCGGTGACGGATCTGCAACGCCAGCCTCGAGTCACGTCGCCGCTGTAAGTTGCGGCTGTTGCAGACCGTTCGGCTGGGAAGTCGCCGAGGCTTTTAATAGCTGTTTCACCTCGACCGTCCGACTCTCACAACAGTCCGATGTGTGTAGGACGCGCAATAATATGTCGGATGAGACAAGCTGCGCCATTGCTCCAACAACCATTCAACTGTTCACGTTGACCTGGCGCGTCTCACACATCGCTTGCCCGTACAAGAAAGCCCTCGATTGGGGACCCATGAAGCATTATCGGTTACCTCATGCAGATGGTCGGTGAGCGTGTGTGCGCCTCCCGACCGGGCTGCGGCCCGGTGCAATCCCGTCAACAGCTGAAGGTTGCTGGCGGCCTGTGAATATCTAGCCTTCTTTTCGCTTGCGGTTTCCTCTCGCGATTCTCCGTCTCACGCAAATGCTTTTCACGCGACACGAAATGATCGAGCGTCGGCCTTGCGCAGGCTGAACAAAACTTGTTGGTTTCGAGGTACAATTCACCTGCACAGCCATCATGGCTCAATCCTGTACAGGAAACGTATCGGCTTCCTCGAAATCTCTTCATTTGATTTACGTGTCACAGATGGACAGTGAGCTGTATAGGCGCACTGCAGACAGGCGCATTTGCCCCTACAATGAAGACGAAGCCATCTCCGCCGGGCGTTTTCATCAAACAGGCGGAGGTCAGCCCGCCGGTGTCCGTTAACGTTGGAGGGCCGAGTTGGGTACGGATGCAGCTGGTCCTCTCACCGGGTTGCTATGACCATGCTTAACCGCGAAACGGGAAGGCCGTCCGAATCACCGCCGGCATTTTCTGCAGGTGTCTAGACCACACTTTGACACATCCGACAAGGGTGGCTACGGTAGACCCCCAAGAATGCTCTCCCGCCAATAATGACGGACCTCGACACATTCTCAGCTTCCAGCTTCATTGTGTGTTTGTCTGTCCCACAAGGTTCCTCCACGTGGTCGAAGTTCCCGTCGCCGACAAGGCCTGGATTTCCTTCTACATTGCATATCGAGGACGGATGTGCCGCGCTGCAGGCTCATGACGTTGAAATGGAGCAAGCAATTTTCTGGTGTCACAAAGTTGAGACGTCATTCATTCGACACAACATATGCACCCCGTATGCAAACTTACCTTGATTGGGAGTTTGGGGGAACATGGCTCGTGGGGGATGGGAGGGGAATTCTCAGAAGTGGGACTTTACAGCACACCAAAAGTGCTCGTTGGTCCCCCACATCGTGACATTGACTTCTTGAGCCTCACTGGGCGTCGTTGGCCATCAATCATTTGCTGCGAAGAGGGCCTTGCCCAACCCGTGGCCAAAGAAGAACACACAGCCACAAGATTTACACACACCGGGAGCGTCGGTGACTCTAGTCAAGTTGCCATGTGTCTCCGTTACTTCCAGCTGCGTCCGTAACACTGCCAGAAATCACATGACATGGAAACGGGCCGCCTATGTTACAACATGCTGGATTTGATGCAGTAACCGAACAACATTGGTGAGATCGCCGCAGATCGGACAATCTTGCGGTCTAGGCCTTTGCGATCGTCAGCAGGCCGTCCGTTCTACGTGCTAATCAGCCACACACCGTGACACCCAATGGCACGGGGCGACCCTCTTGGCTATCACTTGCTGCTGCTATCGAAGGCTGATTTTCGATATATTGATGTCGGGCTTCTGTGAGGGCAAGGATTGACCAAGATATCTTTTCCCCCGCTAAACTGACCCGCAAAGGTTCAGAGTACCAGTTTCGTCTGTTTCAGTAGCTTGGAGTTTCCGTGTGCTGATTTACACTTTTCGTATCGAAACATCCTTTCAGTATTTGTGTTTTGTTGTCGTCACTGACTAAGTAGGGTCGTACCGATAATCGGGGGGTGATAAACTCCAGTTTCTAGCGAGCCCCCCCCCCTGTTCACCTACCGGCTGGCCTTCCGACCACGACCGACGACGAGATGGCAGTTTCACCTCCGGAAAGGTCGGCTTCAGGGTCCAATGTTCCGACTTCAATAATGGGTACCCGTTTCGAGATGGATGCGCGAGCATGGGATGAACTCGAATGGGGTGTTGACAAAAAAAAAAAAAAACAATACCCAGTGGCTTTGCTTGAAGCATGAAAGCACGAGTTGAGTCTGATGACGCTCTGACTCAGACAAAGCTGTGAGGCCATCTTGATTTTTCTTTGCTTTTCTGCAACTAAACTCACCGTCCACCGCCGTTGGTGGCTGCCGCTGCTGTGCGTCAAAAGCCAAGGCGGGTTTGGGGTGTTATGGGAAGATGTCACAGCATTTGAGGTGACACGAATCGGTCGCAAAGTGATTTCTCGGATACCTAGTCTCCTAGGTAGATACGTGCAGACGGTGCCCACGTACCACGTAGTACGAAATACAAGCACCAGCTTTTGCCAGGAAGAAGAAAGCTCTTGGCAGGGAGACAAAGGGCGGTGATGCCCAGCAGGCGGCACAATCTGAGACAATGTTCATGGGCTTTCTTTCTTTCTTTTTCTTTCTGCTTGTGCTTTATCTTCTTTGTTCTAATGCCCCTCCGTCCATATGTGAGATGTTCTGCATCGAGAGAAGGTGGCGGTCCAGCGCCGGACCGAGGAAACGATCTTGACAGCCAGCCGGCCAGCCAGTCCCTTCCCGCCAAGGTAGGAGAGCGGGAAACGGAAACGTATGGGCTTCAATGTCACCTTTTTGTCATATATGTCACTTCCTATTTTCAAGGCGAGATGATACTGATTGAAACGGTTAAGAACCCCAGGAAGCTTAGGAAGAGGAGTAGCTCTAGCGGTAAGGGGGCCTGGCACGGCAGATCAGATCAGGCATACATAGTTAGAGTCATATCAATTCTCCCGAATTTCGATCTGATTCAGCAAGTTACAAAGTTACTGTAACTCCGTAGCTACTTACACTACAATGTCTAGGGGGGCTGGTTGTTCAAAGTCGGAGCTTCTCCGCTTGTTCCAACTTCCATCACGCAGATCCTTTTTTTTTTTTTGGAGATGTCAGCCGAAGCAAGGGTCTCAAAAGTACTATACTTCGTACTGCGTAGACCTAGGGGGGTGGCAGCGGCGGAGGGGAGGGTCCAAGAAAGAGCATATCGCAACGACTTGTCATCAGATTGGGCCAACTGCCACCCAGGCCAAGGCTCTTTTCTAGGTACCTCGCTCGACTCCCGTGTATTGTCAATGCCAATACGGAGTACACTCCTCCGATTACAAGTCTTCTTTTGACTACTTTTGATAAATCGCGGAGACCATTCTCCAACGGCAGGCTTGTCACCATGAATATGCGCCAATGGACGCCGAGGAGCAACTACCTGCCCGTTGGAGAGAGAGAGAGAGAGGGAGATAGACAGAGAAATGTCTAGAAGAACCGCGGCTGTAACGATGAAGGTTTGAAGACACGGCCCCCGGCCAAGCTGAACCGGATGGGCAATGTAGCAGACCGCCATCCATTAGCTTCGAAAAGCCCACAAGTCAAAGTCCAAGGTGAGAGTTTGGGAAACACTCCTTTCCGCGGACCAATAGGTTCCCCCGGACCTTCCAGAGGGGGTGAGGAGGGGGGGCACGCGAGCAATGACCTCGAACGGTCTACGTGGGCTGGATGATTGATAATTCAAGACAAAACCGTTCGTGGCTTCTTCGAATCTGCGCCAAGTCAAAGCTTGCATCCCCGGAGGATGAATACCTAGATACATATAAACTCCATCACAAAACCATCAAATCGAGTTGCTTGATCAACATCCCAGGTCCTCCCCGACGCACGATATCACGAGGTAGGCAACGGGGACGCGATGCTCCCTGGTCACATTCACATAGGAACATGTTCGATGGAGGAAAATCCGCCGTCACACAGCAGAGCCAAGAATCCAACAAAAGCACGACGTAAAAGATCGAGGGCTTACACGCATACAGACGAGGAGGTCAGTCACACCTACATCTTCTCACGTCGAACGAGAACTTGCCTGCCGAAACAAGCCGTCATAGACGAGGACAAAAAACCCACATTCACGGTTCCGGGACCTCGGTCATATCTCACTCTCACACTCCCGCCAGACTGGTAGACGGGATTTCTCTCGCTGCTCGTTCCAACATCTCACGGGCCCACAGCCTGCTCCCAAAGAGTTCACTTGTAAGACAACGAAAAGGTGCGGCCAAGCAAGACGTTGGACAAGCCAAGGGTCGCGATTGGGTATTTTACCAGCAACACGAACAGCATTCAGTCGCGTTGCCGAAACATAAGAGACCCTGCAGCATGCGGTGCTTAGAGGCGCTGCCAGCTTTTTCTTTCCTCATGGTGGAAGAACGGCTGATTGGGAAACCTATCGTGCCTGTGAAGTATTGGATGGCAAATGGAAGTAAGGGGGGGAAAGTTGTAAGAACTAAAAGAAGGAGATACGTGTAATACGACGAAAACCAGAAACGGCATCCCGTGGAAATGGTTGCAGACTGCAGTCCTTGGTGGCTTGTACATACACACGGGAGGCCCACTGGGAATTTGGTTCCGCGGCAGCCCTCACATTTCGTTGTTACCCTCCTCCCTTCCCAAGAATCCCGCCTGCATTCGGCTAGCTGCGCCGAGATGGGGGAAAGTAGACTTTCAAAGTGGACTCTCGCGGCACGTAACCTAGTACCGTGCCGGGGTTGTCGTTCGTGGGCTCGGCTCTTGGAGCTGGGGGGGTTTTATCAACCTGCATGGCGGGATAGTAGCGGTGAAGGGGGTCGGTGTACTACATGCCTGTCTGGGGTGGTTTAAGAAAACGGGTCACAACTTGCTTCTCTCATCGTTAAATGGCCCTCCAAGTATTTGAAAGAAGGGGGAAAACAATCCGAACCCCGGCCGGGAGGTGAGATATCTTGCCCCGGAAAACCTTTCTTACAAGTGGAAGCATGGCAATGAATCGCTGCGCGCATCTATGATGCGACCAAAGTACAATATAGATGGAACCCGACAGCGAAAACGCCATCCGGAGAAGCATTGGTTGAGAGTCCTGTGACTTGTATCCAAGCATGTCTCGAAGGCTGTACTCCCGCGATCCGGCCGAATGGGAATACACCACATGGATGCCGCTTGAGATGCTCGCCCACTTCCATCACGCCCTCGGTGTAGAGGTTGTCATGCAAGGTCGGGATGGCATAGGTTCTAGATAGGGCTTTGCTTCTTTACGCCGGCGGCAGCGCCAACGACAGCGGGCCAGCGAACCCGAGAAATTGCAGTGCAGCCGAAAGCAGGTTCGGGAATCCCCTTGCTCCTCGAATCAGTGAGCCGGGTCAAAGTCTTGACCGACAATGTGGACTTCCACATGGGGGGTCTCCGACGCAGCGAGCGGACGCAACTTTACGACTCGCCTTGCAGTAACGTCGTCCAGCCTCCGGAAACCATACCCGGGAGACAAGAAGAAAGAAAAACGACGTCCCACCGAGATACAAGTCCCAGACCCCCGGCGAGCGTTTTGGTTCGCGTAGGCGGTCCAACGTAACCGTTGGTGATCTGCTCGCCTCGCATGGCTCAGTGATACAGCGCCCGGCTCAGCTACGCACACCAAGCAGTGGTAAATGGATCATCTTCTCATCGTCCAATACGCATAGAACGTCTTCTCGTCTTCTCTGCGGGCCAAGGCCCCGGTCAAGGGGTGCGGAAGAGACGGGGGCCCTGCCACACTTTCTCGGGAAGCGATTGTCGCTGCGGGAAGGCCCGGTTCGTGAGAGTAGCGCATTGATGCGTAGGTAGTGGATGCCAGGCCGTAGGCTTGGACCTAGTTCCATGCGCGGTGCGGTCATACTTTTCGGGGACGGGCCGGAGGAAGTCGGCCGTCAGTGTGGTCCTCATGGATAGACTGTGACATCGCCGCCCGCCCACCCCGCCGCGGCGAAGGCGGGGCGAGCTCGCCTTAGAACTTCCTAGCAGCTACCAGACTTTCTGGATGCATGTTGGAGACAGTGTACAAGTAAGATACTTGCTGTGTGCCTGCCATTAATATTACTGGGGGTCAGATCCTCTTGAGAGTGTATGCGGTGCGCGGAAAGATAAAGTCTATGTGACTTGTTGGAAGATCGAACAAGGGCCTTCACCGACAAGCGGTCGAGATATGAGCTGTCATCGGGCCCTTGGCCACCCGCTCCGATAGCGATACCATAGCTCGGTGTTCGGAATAAGCTGTTAAACGGGAGTGAGAAATGAGTGAAAACGCGCGAAAGAAGACTGTAGTTGTCAGGCAAGTTGGTTTGACAGTTCAAGACGAAGTGTGAGTTTGAGAAGAGTTGAAGTTGAATATGTTGGTGATCCCTATTCCACATTTCTGTGTCGCCTTGTAAGTCGCCTAGAGCATCATCCGTATCGAACGGAACTAACAAAAGCGAAGCTGATCTCGATGATTCGAATGAATGCGAGTTGACGTTTAATGGTCGTTCAATCATGGCCGTGGAAGTCAGGTAAAGTGCAGATAGTCTGGCGGCTAAAATGGAAGCTTTGGGGAAGACGGGTCCTCCTTTTCTGACAGAAGGAAAGTGGGGTCGGCAGCTTCTGGTGTGGAGGGGGGCGCTCCTGCTCCATGAGAAACTGAAGTGGAGTGGCCCTCCAGCGGCAGGTGGCAGTCTCCTCCAGGTTTTAGGCGGCTCGTCGTCGCAAAATCCAGGCCGGCCCCACGTGCCCGCCGCCTGCCATAACCAGAAAACCCCTGCATGATTTCAGCCTTGCGCACCAGTGAGCACCGTCAGCTGCTGAGAACCTGAAGCTTCCCCGGAGGCGGCTCCAAAAAAAAAGGTCAGCCTTGCCACCAAAGATCACCACTTTCTGCGACCGCGAATGCTCAATTAACTACAGATACTGCGCTTTTTGACATCGATACACGGAAATTTGCTTACAAGTCTTCTAATCCGTATGTCTCTGGATGCTGAACTAGATATTCTCCCTGCTAACAACGGGTTCCAGGCTTCCACTCCACCGCGTGCGCAGTACTTGCCTTACGTAGCAGCTCCATCGTCAATCGACCACGGTCAACGATACAACCCTTCGCTGCCAGGCTTACCGCCAGTGTCATTGCTCCATATTGCGAATCGCCTAAGAATACCAATACGAAAGCCTCTCCAGGCGTATCTCTACCTAGAAACCTTACACATACACCCAGCAGATCGGCAAAGATGAGCCAGACGCCGTCAACCCCAGTGAAAGTGCCACCTTCGGCCGCGAACCACTCAGCAGCCACTCTAGACCCAGAGCTGAGATCACAAATCAACACATTACTGCTTAAGGACGGTCATGTCACAAAGTAAGCCCTCCCTTCATCCTCCCCAGAACCTCTAGGGCGGCGCTGGGAAAGAACATCGCAAAAGCTAACCATCTCCCACCTCCGCTTTCCAGAATCCAGGAACAGCTCCTTCACTCCCTCCACGCGAACCAAGCAAACTGGCCCACGCTGATACAGAACCACGCCCTCAACCTCCTCCGCACAGGCGAAGTCTCAACCTTCCCAGACCTCCTCCGCCGCGTCCTCGACGACGTCCGCCAGGATACCCTCGACCCCTCAGCTCCCTCCACCGCATCCCCCTCAACAGCAAAAACGAACGGCGCAGCGTCGGAGAAGGACAAAGATAAGAATAAGAAGACCAACGGCACAGCCTCCTCCACGCCGGCGCCCGGTGCAGACTCGAGTGCCCAGCCGAACCTGGCCATCCCTTCCGCTGTCATTGACGAGGCCATTAAGGTCACACAAGAAAGCCTGGAGGCTGTCTGCGAGATTGATAGTACCAGCTGAAAACGAGGCGTGAGCTTGCGAATAGAGCTGTGCAGAGGAGGCGGTATTGCCATGGCATTACAATAGATGGGGGAGAAGGCTACGGCAGCAGGCCTTTGGGAGGGGATTGGTCACGACAAGTGGCTAACAGTGAGCACCGCCTGAGGCTGGGAGACGACGCCACTGTGATACTCATGAGATGGTTCACTCAGCTTTGAGATGCTCATAGAGCATATCTTGGCTGGCTGGTCCGAGTAAACTGCTATGGTTGATGATAAAAGCCATTGATGTCAGATAAAGACGATGCTGAGGCAGGCATTGTGTGTACACATAAATCAGATTCTTGGGAGAGTTCGTTCTGCAGAAAGGACGAGTACACACGAGATTCAACTTCTTTACGTAGCCGACTATGATTAGGGAGGCAAAAATGAATAGGTCAACCCACATGCTTCATCCTAGGATCCCCTCACCGTTCAATTGCATTCTTTTGCGAGTGCTTCCCCGTGCAAATCCTACCATTCCTGCAGGCCTGGCATTCAACCTTTGCATGACAATGACCATATAGACCCCGACAATTAGTTTCGGAAAGGCATAATCTCGCGACATATCACACAGCGATCTGGGAAATAGGCTTTGTGTGGTCAACTTATCATGGAAACTACCTGTCTACCAACTCCGTCCGCCCCCAGATTTCCGTCGATAGGCTCGAATTTCTGTGACTCGGCCCATCATCTGTACGCGTGACGACGCAGATGCATCGGAGAGCAAGGAAAAACTAGAATACAACGAGGGCGTGCTTGCATTAAGTGGCACTCTAACCCACCCATCCCTTAGTCGTAAAGATCATCATCGTTGCCTGCGTCGCCGAAGCTGTTGGCAGCCTCATTTGCGGCACCCTCGCCCTCGGGGAACTTGAAGTACGCGCCAGGGCCAGCGTTCTTCATTTGCTGGGCAAAGGCCTCGTACCGGCGGATCTCCACGTCACTGACGGAACGGCGAGCCATTTGCATGGCCTCCTCGAAGTGGCGCTTGGTAAGCTCGGGGACGGGATCCTCCTCATCCTCATCCATCGCCTCCTCGCCTGCAGCCTCGCGAGCCTTGGTCTTCTGGATGTCGGCGGTGATGGCCTCCTTGATGGCAAGCTTGACGGCACGCTGGGTGATGAAGCCAAGATCGGCACCGGAGAAGCCGTGGGTCTTGGAAGCAATGAAGTCGATATCGACGTCACCGGCAACAGGGGTCTTGCGGAGCTGAGCCTTGAGGATACCGGCACGGGCGGGCTGGTCGGGCAAAGGCACGTAG
Source organism: Colletotrichum acutatum (assembly GCF_030867785.1). Classification (NCBI taxonomy): domain Eukaryota; kingdom Fungi; phylum Ascomycota; class Sordariomycetes; order Glomerellales; family Glomerellaceae; genus Colletotrichum; species Colletotrichum acutatum. The sequence continues at coordinate 782,626 of NW_026848997.1, read as the reverse complement.
ATGAGAGAGTCCAGACGTCCGGGACGGCACAGGGCAGGGTCAAGCTGCTCAGGTCTGTTGGTCGCACCAATAACGAAGACGTTCTTCTTCGAGGTCATACCATCCATCTCTGCAACGAATTTAGCTTATGTTCGGCTCATTTTAGCCCTAAGCAGGGGGGACTTACCAGTGAGAAGCTGGTTGACAACACGGTCAGAAGCACCGCCAGCATCGCCCATTGATCCACCACGAGCCTTGGCAATTGAGTCCAACTCATCGAGGAACACAATACAAGGGGCAGCGGCGCGGGCCTTGTCGAAGATGTCACGGATGTTGCTCTCAGACTCACCGAACCACATGCTGAGAAGTTCGGGGCCCTTGACGGAAATGAAGTTGGCAGCGCACTCGTTGGCGACGGCCTTGGCCAACATCGTCTTACCGGTACCGGGGGGTCCGTAGAACAGAACACCTCTGGACGGGGAAAGACCGAACTTGAGGAACTTCTCTGGATGGTCGACGGGGTACTGAACACTCTCCTGCAACTCGGCCTTGACGGTCTCGAGACCACCAATGTCCTCCCAGCGAACGTTGGGCACCTCGACAACGGCAACCTCGCGAAGGGCGGAGGGGTTGGAGACACCGAGGGCGAAGCGGAAGTTCTCCATGGTAACACCAAGAGAGTCGAGGACCTCTGCGTCAATGGTATCCTCATCAAGATCGATAAGGTCCATCTTCTCACGAATCTGCTGCATGGCGGCCTCGGAGCAGAGAGCAGCGATATCGGAACCGACGTAACCATGGGTTTCGGAGGCGATCTGCTCCAGGTCGACATCATCACCAAGCTTCATGTTCTTGGTGTGAATCTGGAGAACCTCAAGACGTCCGGTGGGGTCGGGGATACCAATGTCGACCTCACGATCGAAACGGCCGAAACGACGAAGGGCAGGGTCGATGGAGTTGGGTCTGTTGGTGGCAGCCATGACGACGACGTTTGAGCGAGCCTTCATGCCGTCCATGAGGGTGAGAAGCTGAGAGACGACACGGCGCTCGACCTCGCCGTTGGTCTTGTCACGCTTGGGCGCGATAGAGTCGATCTCGTCGATGAAGATGATGGCGGGAGAGTTCTTCTCTGCCTCTTCAAAGGCCTTGCGCAGGTTTGACTCTGATTCACCAGCCATCTTTGACATGATCTCGGGACCGTTGATGAGGAAGAAGAAAGCACCAGTCTCGTTGGCGACAGCTCTTGCCATCAACGTCTTACCGGTACCGGGGGGGCCGTAAAGAAGGACACCACGGGGAGGCTTGATACCGATCGACTTGAAGAGCTGGGGATGACGGAGAGGAAGCTCGACCATCTCGCGAATCTGAGCCATCTGCTTTCTGCAGCCACCAATGTCGTCGTAACCGACCTCGTTGAGGTTACCCTCCTCCTCGTCACGCTGGATGGGCTCACCCTCGCAGTGGATGACGGTATCTTGTGCGACAATGCCGTATTCGGGGGGATCGACCTCGACGACCTTGAACTCTACTTGTCTCATACCACCGCGCACGATGAAGAGGTCGCCCTGGCGGACGGGTCTGTAGGCCTCACGGAAGTAGGGAGCGAGGAAAACGTCGAAGAGGGAGCCGGTGATGCCCTCAACAGTGTCGGCGATGGGAAGAACAGCAATGCGCTTGGCCTGCGATAGGGGTCAGTAACTTGGACTCGGAGAAGCGGTGTCCCGTTTGCACATACGTATTTGATATCCGGGCAGGGGTGGATGGTGATCATGTCACCGTGCTTCACCCGCAAGTTGTGGCGAACGACTCTGTTGATGCGAGCGCTGCCATCGTCCAGCTCATCGTCGGCAAGGACGATCAGGACGGTGTCCTTTCTCTTCTTACCGCGCACGAGCACGGTGTCACCACGGAAAAGCTGGAGAGCCTCCATGGTGTTTTCGGAGAGGGCAATGATGGAGTTGTCATCGTTGACGGCATCGGTAACCCTGCAACAGTTAGCGTCATGAAGCCTGCCCCACGCTTTCCAGAGCTCACGTACATCAGTTGGTTGGGCTTCTTCTTCTTCTTGAGGATAGCGGTCGCGGTGTCATCTTGCTGTTCGCTTAGTCAGTATCAAAATAATCATCACGGTATCCGTTTCCGTCGATCGAGACTCGGGGAGACAAACATCCTTGACCTCAGCACCCGAGGCATCCCTGGTAGGAGGTATCGTCAGCGTATTTCCTTCCTTTTGCGAGCCACTTCATGGAACAGCAACGATGGAGGTCCACTCACATGAGGTTGACCTTCTTCTTGTGCTCGGCGGGCTGTTCCGACGGAGGCGCCATCTTGATCGACTGTTTCTGATGATTCGGGTATCCGTATGCAGTCGTAGTATGAAGGTGAAGGCGGGATCGTCAGCTGGGTGGGGTAGCTGTCAATGGTAGAAATTCCTCTTCGGCAGGAAAGCAAAAAGGAAAGACGATTTGTGTTGGGTTTATATCCCTTCCTACGGTGTGAAGGAGAATATTCGTGGTTGGCGGAGATAGGGTGGGAGGGTTTGCAGATGGGAAGCTTTGTGTCGGAGACAGGCAGGTGCAGCAATGGAGGTAGTAAAGGCCAGCCAGCAAGAGCAGGAAGGTGTGAGGTGGTGACGGGAGGCGGCGGCAATCCCTGGGTCTGGTCCCCAGACAACCAATGAAATCATAGAGTGGGGCGGATTAAGTGCACTCCGGTGCATTCGGCAGCTTAAGTAAGGCACCGCTCCAGGGGTCGAATCTGGCCCAAGCTCTACGATTCAGGTGGTGACGGTGTCGTCAGGGCAGTGGAAAGTGTTGGAAGCTTCCACTCTTGCTGACCTTGAGGGTCCGACGGTCTCCAAACGGGCAGGCAGGCAGCCTTTGGGCCACGCACTCTCTCAGCGACTCGGTGTCGCACGCACGGCCTCCACCTAATCCACTATGCCATTGGAATCCACCAGTAAATCCGCACTAAGTCTTATCGCCTTTCTGCATTAGTGAGCTTTTATCGATATGGCAATTGTACACCTCAAGGTAGGTATTTGAAGCTCACCGAGATCACATCACCATAATATGGGTCTTGTCATTAACTGCCCTGTCGCCTCAGGCTCGCTTGAGTTGCGGTCCTGCCAGCCCAAGCATACAATACGTAAGGACATGCCTACCTTATTTTCCTGACAAAAGGTTCTCGCGTGGCGGGCAGAGACAGACGGAAGGAGCGAGCGACTTCTTTGTTATTTCTGCTACAAATCGTCCAAAGCAGCGGCGAACCCGGACCACCAGCTGAGCTTCTGTGAATCCAAAACATTTGCTTTCTCTCCTCCGAAAATTCGCCATCCAGCCCCAAACCTAAGAGTGAGCCTAGGCGCTCGATGCATCCGGAGGCAAACGAATGACAGCTGGAATGCCAGCCCACTGCAAACAAACGCCTTCCTCCACTCCCCAAATCCGCACATCCCTCTCCAATCAAACGGCAAAGCTGCGATTATTCATCGCCTCCTGCTGGGAGAGCGGCCACGTCGCCACCTTCTGCCGCCAACCAAGGTATCTGGCGCCGCCGTACGCCGCATGGTCAAAAATGGGCACCGCGTCGGCGTGCCGCATGGTCGGGAGCAGGTTGATGTGGTGCTCCAACAGCCCGAGCCCGAGGATGCCGACCCCGGAGCGCGGGCTGCCGACGGCGATCCTCGCGGAACGGTCCTGCGTCTGCAGGAACGCCTCGGTCAACCAAGAGAGCGCAGGGTAATTGTTCATACGGCGCCCGATGCTATGGTCGTGGCTTGAAAGGTCGGTCTGCCTACACACATTGATTAGCTCTACACTCTCGCAGCTTTCCACTTCAAACCATGGGGGCGGGCTTGCTTACCCCTCGGGCGGACTCCCGGCAACGGAGCCAGTCTCCACCATAACGGACCTGAAGCTCATCTGAAGTGGGGTTTCGGCGGTCTCTTGATGTGACGGGACGGACCGAGCTGTCGACAAAGCCAAGGGAATTTGGCTTTTGGTCGTTCGTCTAGATTTGCCTGTTTTCTGAATCTGGAGTATGTCGATCTGTTGAAGGTCGCAGCTCTCTTGTTATCTGTGTCGGCCCAAGGGTAAGGAACCAATGCCACATCCCACGCTGGAACCTTTTCATCAAAGTCGTAGGCCAACAAACCGTTCTTATATCAGTACTACCTTATACGCAATATCCGCCCTACGGAATCTAGATGATCGATCACAGCTTGTTGTCCTCCACTCCCGTTGGTTGGCCTCCCCTAATCTTCATCGCCAGGGGTTATAGTGAGGCAGGCGGCTGGCTGCAAGATTGTCTGCAGCCCCTCTAGGCTACCTTTACGTTACTTGCAGATTGGGGGCCATTTGGCTGTATAAGCCCCCCTGTGGCACAATCCCATCACACGACACCGTATCGCTAGCCTGACGCTTCAAACACGACTGTCCTGCAGACCTCTTTGTCCTCATACTGTTCCTTTCGATGGCTTCATTCTCATTTCTGCACAACCACCACCAGTACTCCGTAGACGTAGCCTCGATACTCACCTCAATCGAGTTTGCGGGAAATAGGCCACCAAAACCTGATGCAATGGAACCGCATGAGCCTCCAAGCTCGATAATTGCGACCCGATCTGGCCTGAGAAGCAGCACAATGACGAGACGGGCATGTCCCACTTAGAGGCTGGCGGTTCCTCAGCCTCAGCCATGGCGTGACTTCCTCCCCTCCCCTCCCCTCCCCGCTGCACAACAGAGTTGGGAACATTGCGTCGTGATAGCGCGAAGTCGCTAGTGCGTTCAATAACTTGATGTTGACTGCCTGTAGCAAACATCGTCTCTGCACAGCCCCTTCCGGTTCGTCTTCTGGAAGACGCAGAATTCCCCGTGCGGATTATCCGCAGGTTCCCCATGGTCTTCCTCAGCCCAACCTGACCCCGGCAGGGATCTCCAAGTCCACCTGGGTAGCAACAAACGACCTCTTGGCCCATGGTTCCCGCTTCCACCTCGAGGCATATCTATAGCCCCCAAATCTGACACTGTCGTGCAACTACATGCCGTACTCTTGATAGGCAGCCTTACAGCAAAAGCTCGTATTCGAGCACCATGCCCACGATCTCAGTTATGGTACCTAGGATGGGCTGAGACTGTTGAGGTCTCCCTGAATCCCCCACGCGCGACGTTACTGATCGTGCTGTCTACATCATCATTCTTGAGGCCATCCATAGAGTACAGAGTCAACATCTCCAGAAACTATATCCTTGACCATAGGTATGCTTGACCGGTCTCTGGTCACAGCCTCACTGTCTGTCAAGCTGCGCTTCTTCTTCCCCCTCTCCCCCCGCATCCATTTCGAATGCTGCCCCGTCCGTCAGCACTTACACCACATCTATTGATGCAGTGCTGCACCTCCCGGCCCCCATCGCAACGTTCACCTACCATCCCCGATCTTTTGTCTTGCCCCGAGTATCCACATGGGAGCCCGGCCGGTTGCCTCTTCCCACATCCAGTGATTGTAGGGATCCTGACGAGACCTACATGGATCTACCACGCATTTGATTTTGGTTGCGCTTTCAATACTTCGTGGTTTACAAGACAACACTGAGCGAGAATAGTGGCATGCAATGAATAAGAGAAAACCGGGCCATGCTCGGTGATAGCTGCTGCTATTGGAATATCATACAAGATCATGTCCACCGCTCCCCCGATGCGGATATAATAGAAAGAAGGCTGTGCGCAAACTCCTCCTCCCGTATGCTTTCCCTCCACCGTTGTGTGATAAGGAAGATGCTCAAACAATGCAGTTGAAAAGACTCGCTTTTATGATCCCTTTCCCATAGATAACTCCGTTGTGAATAGTCCTTTTCCTTGTCAGGGCAGAAATCACTGGTCCTGAGACAGCGCTGGCTGGTACCGCATTTGAAGAACCCACTTGTCGTCAAAGTCAATGCCTCTCCGAATCTTGGTACCCGCCTTCTTCCAGACTGTCGCGCCGAGACCCATGTCGGCAATGAATAGCTTCCAGTCTTCATCTTCGGCCACAGCACCATGACCGTCAGCCGCTCCGGCACCGTGAACATTCGACGGGTCCGTTTCGGAAACAGGTGCCATTGCCTCGAGCAATCCCTTCTTCGGCGCGCCCATCGCCACCACATACCGAGGCTTGACATACAAGCGCCCACCGTCGATGATGCTGACCTTTCCAGTGGATGGGTCAATGCCCGTTGGTACGTCCACCGCAAGAACAAATGCCTCATTTCGGTTGGCCCATTCTATCAACTCATATACAGTGGCTTGGTCGCCAGTTCGAAGCTCCTCAAACGAGATCGCCAAGCCTAGAAGAGCATCGATGATGAGTGTTACCGATGTTGCTGGGGTGGAAGCTGTCTTGCGAAGCTGTTCGAACAACTCAATCTTGTTGTGTACGCGACCTCCAAAGTTTCTGAATATTCTCACTTGCTGTCGCATGTCTTCAAGCAGATCTCGCTCACGCTCGATGCCAACGACACAGACTAGTAGGTTGAGACCCTTATTGCGTAGGTGCCGGGCAGCCGCAATGGCCCTTACTCCGGATTTGTTGTTACCGGCAAGAATGACGACGGTCGCAGAAGTCGACAAACTGTTGCTTTGAGCATTTGCGCCACCGGTTCCGAAGCGGACTTGAATCGCGGGGTCCTCCAGAGCTCGCAATGTCACCTCAGCGATTCCTCGGCCTGCATTCTCTGCCATCATGTCTTCCGTGAGCCCGATCTCATTGGCTGCGATGTTTTCCAGGTTCAGCATTTGAAGAGCCGACACGGTCTCCAGTCGTCGATTTGACGGTTCGAGATAAAAGCCGGACTGTGAAACGTGCTGTAGGTGGTTAGTACCATGAAGACTTTTGGGGCTGTCTTGAGAACGAAGCAACGCTTGGGACTGTCTGTTCAGACGTACGTTGGAGTTGACGCGATTGAGGGGCTGACTGCTAAGTTGCGCGCTCGCTTTCCGCGATTGCGACCTCCTCGCAGCTCCTGGTTTGCTGTCCGCCCTGCGGCTACTCTGAGCACTCCGGACATCACGACCGCTCAGTCGATCAACTCCATTGGCGGCATCATCAGCCTCGCTGTTCCAAAAATCCTGACTCGTCTTTGCCGATGCGGCTGGCAGGTCGAGTACATTCTCAGAATAGTGGAGGTTCTTCCCTCCAGCTGTTCCTGGCTTGGGCAGGCGGTTGTGCGAAACCAGCCGGTCTGCCTCATCAACCAAATCCTCCTTCCGCATTTGGTCGAAGATGGTGCGTTTATCAAACTTTGCCAGGTTGTTCTCGAAATCGAACTCGACCATATCCTCAGTAACATCTTCCGAGGCCCATCCGTTTTCGGGCAGGTCTTTCTTGCCCTTAAGGCCCCGTTTCAATGAGTTGAAGGGTTGGAAGGAAGGCGAGCTTTGCAGCATCGGGGTTTGCCTCCAGCCCTTCCCACGGTTAGTCGCGTTGCCGCGGATCGGGGTAATTTCTGGCACCGTTTCCTCTGTTGCGCCGTTTCGAGCCTTTTGCTTCGCTCGCCGCCTGCTGCTCTTCTTTTGTGTTTGACCCTGTACTTCACCAGTATCCTGCGACACTGCGCTGTTTTCCACAGCAAATCGTTGTGCGTTGGGCGTCGAATCATCTACCTCCAGCTCCTGCAAGGTCTCGCTCAGGCTGACAATGTCGTCCCTCAGACCTCCGGTCAGGTGGATGCCGGACAAAACTCCTGGCTGTCCCGGCCTAAGGTCCCTCGGTGCGCCTGCAGCCTGTTGAGGTACAGCTTCAGGGAATATTTGGCTTTCACTCCCACTCACGATACCAGAGTCGGGCCTCTTTTCCATACTGAGGATGGCGGGGTCCGCAAAGGCGGGTTGCGCAGGTTGATTGACGACGGGAGCCGGAACAGGACTGACGCCCGGCGCTGTAAAGGTATTGGGCGCGGAATCCTCCTTGAATTCGGAAAGCTCGAGGACGTTGGCGGCATCGATTACGACCCTCGGAAGCCAGTGATTCGTCCCGTGAGTGAAGACTATGCGAGCGTTTGTTAGTGGGACTGGGCATCTAGTGATGTTGTTGGAACATGAACGTACCGTTACTCAGTGTGAGGCTGATGCCGGGCTCTATAGCGCTGACAGTGCCCTTCAGCATCGTGCCGTGAGGCTGCCTTAGCGTCACCAGCATTTGCAAGCCGATGAACTCCATGGTGACGGATGCGTCGCAGTGTCTGCGTGCTGAGTCGTTGACTGTGTCAGGATGCACCAGAGAAGCGTTGGGTTGGGGCTTCGTCGCAAAGATAGAATGAGCGAATTGACCAAAATTTGAGCTTTGAAGATATCGCAAGTGGACAAGAAAGATCGTAAGGTGGAAGCGGCGGCGGTAAGACGCTGTTGGCGTGCAGAAATGAGGTTGACGTTGACAGTGAATATGTGTGTTGACCTTGGATCTCGACGAATGACCAGACCAGAGAGCTTGCTTCCCCCAATTCCCCCCTCGGGCACATTTACCTGCTGGGTTCAGGTTCCCTTAACTTTTTCCCAATGCTTATCGATAAGGCAAGCGCAGGGGACTTAAGCGCAGGGCAGGCGCAGGTCCCAGGTGCAAGGTCACGGGGATTTCTGGTGGCGGCGGGCAGCTACAGGCTACAGCATGCCCTGCCCAAGAAGAAGGGACGAACGTCATGGACACAAGCTTCCGGGCCCATTTGGGGTACGAAGGTACCAACCTAACTACCTACTACCTATAAGCCTACGAGGTAAGTACCTCAAAAGCTCGGTTCACTTACTACCTTAATAGAGGAACTGGACATAGGTATTGTACCAATTCCCATTAAATGCGCAGCACCCAATGTCACAATCAATGAGGAAGGTAGTATATTGGGGTTTGCGCAAAAAGTAGGCGTCGCACTCAAGGTAGAATATCATCATCCTTGGCTGCTTTCAACTTGTTGAAAAAATGTTAGTGTATACAGCATAGCTCTAGCTTTAACGACTTTGCTCTGAGCGTTCCCCAAGGTTGCGAGTGGATGTTACGACTGCCTTAACTTACCTTACTTGCCACTACGACAATGAATTAACTTGCCAACGACAAATATCTTCTAATATTGTTTTCTCTTATTCATTCGTTACAAGAGCAGAGGTATTTCCGTCCCAACAAGACGTGTGTTTCAAAACGAAACCAGAGCCTGCGAGTCCAACGCTATCCATGTCCTGACAACCGTGAGGACTAAATGAACCCCTTCCCACCATGCATGGACCGGCCACTCGAGTAGAACCTTTGCTCACGAGGTGCCTCTGGAACGCCGTATTATGTTGCTGCCAAAATCCTTCCTGGACCCCATTTCAAAAACTACCGTAGCTTGCCATTGCCTCCTCCTCCTCGTCCAAGTCAATCACCTCGACGCCTTTCCTCACAAACGATTGAGACCGCGCGCTCACTCCAGATGTACTCCTGACAGGTTTCGTGTCCTTCTCCTTGTGTAGAAAATCAGCCATACTCGGTGGTTTTTTCGCAATGGCTACGTCGGCACTGTAGAGCTTGTTGTAGAACCCTACGACCCGAGGGTGAGCCATCACTTTGTCCTTCCGGAAATTCAGGACCTGCAGGCCTTGTTGACAGGTCGCTCGACTGAGCGCGACATAGGCCTGACCCTTTTCGAATACTTTGCCCAGATCCACCTTGACACGTTCCAATGTCTGACCTTGGGCCTTGTGAATCGATAGTGCCCATGCCAGGATCAGAGGTAGCTGGCTTCGACTAGCCTGCACCTCGCCATTGGGTAGCTCAACTTTCCAATCTTCCGGGACGCAGAGGATGGTACGGGTAGATCCATCCACCGCCGCGAATTCCACGACAGGATACTCGGCCTTGCCCCTAGTGGCCTCCTCTACTTCTCTGCTAAAAGCTTTGATCTTGCGCCTGGCCCTTGCTTCTCCATCCTCGTCTACGTCCTCGATACTCTGCATCATGAGTGCTGGATTCCAATTTTCAAAGTCCCCCTCGCTCATGAAATGGGTCACTTTGCCGAGTGAACCGTTGACAAGTGTATCGTCCATGTTTTTAATGAGCATAACCTGAGCACCGACCTTGAGCTCAATCATTTTAGGTGCCATCATGTTCTGGAGTAACTTGTCGCGTATTTGGGGGTCTCCGTTATCGCCTGCGTCGTACCGCTTGGGTGTTCCAGGCAATCTGCGCAGTCGACTTTGGTTGGCGTTCTCAACCTCATACCGTGTAGGGAACAGCTCCGTGACCTCCAGGCCATCTGTGACGGGAACCGGCCTGGTCAAGTTCCTGAACGCTTGCACAGTCTCGTCGCTAATTCTGCCAAGACGCATTTCGTTCAGCATATTGGCAAAGACTAAGATTGGTTAGCTGCTGCACCGGTCTACAATGTCCAGACTCGTGTTTCATTTCCACATACCTGGGTCCCTTTGACGGAACACCTGCGTCAAACCAATCGTGTGGTCAATCGTAGTGTTCCAAGTTGCCGCTTCAAAGGCGAATTTAGAATCCCTGCTTTTATCGCCATCAGGTACCGGGGGCAGCTGGAAGAAATCTCCCGTAACCACAAGTTGGATTCCGCCCCAAGGCTTGCCGTTGTTTCTGATGGTTCTGCCGATCTGTGAAAGCTTGTCGAACAGGTCGCCGTCAACCATCGAGACCTCATCAAGGACGAGGATCTTGGTGCGAAGCCAGCGATTCTTCGCTTTGGGGTTCCGCCGGATCTTCTTGACCAAAGTCTGGACGTCTTCCTTGCCAAGGCCAATCCCAGAGAAGCTGTGTAGTGTTTGGCCTCCGATATTGCAGGCTGCGAGGCCTGTCGACGCTGTGATAGCTAGCCTTTCCGGATCTCTCGCCCATTTCTTCCGGAGCTCGGCAATGATCGACCTCATCAAAACCGACTTTCCAGTTCCGGCCGGACCTGTGAAGAAGACACTCTGGCCTTGGTTGATTACGAGGTTTTGAACATGCTTTTGCTCTTGAGTGAGAGCAATTACCGATGCCTTGGGTTTGGGCAGATTGCTTTTCGTCAACTCTGCTCGAATATCGTCCATAGACCACTCTTCCTCATTGGCGGCTTTCTTGGATTGTGTTTTCAGCTGTTTCTTCTGCTCCTTGAGGGCGCTGGCAGTCATATTCCAGGTCTCTTTCTTCTTCTTGGGAGCAGGCGTGACACCACCATCCGCCCATCGAGAGACCTCCGGCTCGTCTTGTGGCACTGGGATAAAATTCTCCTCAACCTTCCATTTTGTTGGAAGCTTGCGCTTCTTGGGCTGCGGCGCCACTTGAGACTCGAAATTTTCTGGGGACTCACGCTTCAGTGAGCTTTCGGCAGATGTGGTGCGTGATAGTTGAGGGTGGACGAAATGTGATGCGGGAGACGAGGACCACGGTAAAACTTGTGTCGAAGGCTCCTCGGGTGGCGGGTTGCTAGCCTTCTTTGCTACAACAGGGGGCTTGGGGAGTGATGGTAGAGCCGACGGGGCTTCGAAGTCCAGATCAAGCTGGTCATCGTCGCTGAAATCATCTTCGGCAAAATACACAGCGGGTTTCGAGTTGGCCTGCCCGCTTTGGGTAGACATGTTATCCGGCTCGTCTCGAAAAGAGTCAGACCTGGCGTAGAGAGAGGCGAACGATTTGCCGTTAGGAGCGGATATGGAGTCAAGAGCGGATCGATTACTGCTTGCGAAGTGCGTTACACTCGCAGTCCTGCCCGGCGGGGGCCGTATCGAGTTCGTCGTCGTGGGTGGCGCCGTGGTCGTCGGGGTGGTCTTTTTGAACTGGTCTATGATATTTCCATTTTGAGTGGCGCTGGGGCTGCTCGAGGGAAATAGTTGCTTGGCCAAGTCATTCTTCTGGGGCGGCGGAGCGGTGGCCTCGTAGGCCTTCTTCGCTCTGGCCAACATCGAATCTGTATGCGGACCTAGATCCGGATGGGAGGCAGAGGTGTGGACATGGGCGACACGAATTGCTGCTCTGTGGGTGAGTTGGCGTAGTACTGGCGAATATCGAATGGGAAAGAGGCTGGTGATTCCAGCCGTCATCCGAGGGGCTGTCTTGTTGACATTTGTCGTGTGACCCTGAACGTGAGAGGCTTTGCTGTGTCGCACGCTGATCGAGGAAGGAGAGAAGTCGATCTGCGACTAGGTATTCTGGAAGGGCAACCCTGATTGTGGTCAGGACGCGCCTGGACGCGTTAAGCCCCTCCTGAATCTCAGCGCGAAAGTTGCTCCAAATTAAACTGACTTAGTCATCGATCTAGTGAATAACAGCTCCACCAAGCAACTGACCACCACCACCACCCAGTCTCCTTTACATTATCACATTGTCAACCTCACCCTTTCATATAACGCGTGAAAGGGTCGAAGTCGTGAATTATGGACCCTGTTTGTACGAGTTTATTCGATGATCGTTCGCCAATCGTCTACTTTTTCTATGATTGGAATTCGCACATACACACCAAAGACTTATTCCACTTTCTGTAGGAACAACTGATGGACTGCTGGCTACCCAGACAGACTCCTCAAATTGTCCAATGGCATGTTGCTCAATCACCGTCATTGGCTGCGGGCCGCCCACGTTCACCACGTAGCTCCTCTCTTCTGCAGAAAGAGCCTGCGCCTCGATGCAATGTTGTCAAAGGAGAAGCTGTTCGTTCGCCTCATCTTGGGCGTGGGAGACTGACTATCTGCAGTCGACCCCAATGGCAACCTTTCAGGCACAAAGGTTGGGCAGAGCTCTGCCAACCTGGCCTGACACTACTTATTCAAGCTCTCGCCTCCCATGTTTGTGCTGTGCTACCCCGGCGTCTCTGCAACCTGCAAGCTGCATTGCCAGATTTCATTCTCACTGGGACGAGGAGAATCCTCGCTTTGTCAAACTGATTGTTCAGATCTTTCATTGGTCAATTTCACTATGCTGCCCTCTGGAAAGACACTGTCTGTCCAACTTTTGTTTCGACTAAAGCATTAACACAGAATAGTTTCGTTCTTGCCGGTCAATGAGACGTATAGCTATCGACGACATCCTCAAGTGTGGAAGAAACCCCCGGAAAGGACTGCAAACTTGGGCTACCTTAGTTGTGGTACCTCGCCCCTGATCGCCCTAGCGGTTCAAACGGATTGTCATGGTGCCGGCTCATGTACTGTTTCGCTTGCCGTGCTCTCTCTTCGTACGTTTCCTCGTCTCGAAACAAAGCGCCTCTTTCTAGAGAAGACCGACGGAATCGACTTTTCAGTTGTCGCCTCTGTGTGTCGGCAGCCAGCTCCTCCTCACTCACCCGTCGATCCTCAAATCTCACTTCATCGCGGATCGTCAATCTTCTCACATTATCCAAATCATCTTCGTGTCTTGCACGGACAACCTCTTCTGAATCAACAATGCGGAAGCTGGGCCGCCTGTGGATGACACGGGGCAGTAGCGCAACTGGTCGACGGCGGCCGAGACTGTTCAACAGCTCAATGTCTTCCAGGTCGTTGTTATAGGCCGTATCTGCTAGTCGCCGGGGCCGGAATGCTTCATGCTCAAAACGGTCGACTCCGCCAGGCATTATCAATGGTGGGGGTGGGGGTGAAGCAGGCATGCGACCGCGAGGAACATCGTAATCAAAGAGGCGATAGTCCTGCTTCGTATGGTATCGGCGTCGGCTACGGCTACGGCTACGGCTTCGACTGCGACCGCGACTTGGATGACGGCCGCGGCGGTGATTATGCCTGCCGGAATCGGAGGACCCAGTGACGGATGTGCTCGGCGTCCGGTCCGACTCGCTCCAACTATCGTCCGAACGCGAGCTTCCAGAGCTTCCTGAGCTTCTAGAAGGGAGGTCATAAACCTTGGTTTTGCCCTTCTCCGTCTTGATGACTTTGACGTCGGCTTTCTCTTTGCCAGGCTTCGGCAACGGGAACGGAGGGCGAGGCGGTACAACTACTGGTTGCGGGTGAAGTCGCTGAAATTCCTCATGTTGCTGTCGCATCGCCAACTCATGGCCTTGCTGCCGTGCCAGGAACTGATGATCAAGCTGGTGCTGCCGCTGTTGGTCGCGCAGGCGTTGTTGATATTCAATCTCCCGTTCTCTCTCTTTGAGAATGGCTTTTGCATCCTCGCCGAAGCGCGGCTCTCGTTTGAAATACACCGTCATCGAGATAGTCTCCAGGAGGTTCTTCTTCGATTTTCTTTCCTTAAACTTGGTCACCACGACCTTCTTCGCCTCTCTCCCGGCCATGTATTGGCGGTACTCAATAGAGTCTTTGCTGAGCTTTCTGATCTTGGTGCTGATCTGCTGCAGAGTGTAATTGAACCGCCTGTCAAGGTTGTGTGCGTCGAGATTGCTTTGCGCCTTTTCGATCTGACGCTGCTGCGTCCCTGTGAGGTCGAGCTTCTTCTGCATGGCCGTCTTGCCCTCAGCATCAAGTTGACGGATGGTTCGAGTTATGGCCGGCTTGGAAAGGTCCTGGACCTCTGTGCGGATGACATTCTCCCAGGTCGTTTTGACGGGGTTTCCTTCGTCGTCAATCTCGTTTGGATCATTGACCTTTTCGAAACGGTATACGATATATTCGGACAAGGCTTCGCGTGCATCGGCATCAGTCATGCGTTCGTTGCGAAGATCTGAACGCTCAACGAGACGCTTGCGTCGTAGCTCAGGTGGAATCACGTCGTTTGGAGGCTGAACCGGCATGGGTCGAGGCATCATCATGGGGGCTACCATTGGAGCTGCTGGACGTTGAACGACATGATGAGCCGGTCCTTGGACGGGAGGTCTAGGCACCGGTGGAGGAGGCGGTGGATGCGGTCCACCTCGTACCGTCGCCCCTTGAGGGTGTTTCGGCGGACCGGAAGGGAGGTTGATAACGCCGGCTGGAAGGGGAGGCATGATGGTGACGAGAATTGTAAGAATGCTAGGACTCGGAGGCTATTCTCGAGGGGGCTTGGGGGCAGGTAAGGTACGTCTTATATGGTAGTCCGTACCCGACGTCCCGGGAAGCTAACGTGCAATAAGACAGGAGGCAAGTATTCAAAATAGGATGTCGTGCTAGAAGAGTTCGAGAGGGTTGTGGCTGTCTCGACTCGGAGACGGTGCCAGACAAAGTGAGGCGAGCGCAGTCCTTTGTGGAAGGGTGTATGAGACAAAATGAGCGACAGGAGGGTGTGTTGCTACTTATGCTATTGGCATGCTGTTGGCATGCTGTTGGTCTGTCCTGATCTTTGTTCCTGACTGCAGGATGCAGGTCTGGGCTCGGCGAGAAGAACGGACTGGCCACCATCAACAACTTTGGCCGCAGCAGCACGTATCTCAACTGATTTCTTTCCGATGATACGAGCCCTGTACTTGGAGTGTCGAGGTCAGCTACGCGGCTTCATACGTCCGATGAGGGGAAAGAAGAAGATATGAGAGAAGGGTGGGAAATAGTGACCGTGAGAAGAGGGGGCGGGCGCTGCGAGCTTTCAGGAAGCCAGGAAGCTGACTTTCACCGCCAGGAATATGCAACTGTTTACCATACGCGCAACCTATCACTCAACCCAGCAAGCCACCTACTCATACAATACTTCGTCGCTCTCGAGGCATCCATTTGCACCATCCCTGTCGGTTCGGTGAAGTGGTGGGCACCGCCCAGTCGAGCGCCACGTTCCTCACCTTTGGATTGGCAGCCTGGTCATCAAACGGCAATTACTTCAACTGCGATACTTGAGACGCCTGCCTCCATCACTATAGCCAGAGAGCTTGACCTGGTCGATGAATGGACTCGACAAACCGAAACACAGTCCGAGTTACCAACCACAGTCCAACGGGCCCCGACGACTGTGCATTGTACATTCCGAAGACGCCTGAGTCGTCTATATTAGAGCTGCACTTGGGATCGGAAGCTGTCACCATGTCTTGGCAAATATGAGCTCCTACACTACACACCGAGAGCTGCTCATTTACCGTCTCTACCGGTTCTCATTACCCCGCAAGAGACTGGCTATGTCTTGCACGGGCGGATTGGACGGGCGGGAGGGAGGGTCGACCCGGAAGGCGGACATTGCGAACAATGAAAATGGTCCGCGCCGCACGAAACAAGGCAACCACCCGGCTGAATATCTGTCAACCTCGATTCCCTCACCGAAGACGTGCCGCTTTTTCTTTAGGTGTGTGGAAGACGCGCATTGCAGAGTGTGTCCAGCTGTGTGGCTTGATCGGCAAATCAACACAGGCTCGCGGTCAACACTGCCCAGGGCCGGCTCAATCGGGTATAGGATTCTTACACTTCTGGGTGCCATCATCGACCCCAATCAACGACCACGACCCCCCCCCCCCCAGACGACTCCAATTGGTGAGGGGTGCATCAAATGACTCCGATAAGGGACATCCAGCAACGACCTGCAGAATAATGTTACACGGCAGAAGCCCTAGGTGCTTGACCAATCAAGCTGACACGACACGAAGGAATGGGCAAGAATACAAGATTCTTGTCGGTCATAGGATGCGAATTCGAGATGCCAGCGATCGAGACATGCGTACGTCTTATGCAGGATGTGAGAGAGACTATTCTGAGTCCGTAACAACCGAGACATTAAGGCTGTTCGTCGACGAGTGTGTTGCAGTCGGTACCGCCCTCGGCTTCGTATCAAAGATAGGATTCGAAGGGTGTCTCTCATTTAGATTGTGGTCTGGAACGTGCGAATACTATCTCGATTTGGGAGCCGGCCTGGTCGGTGGTTCATCTGACACTTCGACAAGACCATTCTGAATGGAGCATCTTACGTGGCCGGTCTTCTGATACGAGTCCAATCCAAACGCCACCTTTCGCAGGCGCCTATCTTCTCCCCGTTCACGTCGTTCCCATGGCTTCATAGCATTTCAGAGTGCTCGAACGATGTATAGTGGCGGCGAAGAATGAGGCAATAATGCCAAGTGGTCTCAGTTGTCACTGCAGAGCCGCACCTTAACTGACGTGACTGACAACTGCTCTGATCGGCTACTTCCTTGACAAGCACCACCCATGCAATAACGAAGGGTCTCTACTACCTTGCGAGACCTCTTCAACTCTTTCGATCTTCAAGCGACAGGGGAGGCCTGTCTACACCGTCTATCAGCCAAGCTTGATGATATTCAGACGCCGCGGCTGATCAGCAAAAGCCTAGACCAAGGCTGTCAGTTGTGTTGGTACACAACATCCACAGCGATGGCACGAACTCGCATATCCTGACGACACAGAAGTATCAGACCTCGGCGCCTTCGATGCGTGTAGTCCCAACGTTCTGCTCATCGGCGCTGCACGTCGAGAAGCCCGGGTCTCACAACGACTGAAATCGTCTTTGTGCAGGGCCTTTGCGCGACGTTGGACACGCAGATTTTCACATCAGAGGTGATACAAGGAAAATCTCCTCATGCACCCTGGAATCTGTCTTCGTCGTAGCCATTGCAGAGATGCCTAATGCCGCAGGGACCTCCTTGCTCTACTCGTGCACAACGCGTACAATCGAGCGATCTGGCGGCTTTCCGTCAAACTGCGGGTCTTTCCTTTATCCTTAGAAGCCGAAAAATTGTACTCCGTGTCACAACCGAGAGGCCTGGCTCCTGGGTCTCACCGTCTACAATGCCGCCGTCATCTGTATATATGCCCAACGGTCGAGGGAGGACAAGTGCTGTCACTCTCGCCGGCTCATTACATTCTCAACTGATCGTCATGTCAGTATATTCAAGAAGTTTTGGCAAAGTGGGACTATCCTCGAATGCTGAGTGTTTGGTGTAACCTCTACAAAGCACCTGGCTTGAAGAGGAATCAGTCAGGAAATTGATAATCCCTGCAAGTAGAAGAGCCCTTGGCTTCCACACAACAAGACGCCAACCCTCATTCACATGTACCAGCCTGCGCCCGGTTACAACGCCAAGTGTGTAGATGGATGCAGAATTCACAGTTTTTGTCAAAAAAAGTCTTGCCCATTCTCAACGAGGCTAGCGAAAGTGCGGATGCCTTGTCTCTTTTGGCTGACGCGACTGACTGGTTTTTTGCACATTGTACAGCACTTTGGCTGGTCATCTACGGCGTTCGGCCTTCCTTTTCCGACTCCCTATTCGCAATCCATCTTCTGCCTACCTAGGATGATCGGAGATGGTTGGCTCATCTGTAACACGGCGTCAAGTCGATGCCTCTCTGAGGAATTAATCAGCAAGGCAGCAGTGAGGTGATGATGTGCCAAGATACATACTCGGTATGACGCCAGATGTCGAACACGCAAAAGGCGTTCCCTTGGCGGATAGAGCCTTTTGAGACAGCGGCTCTACCCGAGGACACCATCGCACTTGTCTCAACACGCGCCACTTATCCGACCGGACAAGTCCGAGGTCCAGAGGTGAGTGCCTTTCCGAGAGTATGTGTTTACGGCTTGGATGCCTGGCTCAGCCTGCGGTGCGAGATGTTGGCCCCTTATCGTCTGCTGAGGAACACACACGTCGTGCTACCACTCAGCTGGCACTTTTCCAGATTCAACGCCAGGAAAACGTTTGCAGAGGCAATATTCGTGTCTCTGAAAGGAGGGATATTCTCCGTCTTTGATCGGTAGACAGCTTGGGTGCCTCCTGATTTTAACACGATTCTGTTGCCCAGCCGCCTCGATGTTCAAGAAAGAGAACTTCGTCCATATGATGAATTCCAGTGACGGTATGTCTGAAATGAGGAATCTATTAACGAGTTTCAAGCAACAAACATCGGATAGAAGATTTAGAATGGTATGTAGCGTAGTCGTGCCTCGTACACATCGCCCCAAGTCGTCAAAGATGAGTAAGTCTGGTGAAAAGAAGACCTCTCATGCGTAACCACAACTAAGTTTCCAAAAACGAGATTGAGAAATTTTTGAACAACTTCTGGGACTTTTGTTTCAAACAGCCCGGTTATAAAGATTTTGATGAAGGATATCAACCTAGGTAGTTTGTTGCGTTGATCATGTTGAAGCTGCGCAACACACGATACCTCACCCCTTATTGAAGTTATCTCACTTACCAGCGATGTTGAGACTCAAATTTCAGTCATGAATGTCTTAAAAGCATGCTCAATTGACCATGGTGCAACAGATTAAGCCATTTGCAAACAAACTTTCCGCGGCGTGTTTTTGTTTGCTTCTGCTCAATGGGCTGGAGGCACCTTCCCCCTCAAGCCACTCCTGCCCCTTTTTCACTCAAAACCATGATAGTATTCGCCATCGAAACTCACACACCGCCCTCGCCTGAGTGTGTGTTCAACAAGAGATTTACATCAAAAAGACGAAAAAAATCCCTTGCCCCTCTCTTGAAAAGCTTCTTCCCACAAACAAATCAACCCTTACGGAAGTCTCATCGACAATCAACAACAAACAATCTCAATCCCCCTCTACACTTCACATCAAAATATCCCATCCTGAACTCAACCCTTCACTCACAATCACTGCCAAAATGAAGAGCATCGCCATCATCACCTCCTTCTCCGCCATCTTTGGCGCGATTGTCACCTCTGCTGCTCCCGCTGAGCAGCCTGTCAAGGCCGACATCGCCACGATCTGCGAGATCACCGAGGCTCCCTTCGCCAACGCTGTCTGCCATCCCTTCACAGCCCCCGACGGCAGCGTTTTTGCTGTCTTCACTCTCGATCCCGCCAAGTCCAACGAGGGCAACTTCGACGGCATGGAGACTGCCGCCAACTCTGGAGTCACCACCTGGATTCCCAACAAGAAGGCTGGCAAGGAGGACTTCTGCGACAATGTCAATGGCCTTCACTCTGGCCACATCAGCCCCTACATGCCCCTCGTCTCCGACTGCCTCGCCATCAAGGATTGGGCCGCCTCCAATGCTGGCCACTGGACAGTCTCCAAGGCCGACTTGGACAAGCACCGCTGGGTTGCTCTCTCTGTCGTTGGCACCTGCGCCTTTGTCGTCGGCGCCACTAAGGAGAACCGCCCTGAGGCTGGTATCAACATTGGCAACCAGGATGTCACCGAGATCATTCAGCAGGCCATTGAGAAGCACAGGATGATGGATCAAGTCGAGGTTGCTGGCCGCTCTTCTTGCATCGCCTCGGGTGGCAAGGTCGCTGCCGACTGGTACATCGCAAACCCCGACATGATCAAGTGGGACAACTGAGGAGTGAGCATGCCTTACGAGATTTGGCTCCCGAGAACAAACATCGTTACAGGGTCGGACATGGGTCCACGAGGAAAGGGTTGCAGGAGCGGGTAGTTTGTGACCGCATCTTGGAATTCTTTGAGGTCACATTGGAAGGAGGATACTTTTAGTCCCAATACACAGGCTTCATTACGAACACTATGACTGGTCCCATGTGAATCAAATACTCACTACAATGCCCAAGTCTGGCACCTTGAAAAACAGAAGGTTGACTTAGCCTCAGGTGGACAAGATATCTCATCTTGACCCGGCTATTGTGTTACACAGCGCACAGAGAGCGGAATACTTCACATATGGGCCCTGTATGTGAATATTGGTTTTCCAGATCCGTTCGATCAACGATTATTATACCTTAGGTATTATGTGCTTTCTTTCTCTCTTCACCTTATACTGCACCTGCGTGCCTTCCCCCTCACGA
Source organism: Colletotrichum acutatum (assembly GCF_030867785.1). NCBI lineage: Eukaryota > Fungi > Ascomycota > Sordariomycetes > Glomerellales > Glomerellaceae > Colletotrichum > Colletotrichum acutatum. Next base: position 762,101 of record NW_026848997.1, on the reverse strand, counting down.
ATGGCGTTTCTGTACACCCATAATCGCACCTTCTCCCTTTGTTTTCCCTCCTTCCTCTGCTATCAAGTGAGCAAACACATAAATTTCAAAGCACCTTTTTCACTGCCTCGGACTTCCAAGCAGGCAATTACCACCTCGAGGCCATACCACTCGAGATTTCCTCGCCTTTTGTTTTCTTCACCTCTACCTACCCGCCCTCCCCACGATTGCCAAATACGACGATTACCACAGTCAGAAGCAGACAAAGTTCTACATTTTCTTTACTCCAAGAGACAGCTTCCATCTGTATCACCAATCAAGTCTCTCAAATAATAACCCAAGATGGTTGTCATGGTCCGTCTTCTCGCTACCGTTAGCGCTGTGATGGCGCTTGCTGTCGCCGCCAACCCGGTTGCCCAGGGTCCTGGAATCATCCGAGATCCTGCCTGTGGCTCTCTCTGCGCCTTCACCGAGCCGCCTTGCCCCAAGGCTGTCTGCCACGAGGTCCTTCTCGGCAACGGCAAGTGCAAGGCCATCTTCACCGTTCCGAAGGTCGACAAGGTCGACTCCACCGATGTCGAGGGCGCGGTCTCCTCGATTGTTGAAGTCAAGCAAACCAAGAAGAGTGTCGACAACATTGCCAAGGGTGACATCAACGCCGACGATACTCTCCTTACCAAAGACACCTTCATTTCCATCATCAACCACTACAGCACCTCTTCCTTCTCCAAGCGTCACATTTTTGAGAAAAGCGAGAAGTCCGAGAAGGTCTGTAAGGGACAAGGCGTTACCTGCTACAACCGCGACCAGAAGGCCTTGGCTAAGGACTGCATGGAAATATACAAGCATGTGGCCAAGACATCCGGCACCTGGACCTTTTCTGACCTTGATCTCCGTGGCACCAAGTGGGTTGAGTTCATGCGCATCGGCACTTGTCTCATCGCCGTCGGTTCTGAATTCGCCAATGTTCAAGGTTCCCCGATCAATGGCATGAGTTCCAAGATCGGCAATCTCGACATGTTTGGTATCTTCGCTCAGAGCTTCGATCACTGCGGCAAGGACGGTAGCATGGAAGTCAGAGGCAGTATCGGCTGCAAGGAGTTTCCACTCAGCTTCTGGATCGTCGCAACGGAAAAGTACGACTGTTGCAAGTCTGACCCGCCTCTGAAGCATCAATAGATGTCTGAAATCACCAGTAACATCTAGAAGGTTGGAAAAGGATACAAGGGAAAACTCGGGAAACTTGGGTTAGCTTTGGTTCACCATCATCAACTTTGAGAATACCGCGAAGGAACTGCGCCTTGGTAGTTGCAGCCCCCTGCGTAGCTATCAGTAGCCAGAGAAATCAGAAATCGCGGTTCATCCGACACAATACCTGTCTGTCTCGCTGTGACATGTGTTAGATGTCAGGAAGGGTTGACGTTGTTCCATGTTGAGCCTCATCCTCTCCATAACCTACGTGAGTCAGGCACCGGTTGGCCTAGTCCTCTTACCTCGTCGGGACAGGATCCTCTTCAGGACATAGAGTTTACCTCACAAGGGACGACTCAGTAGATGTGCAGAAAGCACAGAAAGCACGCATCAGATGGCGAACATAACGAACGGTCTCCGTTGTTTCGCCGTCCTTCTTGGCGTCTTGCCACTACCGCAACAACAAAATTGTAAAGAGAGACATGGAACGATAGAACAATCAAACGGTGCTGCACGAAAACAGTAGAAGTCAGATTGATCCATGTCGATTCCCGACTCCATTGTCGTTCATCTCACAATGAGCTTTCTCACCTTGGCCAGACCTTCTCGTCTTCATGCCCTCGCTCTTGGACGTTGACATGGTGTTACATCAATCCACGCCGCACCGATCCGAATTCGTAGATCATACTCGAGAATTCAACAGCAACGGCTCCGAGTACGACGTTTTGCCAAAGTTCCGGACGTTCGGCAATCGAATGGCACCCAGAACTTTGCCCTACAAGCCCCAACAACACCCACACCATCAAGTTCTAGTGGAGTAAGGGTTGCAGCGTCAAACAAGAATTCACCGGCCCGTCGGAGTAATTAGAAATCAAAGTTGCGCCATACGCGATAAATCCACGTCGTTTGTGTGTATGATTGTCGCGGGGCAGGCGAATGAGCACGGCGCGCGCGAGCGTGCGAGAGCCTTGAGTTTTGAAACCTGAGCAACCTTTCCGCCAGCCTGCTCCTGGCTCGGACCAGAAGCATCGGCCTCCGCGCGATCTCATGCGCCCAGCCTAAAACTCGCAGAGTGCCCGCGTCCATCATGCTTCCCTGCTCGGGATCTCTCTCTCGTCTGCCATTCTAGCCCTGCGGTCTTCCCGGTAAAGAAATCACTCTAACACGGATAGGCTGATCCCAAAGCTTCGATCGACTCTGGTGCCTGAGCTTTTTTCCCAGGGCCCCGCGGCGAGGACGGAGGAGGGCCAAGTGTGTCGTTCTGAGTTGCGAGGAAGAGCAAGACTTGGGCACCTAGTCGGACCGTGCCGACTCTTCCTTTCCCGCTCGCCTTGTTGCTTGGGAGATCCTTGGCCTGCTTCTGTCCTGTTCACTCAGCGCAATGGACAGTCCGGTTGGGTTAAGTTGAGCGGATGTCCCTGGAACTCTTTTAATGTTGAAGTGACTGCCGCCACTTTTGTTGTACTTCCAGGTCAACATTGCTCAGAAGGAAGAAATAGACAGTTCTACCATCCATTCCTTTGGTTTTGGTTGTTGATTTTCTCTATGTTCGTATATATGGGTTCCGATATTCTTCTCGGCGAATTGTCATCTCGGTGTCGGTGTAAGACGTCATGCCCGCGGGAGTGCTCGCTCTGGTCGCCTTATTAGCTGCAGCTGTTTCGTGCGTACCGTCAACCCAGGACCTCAGGACCGACATAACTATCATTCGAGACAATGACCTCCTGGGTGAGTCGCAACCAGTCTCACATATCCAGAAGCCCCTGACTGACAATGGCAACCTTCTAGACTCGAAAAGCCCAGCAGCCAATGCAAGCGCTCTCTTCCTCAGGGCCCGGGTGCCTTTACGAGAGGCCAGGTCCATGTGCAAAGATCTAGGCGAACAGCTGTGGGAAGCAGATTCAAACTCTACGCAGAGAATATTAAATATTCTCGACTATCAAGAGCCCGATGTTGACTTGTCAGCAATCTGGGTCATGCCAAAGCACGGTGATGATCCCCAAACGGTCAATCTCAAAGGCGAGGTCTCCTCTGCCGGCACATCCGACACGAACACCGTTCTTTGCACGCAGACGGCACCATACTCGAACGGTATAGCCCAGGATAGCAGTCCGAGGTGGCAGACTGTGGTCTACTCCAACAGAGAAGCGGTACTCGGCTTCCGCGATAGGAATAGCTTCCGCTTTCATGGCATGCGTTACGCTACAAGGACGAAGCGGTTCGCATACCCTAAAATGTATCGAGGCTCTGGCGGTAATGCTACCGCACTCGAGTTCGGATCCCCTTGCTATCAGGGGTTCGGCGGCGCAGAAGACTGCCTATACCTAAACGTTTACACGCCGTATCTTCCCCGTAACAGACGCATCGACAGCGGTCTCCGGCCGGTCATGTTCTGGATTCACGGCGGAGCTCTGACGAGTGGCTTCGGCAGCGATCCCCTGTTCGACGGGGGGAACCTGGCGTCTCGTGGTGACGTAGTTGTCGTGACTATCAATTACCGGCTGGGGTCTCTGGGCTATTTAGCCATTGACGATGGCGAGACAAACGGCAACTTTGGTCTCGCTGACCAGATTCTGGCGTTGGACTGGGTCCGACAACATATCCGAGACTTTGGCGGAGACCCAAGCAAGATCACCATATTTGGCCAATCCGCCGGAGCTGCTTCCGTCCGCGCGATGATGGCGTCTCCAAAGGCTGCCGGGAAGTTTGCGGGCGCTATTCCGCTCAGCAACCTTGGAGGCTTGGCGTACGGGACGTCATACTCCAAGTACTTCTCCATCGAGGAACAGCTAGACCTCGTGGGTAACGCTATCCTCGGCACCACGAACTGCACCAACGCAACGTCGCAGCTCGACTGTCTCAGAGACGCGCCGCTTGGAAGTCTAGGACCAGGAGCGCGGTACCTCGTCAACGATGGCGTCTACCTGACGACAGATGAGTTGCCTCTCAGGGGAGACTCTCTCAACGTCAATGTCATGATGGGAATCACATCCGAAGACGGCTTGCCGTTCCTGATTTTCCCGCGTAATGGGACAGTCCTCAACGATACCCAGTGGCTCACATCTCAAGGTCTCCCAGCTCCGCCGCAGCGTCTTTTCCCTCCAACAGATGTCAGAAACCAGACGCGGGCGGCGTTCGGGGTGGGTGCCAGGCTTGCAACCGACGCGATGTTCCGCTGCGTAGACCAGGCTACGGCGTACGCGGGCTTGGAAAACGGCGTCCTCGGGTCCAAGGTGTACTACTATGAGTTTGAGCGGACGTACCAGACGCCCGAGTGGCCGCGACTTGACATCTGCGAGGCACCCAAGTCAAAAGCCCACCCCAATGGAGATCCTAAGTCGCCCGTCAACAACCTACGATGCCACTCGGGCGAGTTACTTCCGCTGTTTGGCAATCTCGTGCGTCAGGGAAACCCGCTCCGAGATGAGAACGACTTGCCCTGGATGCAGTATCTCGTCGACACGTTCACCTCGTTTGCAAGAACTTATGATCCCAATCCGGATAAGGCCTTCCTCAAGGCAAGAGGGTTCGCCAGTACGTTGAGGGCATTAGAAAAGTCCGGGCCCTGGGAGCCATCTGTGAAAGGCGACATGAAGATGAGGGCCATCGATTGGCCCGTGAAAGAGAACATGATGAAAGGGTTTAAGGATGTCGAGCAGTGCGAGTGGCTAAAGTTGCCGCTCGACTTTTACGTTTGAGTAAATAATTCACGATGGCTGAGGGGAAAGATGCATATACAAGCATTCAGGACCTATATAATTAGATGTTTAGTACATGACACCGCGTAGAAGGGTTATATGCAACCCGTAATAAATGCATCCTTTCCTAGAGACGACTCGGGAAAGACACTTTCCCTCCCAAGTATCCCCATTCAATGGCCAACGTCTGGCAAGGAAGCAATCCACTGTCTGGGTAATGATACGGTCGCAAACGGAACCAACCTTTTGTACAATCGGTATGGCTGTGGCGAAGCTATTTGCGGTGAGGTCCTATTAGGCCACGACTGTATGGTCGCAAGTAGGGTCCGGGAGGGGTAAATCTGCCTGACAGCCTCGTCTCGCTGACTTTTCCTTACTCGATGGTAGAATAATAAGGTGCCTCATCCGTCTCTCAAGTCTCTGGTGAAAGTTTGCGTCTTCTCGTGTCTCCTGTTAGTTGCGGTTCCACCTGCCTATTACATCGCCCTCGTCATCCATGGAGGCAGCTATTGGAGTGATTGGACTCTCATTGCAGCTCATCGACTCTGCCGTCAAAGTCAAGAGAGTCGTCACAGCTTACAGGTCTGCCTCGGCGGAGGTCAACCGGCTGGTACTCAAGATCGAAAGAGTCGAGGTAATATGCGGTGCGATCAAGGACAGTCTCGAGGGAGACGCATCTTCGAGACAGTGCTCTGATCTCATCAAGACCTGGGGTATATGCGTTCTCAGAAGCATCTCATCGACGCTCGCCGAGATTCATACCATTATCACAAAGCTGGAAAGAAAAGGTGGAAAAAGACGCCCCTTCAACAACGTAGGATTCTTATTTCTGGAATGCAAAGAAGATATATCTCGGTTGAGCAAGTGGCTGGACGATGATCTGGATTACCTGCAGCATATGATGACTGCGGAAATACTGTGCGCCCTTCAACTATTACTTCTGAAAGCTCCAGACTGACTCTGTGAAAAGCTCTAGATGCAACGTTATCCAGCAGCTGACCATCCACCACAACAGCGAAGCATCTGACTTGTTGAACGTGAGATCTATGGACATACAGTCTGTCCTTCAACAAAATCACAACGGCGACCTCCCATCCGAGCCAAGGCACACAAGAATGGCGAAAACAGGCTATCAAAAAATGATCAAAGCATTCGGCTTTCGAATTCAAACCCAGACCAGGACAATACTCAAGAAGTCTAGCTTTCACGGTGCACAGGAGGTTTCCAATACAAGCGAAATCAAGACTTACACTTTCGGGCACAGTAGGTTTTCCTACAAAATAGAACTGCATTGGTCCATGAGCATTTTGACCCCCATGGTCTGCACCCTCGCTGTCCGCCATGTTCTCTCTAAAGATAAAGACGGAGAGCTGGTGGAGAAGATGTTGCATATTATGTGCGATGGCAACTTGCCAGCGCTGCAAGATCTACACTCTAACAGAACAATCACTCTAGGCACCATGCTTGGGGATAGGACGCTTTTCGAGGTAAGTCCTGGTGCTCAGCACTCGATGGAGATCTTGGGAAGGCTAACCTCATGTCGGTCACAGTCGGCAGCGGTTTGCAGTCAGCCGTCTCTTTGCCGCTTCCTCGCCCAGCAGAATCTTGATTTGTGCATAGATGAGAAGTAAGAACGTGGATGGACATATGTTTTTACCAAGTATGCGGGCTAACAAAATGGCTAGCATCTGTAGGCCTGATCACTGGGCCGGGCTGATTAGTCGCAATCCCATACTTGGACTCTCTGATACCCTGGGCCGTGTTCTTGAAGTAGATGAAGTTATTTAACTTACACAAATATCCAGACCCATGAGACTTAGGCTAATGGCCAGTTGTGTTGGAGATCTTGAGTCTCTGGTTACCGTGTACAGACGGTGCAGAGTGCCTGGCCTGGATGAAATGGAGAGAAAAGCTTTCTTCGACGCTGTCTGGGACATGGCAGTTCGCCTTTTGGAGATGCAGATCAGTTTTTCTCCGTTTTGGTGCCGAGAAGGTCGGCGAACGCGAGACTGGACTCGCCTTTTTGTTGAGTTGATCAAAGAAGGGGTGGATGTCAACAGGATCTGCAACATCCACGCTTACTACATGTATACATGTAGTCGCTTTCAAAGGTATAACACCGCGCTTTCCCTTCTTATTAGAAGCTCTTTCTGTCACTCTGAAGTCGAGGCTGCCCTTTCACATTGGGTAAGGATTTTGCTGGTAGCTGGAATTGATGTTGACAGGTATCTCCAACGCGAAGAGCCACATTTCCAGCAATACATCGATTGGCTAGTCCCTTACAACAAGGCCAATATATGGGTTCCATGTATAACACAGATTGCTGGGTTTGACGTCCCTCTGTTGTACCGAAATGTCGACCCGCACAGCACAGCACACGAAGTCAGAAACGAGTTTAAAAACTTTGGCGAATTTCTCAGACACGACGTTTTGCCCGATCTCGGAGCCCTGACGATGATAGAGAACACGCATTGTCGGCAGCACGTGTTGTGGAAATTCTGTATACTCTCTGCATCCGAAGCAACTGAATGGCCACTCATTTTCAACCTTGTACGGGACTATGATCCAAGCGGGCCTTTGCTCTATTGGGACCATCGACATTCCGACGGCAACCCTCCTGCAAGTTTCCAATACGCCCAGGAACTCATGCAGGAGAGGTTCAACAGAAGGCAGATGAAAAAACTTTACCGATCTGGATATCTGAAAAGAGACAAACGGTCGTTGAAGATCCCAGGAGCTTGGCCAGATTCCGTATGGTAGTTTGGAATGGCGGTTACGAACCTAGAAGCTTTGAGAGATAAATTCCATCCTTCTCTTCAGCCGTTGAATTTGGAAAAAGAAAACCAATTACACATTCACGAGTCCAATTGCGCTGCTCATAAACTTTACGCATAGTACCGCCACAAATCTGATGTCAACAGAAGCAAAAGGAGGCTCCATCAATCTGGCTGCCTCGAGATACACAAGAGACAGGAGGGCTTACCAAACAACCTGTGTTGAAAAGTAGAGAGGAAAGGTAGAACAGACTCGAAACTCACAGAGTCCGGTTCATTTCAAACCTCCAGCCAAGGCACCCAGGGTCTATATATAGTGAATCGGTACTAGCCAGGTTTATGTGAATGTTCTCTTCATTACAAGATTGGTAATTGCCAGGCCAATGCTCCTTCATGCACAACCGCCCTAGGCCCGGTTCATGCAGATTGCCTGTCTACGCTCAGGAAACAGTAAAGACCACCTTCTATCTGACAAACATCTCTTACCGAGGAGGATTGGGCAGCGGCCTGGGCCCGACAATCTGTCTACGACCCGCCCCGATGCCCTGAGCACCCCGATTCTGGTTGTCTCCCCCAGTGTATCCCGCCCACTGGCTCACATCCCAGCGACCTCCAATGCCACCGCCGATACCGTCAACTCCGTTGCCACTAGGAACCGCCTTGGCCGTCTCTTTTTGGGACTCTTCCCACTCACGCTGGCGTTCACGTTCCATCTCCATCTCTCGCTCGAGCAGCGATTTTGATGCCCAGCCACCCGCCTTGGTCTTAGTCTGACTTTGAGCGCGCCGGCGGTCCTCTCCATCTTGCTCAGCAGTAGCAACAAGCTCGCGTGAGTAAGTCTGCTTGGCGACCAATGGCGCAGGAGCTGCGTTGTTGTTGAGATATCTGTCAGTTCGGCTAGGTGGGGCCCGAGCAGCCGCCTGATAAGCAGCAGGATCCGGGAGGGGCCGACCACCTGTTGTGTGCGCTACAGCCTTTTGAGGAGGCGAGGCGACCGCCATCGGATCAGGGAGAGGTCTCGGCGATCTTGGTGGTGGCGCGGGGGGCTCGTCTTCTTGGTTTGAGTCTTGGTGTTGCGACCACGCCGTCTGGAGAACCTCACGCTCATTTCTAGACCACGAGTCTTGACGGCTAGGGGTTCCATCGGAAGGCCGGCTCCTAGACCGAACGCGTTCCTTGGGATCATTGGTGACGGCCAGTGTCCTGCCCGTCCGTCCCTGGCGTTCAAGTTCATACTGCCTTTCGCGTTCCCTGGCCTCTTCGAGCTCTCTCTCCAGCTCAGCAATCCGATCGGCTCCAGTCTTCTGTGCTTTGATGCCTTGCTCAGACTGGTATTGGCTGAGAAACTGGCCCCGTAGTCGCGCGTCACTCTTGCTCCTTAAACGGCTTTGCTCTTCGTTCAAGCGTGCTTGAGCTTCGGCCTCCTTCTTGCGGCGATCCTCGTCCCTCGCACGCCATTCTTTTTCCTGCCTGTCCCACTCGAGCTTCTCCGCTTTGGCTTCTTCTTCCGCTTGCCTCACTTTCAGCAGTCGTTGCTCCTCTTCTTCTTGCTTTCGCATAGCCTCGCGTTCGTCCTCCAATTTCTTACGTCTCTCCGCGTCCTCTTGCTGTTGCTGTTGGCGCTGGTACTCCTCCTCAAGTTCTTTCTCCTTTCGGATGCGCTCCTTCTCGGCCAAACTGGGTACTGCAGGACCAGCACTTGTGATCTGCCTCCGACTGCCGAATGAGATTCCTAGGTTTCCTTGGCTGGCACCGCCCATGTAGCCGTACTGAGCGATGTTCCAAGCGGGAGATGTGGCGCCTTCGTGTTCCTTTCTGCTCCAGCTGGTAACCGGGGAAGTAGGCTTAGTCGGGCTCCAGCGACCCGAGCCGGAGTCTCCAGTCTTGGCGCTGGTCAGAGTAGGCCGAGGCGAGCCGAAGCCTGATGCATTGGAGAATCCGCGCGATCTCGTCGGCGATGGGGTTCCACGGCCGGTTCCTTGGGGGCTCATCACTCCTCCCCGGCTCCGGTTCCCGATTGCCGTCGGAAACTTGGCTGGGTTTGCTGCGTTGGCGGCTCGACTGAAAGCACCCAGGCATTGTAATACTTGGGCAGGGTCTTTTTGCTCAAATAAGTCGACGGTCAGGAAGACATCGTGGTCTTGGAGGTTAAGAGGAGGTTGTTTGCAGGCACGCAGAAAGTGAGAAATATTTTCCATCTGAACGAATGGCATAGCCGACTTCTTGAATTTAACGCCTGGTGGTGGTATCGCGAGGTTGATCAATCTAAGGTGTGGGTCAGCATTAGTAGGTATGGGAGATGTTAATTCACACACTTGCAGAGTGCAACACCATCCTTCAGTCCCTCCAGCAAGTCGCCTGCTGGTAGTCTTTCACCCAAGACTCCTTCGATCCAACTGCTTACTTCTTTCGCAGCAGCCGGAGTGTACTTGTCGAGACGCAATTTGCGCAAATCCTTGTCCAAGGACGATACTGAGGCCATGATGGCGTCGTTGGCTGGTGATTGATCGGAAGAGCCTTTCCTATCGTTGTACCAAATCGAATCTTGCGGGTTCGGGAGCTTCAAGGTTGGTTTCGTGAGGGCGTTTCAGTAAGGCGGCGGTTAGGCGCTGACGTCGGCGGGGTCCGGCGATGACGGAGTTCAAGTGACGGATGCAAGTTTCTGTTGTTCGGCGCGCGTTGCGCGAGTCTTGCTTCAGATGATATGGATGTTTTCCCGGTCGCGTGTCTTCACTCTTTTTGTAGGTGAAAACAAGTGTTAGGTCAATGTTTTGCGGGGGAATCAAGGCAGTCGGGTGGCAGGTTGAGGTGATTGGAAGGCCCGATGAAGAACGGTCGTGGTGGGGATGTTTTAATTGTTTATGCATCTAGAGCCAGGCGCCGCTAGCGGGAACCTGGATAAGGTGACAGGACCCAGGGTCCGGCTGGACCGCCGCGGTCTTGCGGAGTGACGTGTGCGGTGGTGGCTGGCGGGGCCAATGCAACTCTGATTCTGCGAACGCTCAGTCGCGGGTTAAATTGCAGAGGAAATATGTGGCTGACGATAAGATACGCCATTCCTCGGCCAAATTTCAAGTGGCGGTGCAATCCAAGGTTGACCTCATTACTTTTCTAGGCCTGGGCGACTTTCGCATCTAGAAGCCATAGGTTCCTGATCGAAGATACTTCTTTCCCAACCACCCATTCCAACAGCGCAAATGTCTTCGACACGAATATCACCAATTTTGGAGGCGTGGTACAAGTGGAAGTCGCTCAGACTGCCATGGCGCAAACGCTTCCTTGTCGGCATGTTCCCATCCCCGTGCCCGGCCCATCGATCCCCATTATCAGTGACCGAGGAGAACTAACACGCTCGGTTCTAGGCCGTGACCTGCAGGGCTATACCTTCTGGGAGTTTCGCGAGTCCCGGGGAAATGGCCCGGGCCGCTTCCGCCGCATTGTCAACTATCCCCGATCAACCTACCTCTCCGACGTGAAGGTGTCACCGTTGTGGCATCAATGGCTGCGCTACACCCGAGAAGACCCCCCGACACTCGAAGAACAAACAAGAGAGGCATTTAGACAGGAGCGGATGAAAGTTTTGTCCGCGCAGGCCGACGCGAAATGGGAGGCAAAGCCCAGGCTTACCGATGCTCCAGGTCGGCAGACGAGTCAACCTCTGCCGTCTTTGAACACTGCGCAGTCACAGCCCACGGCGCCGGAGCTGGAAACGGCCACTACAAACGCAAAGGCGACAGAATCGCCAGAGGATCAGGCTCAATCTGCGACCGATGCGAAGAAGAAATATGGCAAGGACCCTTGGGCGAAAGCCAGTGGGCCAAGCGAGGGCTGGCAGCCAGAAGCTTGGGTTCCGCCATCAGGGAAGAAATAACAAATTTGAAAACGGCATGCCAGTTGTGTATTACTAGACGCCGGAAGAAATCTTCGCCCATGTATCAACAATAATTTGAATCCGGACCCAGCTGTCGAGTCCATGAGATCGTCCTTGGTACCGTTTACTTGAAAAGCAATGCTTGAGCAGCGTGTCTGTATTTGCTCGCCCTCCAATGCAAACGCCTGAACGCCTATTCCCTACTATTCCATGCCCAAATCCTGGCGCCATGTCTCGTAACAAGAGCTCTACTGTGTAGTTGGTGCTTTAGTCGACGTCTTCCCTCTTGGTCTCCTTCTCTAGAGAGCCCCGAAGTCTCTCCTCTTGTCTCCTCCAGTGACTTCCCTCCTCGTAGTCCTTGCTTATTCTCAAAGCACTCCTGAGTCTCTCGCTCTCTTTAATCTTGGCGTCTGCCATCTCATGAACCTGGTGGCTTTTGAAGTGCTTCCGTACGGGGCCGCCGCCGCCGCCGCCACGGCTGTTCTTTTGTTTCTCGAGGTCGGCCAGTAGTTTTTTTCGCATTTCGTCGCATCGCTTTTCGACTTCTTCCTCGTCGAGGCTAAGGGCACCGTTAGTATCCTCGCATGGGTGGGACGAGGAGAGGTGATAAGCTTACCCTTCGTCTTCGAGGGTGTCGCGTAGATCAAGGACCTTGACCTCAACCTCGCGCTTGCGGTCATGCTCTAAGATCTCTTTATCGGGCTGTCGCTGCTTGTGGCGGAGCGAGTCGGCGTCTTTGGGAGGATAGGGCGCGCCATAGTCGCGTGGGCGCATGTGCGCAAGGTTGCGCTGAACATAGCCCGAAGTACCGCTGCCACGGGGCGTTGAGAGACCGACGTTGTCGGACATGGCTATCGAGATTATGTGGTATATATCAATTCTAATGGGAGGAAGTTATGAATGCGCTGTTGATATTGATCTCTCGAGTCGGTGTTGGCGGTAAAATCAAGATGTATCTCGGTACTTTGGATCTGCAAGAGACGTCACCGAGACTGGACCCTTGGCAATGGTACTAAGGGCGAAGTTCAGTCGGGCCGTGAAAGGCGGTGAAAATGGATAGAGAGATGGGGGGCCGGCAGAAAAGTTATGACGGGTGGGATGGTGGGGTACTTTTCCGCTTTGGGCGACGGGAAGACTCACTCAATGCGAGAAGACTCATCGATGTAAGTGAGGAACACAGCAAATTTCACTTCATCATAACTTTTTGCCGGAACCTCGGGATCCAGACTCACTCATATTCTCGACTTCAAAATTTCTAAATTCGCCGTCGAGAAACTTTAGTCAAGCCAGGCTTCATCCACAACGATGCCGTCTCTCGAAGGTCTCACTGAGGGGCAGCCAACCCTGGACGCCATCAACAATGCAACTGCCCAAGAGACCGAAGAACTCACTTTCCCGCCAGTCACAAAGGAGCATATTTTGAACTGTTCGTACGATAGTTGGTTCCCGAAGTACCGGACTGTGTCGATCAGATCCAGGATCATCAAGCTATCGCCTGACTTTGTCCAATACATCCGTGACGACGGCATTATCCTCGCCGACGACGATGAGCCGCAAGAGGACGAAGCAGAGGAGGAATGGTCCGCTTCGTCGAATACAGCCGGCGCACCACGACGAAACCAACATCTCGAAGAAGATGACTCGGACGACGAACCCGAAGCTGACTGCCGGCCGCCCAATGAGCGATTCCCTGAAATCCACCAAGAAATCAAGGAGAGGATCAAGGAGCTGGGCGGTTCCGTTGCGCCGAAGCTGAACTGGTCAGCACCGAAAGATGCCGCTTGGATTTCGCCGCATCAGAACACGCTGAAATGCACAACGCCCAACGACATTTACCTCCTGCTCAAGAGCTCTAGCTTCGTTAGCCATGATCTGGAGCACGCCTTTGAGGACACCGTCCCCTCCTCCGCCAATAGGCCTTTCCAACCGGTCCTGGTCCTGAGACCCTTCTTTGCGCCAAACCCGGCCCTCGAGTTCCGGTGCTTCGTCAAACATCGCACTCTGATTGGTCTTTGCCAGCGTGACTGGAACTATTACCCCTTCCTCGGTGGTTTACGACCCGCATTGGTATCCAAGATCACCGACTTCTTCGAAGACCGCCTGCGCTTCACCTTCCCGGACGGCTCATTCACGTTTGACGTTTACGTTCCCGGGGACAGCGACTCACGCGACGAGCTTGGTAAGGTGCGCCTTATCGATATCAACCCCTGGGCGCCTCGGACAGATAGCCTGCTCTACAGCTGGGTGGAATTGCTAGAGCTCAAGGTTCCAGGACCCATCCTAGGCTCAGTTGTCAACGAAGAAGAGATTATTAGAATAGGCCCAGGTGTCAACGAGGAAGACCTTGTTGATGGCAGTGGCGTTGAAGAAACGACAGACGATGAGGATGTTGACGAATTGGTGCCTGAATTGAGATTGGTCGAGAAGGATAACCCTGCCGCCTTCAACTTCAGCACACCGCAGTACTCGGCGCATAAGCTTCCCAAGGAGGTCGTTGAGGCCAGTATGTCAGGCGACGGTGGCTTGAGGGAGTTCGCTCAGAGGTGGAAGGAGATGACGGAGGCTGAGGGTGGAGGCGATGTCTGGGAGAATCCTCCCACAGCTGAGTCGTGAGGTTCATCGCAACGAGGTGAATGACTGGAGGATTATGGTTAGAGTGATCCGGCCTACGGCCAAGTCAAAATTCAAAAGAGCTTCCTCAAACTGAAGGTTTATAGACGACCAGGATATGTTCTCCCCCTTGCGCATGTCTCATGCTTCCTGACCCAACCTAGGTGCTCGAAAGGTTCTCCCTGACGTTCCAAGGGATGTCTTGGCTCAGCTAAGGTAGGCAGGCGTATGAGATAGACGTGATACAAGAAACCAGCATTGCCAAAGCAGTATAGGTAGCGAAAGACCATTTGCCCTGCCACGTGCCTGCATCTCCAGTCTTTGACATGAGAAGGTCTACTGTCACATGAAAGTCGTAATTATCAAGGTGAGGTTGAGGTAGTGACGTGATTGGTGACATGACACCTTTTTACTTATTGTACCTTGTGCTCTCACTTCCAGGCTTCTTGATATCGATTACATAACACTCGGGAAAGCTTTGGCGGAGAACTTCTGGCCCGAGCTCCCACTCCCAACTGCACCAAGTACCCAAGTTGTGAGTGGGACCGAACAGCAATCAGCAGCTTCTTCCCGCTCAATCAACACCAGCTCTTTCGAGGCCCCCAAACTCCTCATCACACACTTTCTGCAGCTGACACCAGCTGCCCACTCTCAACGCCACTTATCATCGCCGACTAGCTAGAGCTCCCTCACCGTCCACCATCGCAAAAGAGGCAGCGTCCTCTTCGATTACCCCATGAGTGCCCGAGGCGGAAGCCGACCACCTCCTCGAGGCCGCCCAAACAAGGTGACGAAGCCTACAGCCGGCCTCAAGAGGGACGCCCACGGCCGCGCCAGCCGACACTCCTCCGTGGCTGCCGACCAGCTCGAGCAGCTCGCCCACGATGCGGAGGCCGAGGCCGAACACGAAGATGACGACGAGATAACCGCCCCTCCCCAACATCACCAACATCATCACCAGCAGCAACACCACCCGCACCCTTTTGATCTAGCCACCGCAGGCATCCTAGCCAACGGTCCCTCTGGCACAGTACCCGGCGCTGACCCCGATATCCATCCCGACCTACACGGCCTGCCGGCCCAGTTCGCCATGGAAGCCCAGATGGGTGGGCATGGTCCTGGCGGCATGTCGAGGACGGCTGAAGACCTCGCCTCCGAGAGTGGGTACGGCCAGCTACTCATCGACAGTGCTCTCGCCAAGAGACTGGCCAACAACGAAGGAGAGCGACTCGCCGTACAGCGCCGCCAGGATCAAACTCTGAACCTCAAGAGAAGAAGCAATGTCGAGGCCCTACTGGCCCACGTATCGGGACAGGAAGCTCATAGTCCCTGCAAGAGTTGCCATAAAGGATATGGACCCTGGAATGGATGTGTGGTCGTCAGTGGCCAAATGTGTGGTAGCTGCGCCAACTGCTGGTTCAACGCGAGCGGCTCACGCTGTTCTTTCCATGGTAAGCAAAAAATGGCCCATAAGCTCGACCAGATGTCAAGGTGTTGGGTGACTAACACACTTGGCCACACAGAGAACAACCTCCCTCAGCACATGCCAGCCATACAGCTGCAACCTGTGCCACAGGTGTCGGCGAATACAAGCTTTGCCGGCACAGCGCCGATGGCTCCCGGCATGGCCCCCGCAGGACCCAGCTTCGGACAGCCAGGCGCCGATCCGACCATCGCCCATTTCGTGAAAGATGTGTTGGACAGAGCCATGACGGAGGCACGGAGCGATAACCCCCACGTTCGATTCCAGCTCCGGATCGAAACGGCGGCGCGGCAGCTAGCATTGGCTAGCGCCGAGTACGCCGAGTTTCTTGCTCAGCAGGGGGGTCACGATCCGAGTCAGCATCCCGACCCAGAGGGCTCCGTTCCGGAGGCGGCGATGGGGGAGGGGGACAACGGAGCGTGAGAGAGAGACAGGCTCTGTCCACCTTTCTTACCCTTCATGCTTTTTGCTTATATCTCCGAGTACCGAAGTATAAAAGACGAGATGAATTCGATCATCGGGACTGCAAGGCGTCTTTAGATCAACGAATTTTCTTCGGAATTGCCAAGATGAGGTGCCCGAGTCGCCGACCCTGCGCCTTGGCAGTTGGGCAGCAACTATCACGACGTATGGCCACAGCTTCTTCGGCGTCATCGTACCACTTTACATTTGGGAGCAGGCTGAAGTCAGGTGTTCGACTTACTCGCTCATCATTGTCCTTCCTTTAAGTCCCCTTGGCGCTTGCATCGTCAAGCCCCGTCCCGTATGCGAACACATGGACTTGGACAGGAACACGACAACGTCACGACGAAACAGGACGCTAGAAGGATTTGGGATAT
This sequence comes from Colletotrichum acutatum, assembly GCF_030867785.1. NCBI lineage: Eukaryota > Fungi > Ascomycota > Sordariomycetes > Glomerellales > Glomerellaceae > Colletotrichum > Colletotrichum acutatum. Next base: position 745,656 of record NW_026848997.1, on the reverse strand, counting down.
ACCCTGCTCAAAGAAACCAGAGTAGCCATGCGGCCAGAAATACAGGATGGACAACACAGACGACAAAGGACAATAGCGGACATCGGAGGACAAACGTAGGCTGGAGGCTGGCTAGACCTCGAGCACACAGTTGTGTTCTAAGAAGGGGCTGGCTCACAGGTACTTGGATTAAGTCGTTAATGGTCGTATGCAAACGGAGATAGATTGATACCAAGAGCTTGTCAAAACACGCATAGGTGAAACTTTACTAAACCAGTTTGGAGTTCACACACTGCAAACCAGCGGATCTCAGACGTGCAAGCGGATATCCGAATATATTGTCTCATTCGCTCTCACTTGCTCACACCTGACTTCTTGGCTTACACAGTACAGCATCTCATACCGGCTACACTCCGTTCCCAAACCTATAGGCTATGATATTGATCACAAGTCCGTCTCTTCAGGGACTAGGATGTCTCTACTGCTGTCACGCAGCCGGGGCTGTACAAACGATCCTGCCGCACCATGGTCCCGTCACGGGAAGCGAAAACACATCCCTTGTGCCCTTCCCATCTATATTCCGTCTTGTCATATATCCTCTAGTTTGGGAAAGATCCAGCAGATTTGCCTTTTTCTCTCCGTTGCTGCTACGCCATTTCACCTAACCCGCCGTCTCCATCCCCTAGCCTGACAAATCGTCTGACGTTCAATGTGAGGCCACCCATCCATCATCTGTTGCAACAGTCCGCCTTACACTACGCTGAGATGCTCATATACCTGGTATGGGTATGATTGTTATAGGGTGAGGGGCGGACAGCCACTATACAGCCTGCAGATGCCTGACAGCGTAGCATGCGCCCTCCCGCTGCTGAATCTCTCGTGTGACAACATCTCGCCGAGTGACCTACCTTCAGCGAGTACAATATTCTCAGCTTCTTTCTCTGCATGTCTCATCAGCCCAAACTATCTGCCCAATCAACTCGTCGGTTCCGGCTTCGCTCGGGGAAGGCAAGAGGGATTCATGCCCCCTCTGCTGACTTATTCCAACCGTGCTCTCTCTCATAAGGTACACAAGTTACGCACTAGCATGTACTTGATCAATCTTCATCCCAAGAACGAAAGAGGGAAACCCATATATAGTTCACAAGCGATCCCAAGTCAACTCACACAAAACTTGGGAACCCGAATTCGACGGCCGCCGATTGAAAGCTTTTTTACACACAGACACACACCAGCTGCCAAATTAGCCCCCTCCCCCTCCCCCCTTCTCAACGGTCAAGGTGAACTCTGATCTGCCTACTCCACCCCACCCGTGATGGTCTACAGCAAAATAGACATTTTCTCTATTCCCGGGAGGACGTGGGCGGCGTCCGTGGAAAAATGTTCAAAGCGCGATCCCTTCCGCAGTCGGTGGGCAGAGGCGATTGCGAAAGAGAGCCCTACCATACTGTGTAAGTGTAATTAGTGTACGTTTGAATTTGGGCAAAAAAACAAGAACAGCAAACGCAATCTGGATGAAACGTCACGCCGCCACTCCACACAAACCCCAACTTTATCTCAGTTCTCTCTGTCTTCTTCGTGACCACCCTTCTCGTCTAATCTGAAGCCTCCAAAACGAGTACACGTGTGTTACGGAGATGTTGTAAGGAGCGAGATCGCATCGTGCCGAATACCCCGACTTTATGAGGCGAAGCAAAAGCATAACAAACCCCACCATTCACCCGTCCAAGTTTCCCATTTGCTCCGCCGTTTGGTCATTGGAAATGAAAGGGGCCCTTTAACGGAGTACTCGAATCCGGTCCACGTTGGAGAAGGTATTCCTGCCATCGAACAAGGTCACGTTGCAAAAACTGGCCAATATAACGACTGCGTATTAAACATATCACAACTCATATAACTCGTTGGTCTGAAGAAGGGAAGGAGGGGCTGCTGCGGGCAGGGCATACCAATCCTGCGACGTGTTTGAGAATCGGGGGGGGGGGGGGATGGTGAGCAACAGCATCGTTCTTCAGACGGGATGAAAGGACATGATCCTTACCCAATATCACGAAAGAAAGAAGCCCCCATTCCGACCCCGGCACCGGATCCCACCTCCAGCATCACCAACACTACATGCCACCAAACATCACTGTCTATACTTGAGGCAATCCGTCTTTGTGTAATGTGCAAGTTCGGGGGCAGCGGCAGCGGGCAACGCAACACCCGCCGCCCCATGAGCTTAGCCCTCCGCCTGTCCATGTAAAAAGCACTTTCTGCCCAAGGACCTGCCATCCTTGTCGACGATCACTCCAACGGCTTCTTCACCATCGATTCATCCCCCCTTCACCTGCGTTTGCACTTCGCGATACCTATACGTGCCAAGCTTCAATTCACTTACCTTACGAACGTACCTATCCTCCCCCCTCCCCCCCTTTCCCTCCCGTCCCGAGTGGCAAAGGCCTAAGTGAATGGCAATAGGTAACGCCGCCTCCCAGAGCAAGCTCGCGCCACCATCGCTTGCTTCCACACCCAAACACAACCGACAACCGCGCCTCCCGTCCCGTCCCATCCCAAAATGTGTCGTCAAAGTCTTGAACTATATCTCCTTACTGCAGTACCTACTGAAATGTATGCGTGTATGTGCGGTCCTTTAGACCTCTCCGCATACCGGGGGCCACACGCGGCCCTCTCCAAAGTCCCTCGTCCCTTTCCCATTTACCTTTTCCTCGCCGCCGCCCACCCTCGTAATGGAACTCAAAATTCCAGACCAAAGAAAAGCGGACAGATGGGGCGGATGGCGAAGACGAGGAGGCGGCGCGCGGCGGCATTAAGAAAAGTAGAGCAAAGGACCCCTTGCGGCCTTAAACTGAATTTCAAGAAATAAAAAGATGGTGTGGTGATTGCTAGGTAGGTGCCGAGCACTCGCAGTTGATGACGAAGACGAAGACCTTCAACCAAGCTCATAATACCGAGCTACGCTACACTTTGTCCGGGAGGGGCAGGTATGGTCAAGCATGTCCCCTTACGTGCATTACGGGAAACATATCCCATGGACGGAAGCGGCAGTCGCCTTGCAAAGACCGCAAACGGCGCAATGCGGAGAACGGAGGCGGGCACGACGACGCCGGTCCTGGATGTGGCGCCGGGCCTCGACCAACCTTCCGTCCCAAGCTACCTACCTATCTTGGCCCACTGCGTGGCGGCAGATGGCGATCTTCACAATGGGATTCTGTTGGATGTTGAAGGTGATCATGTCTAGCAGACTAGCTGCAATCGCAGGACGCCATGTATCACAAGATCTCAACGCTCCTGGACATGCATTGTAGACAACAGCCGATAGGCCTTCCCATCGCGGGTTCACATCATCAGATGCATAAGGAGCCCTCGAGGAATGGTTAGTTGGCAACGCATCATGTCACGATGGCACGAGATTAAGGAGATTTTCGTCATTAAACAGAATATTTAGCCACCTTCCATCCATCAGGCTCTCTCAAATGCATTCAAGTTCATTGCTTCTTTTCCTCTTGCTATCCATCCATGGGGGCCATCCTTCCATCTCTCTCGTCCCCCTCCTGCCCCCATCTCACTTTTCCACTGCCGCTACCCGCCCGCAGTGGGATTCCGTCTTCCGCGGCGAGCCCGTCTACTGGTCGAGACATCATGTTTGGTACAGAACTACCTCCCACCATTCCCCTCTTATTCCTGAACGCGGGCCAACAAGAGCACAACCAAAAACGTATACCGCCTGATTCGCGAGGCAATATACGGGGGGATAGCCGAGAGGTAGGAAGAAAAATACAGTCGCGTAATCAAGGGAATCTTGGGAAACCGTCGGGTTGCCGTCTCATCGTCGGGAAGAAAGTTAATTTCATGAGCCAGCCTCCCCACGACGCTTTCTGGCTTGGGTCATGCAATTAGAAGTAAAGGGTATTGTAGAAAAAGCAAACGTTTTTGGTGTTCAAATCAGACCGCACAACCGCAGGTTCTCTTGAATGATAATGTCTAGTCAAAAAGTTAGCCTGTGTTTCTTTGTGCGCCTTGTCTCACCCAGTGTGGTGAACGTTAGACATACCATTCACTGCCGCCATGACGAAGCGGATCTGAGTTGTGTCTGTCGCGCAGGTGAAGTGCGTGTAGATTTGCTTAGTCTCATGCTGGTTCAAGCTGACGAATCGGTTGAGAATGTAGTCGCACGCAGCAGCATAGTCATCTCCACCCTCGTAATCGGGGAAGTAGTTCTTCATCGGGCTGACGGGGAGCTTCTCCTTGAAACGATCGATCTTGTTCAGGAAGAGGATGATAGACGTCTTGATGAACCATCTTGAGTTGCAGATGGAGTCGAAGAGGGTCAGAGCCTCCTGCATACGGTTGACAGTCTCGTCCTCGAATAGCAGCTGGTCGTACTCGGAAATGGCGACCAGGAAGAGAATGGTAGTGACGTTCTCGAAGCAGTGAATCCACTTCTTTCGCTCAGATCGTTGACCACCGACATCGAACATTCTGTAGGTCAGGTCTCCAATGATGAATGTGGTTTCCGTGATACCCGTTGTCTTGACACGCGATCGGAGGACATCCTGGTCGTTGGGCATGTAGTCGGGAGCGGCGATGCGCGCGATATTGTCGAAATAGCTGGGACGTGTTAGCGCACATGGCAATTTCCCACTCGTGGAGCAGTCACTCACTATCTTGCCGAATCGTTGAGCTGGTATTCGCGAGAGCGCTTGAAGCACTCTTGCACACCTCGGTCCTTCCACAACGCCTCAATCGCGCTTCCGACTTCAGGAGGGAGAACGTCACCCTCGATCTGGGCGGGCTGCATGAAGATGGTTTGGACGTGGTACTCCATGCGCTGGTCCTCAAGAGGCAGCTCCAAGGACTCCATGGCCTCGAGGATGACACGCATGGATTGCACCGTGTTGCTAAAGATGATCTCCTTGAAGGATTCCCGTTCATCGCGTGAGTAGCCGCCCTCGTGAATCAGCTTCATCTGTTTCAGAATTGTTGACTTTCCGGATTCACCAGCACCTATGGAACTGTTAGAGAATCATTGTGCAGCGATGCGATGATTGAACGTCGTCGGATGGCACTGAGCAAGGCGCGCCAAGGACATGCAGCGCGGGCAGATGTTGACTTACCCAGAAGAAGCATCTTGATCTCGTTGCGCTGCATCATCTTGTCCCTCTTCAGCTGGTTCTCGATCTCCTCATTGCGGGCCTTGCCCTCTTTGTCCTCCGTGCTCATTCCGCAACCCATTTTGGCGGCTAGGTGTCGTTGGAAACGACGACTGATAGAATAAAATTGATGGGATTAATGGGAATTGGGGATTCAGTAAAGAATCGGGCGTTGCGCGTTGGATGAGACCTGAAAGAAGTAAAGCTTGTTAGCCAACCACGTCGCAGGTGGGTGTGATGCCGTCGGGCAAACGAGAGAGACGGGTCGAATTGTTTGGGGGCGACGGGTTGGAATGCGAAGTTGATCCAGGCGATGGCGGATAAGAGACGAAGAGTCGAAAGGTCGAGGGACGATGCTAGCATCGAGCGAGCGGGCAGGTGGAGGTGTTTCTCCTTTCTATGCTGTCTCTTTTGTGTCTCGTTCGTTTCGCCTTCTCAATTTCCAGTGGCTCGATGTCGGCGTCGGCAAGTTGGAGGTTTCGTGGTGCGTGTGTGTGTCTCTCTCTCTCGACTGCATGCGGTAGGAAAAGTTGACTGAAACTCACCTCTTGGTCTTTGAATTGACGATGGAATCACTCAATTGACAATGAGTCGAAAAACGCAGCAAACAGGAAAAGAAAACACGAGCCGTTGGGCGGACGGTGGGAGGATGGGATGGTCGCGGCAGGATTGGAAGACCAGGAGCAGGAGAGGGAGAGAGAAAAGAGAGGAATGGGTTGGGAGGTGCCTCTAATGTGGAGAGGAGAGATGGGAAAGGGCAAGGGTGGAAGAGTTATGAGCAAGGATGGCGGCGACGGTGCTGCGAGGAACCAGAGGATAGTGGGAGAAAAAGAGTGGGCGGCAGTCGTCGTCGGGGCGGACAATGCGCTTCGGGGCGAGGTACGGGGATGAAAGTATACTGTGTGAACAACAGGGAAGGAGGCACGGCGGAGACGAGGAAATGGCGAATTGGCGGTCTTTCCAAGTTGGTGAACAATGAGGAAGGGGGGGCATGCCGCACGGGGGAAGGAGGGAACCAGTGGCACCAGTGGTGCCAGACCTGTCCACGGGGTTTCCTTCCAGGCTGGTGTCTACCTACGCATACGCAGTAGGTACCGATGGGAGGCATCCCGTTCTTTTGGACTTCAGATTGACAGCCCTGACTGGCTGTACCTGGCCGTGATGAAGGAGTTGGCAGCGAGACTAGGGGCTTTTTGGGGGCCATCGCCGGGCGTCCTCGACACTGAAGCAGCTTGGTGGGGGACGCTGGACTCTGGAGGCTCCTCCCTGTGGCCAGTGCGCGCCAACGCACCTCAACTCACCTTACTTCATACCTCAAACTTACTGGGGCTCACTTGACTTGAGCTCATCACCAGCTCGCACTCCCCTCAGCCATTTGCAATTCATGTATCATATGTGGAAGCCCAATCGTTCTCATGGCTTTCAATTGCCTTACATATGACAAGCTTACTGGCAGTGACCAAGGTAGCGAGCATGGGCAGGTACGGTGTGGGCAGTGGTCCGGACGCGAATATCCAGCTACCTTCCAATAGGTACCTATCCGTACGGCGCGTCCCTCTGGCTTTAGTGCAGGGGCCAACAGGGGCTGGGAGTTCCAGAAGCACGGACAAGGTACATGTGCTGGCCTTGATTTTGGTGCTAAGCTGCCTCTGGTGCGGTCCGGTACGTATCCACCGGTACCTGCTTTATGTGAGATATTGTCCTACCTTACATAAGGGCATGTACGTACTTCTTGATGCATTTAGCCCCAGTTTCTCCTCTGGCCTCCCCGGTCGCTATTGTCTTAGGTTGTCCTGTCATCGCCTGTCTCTGCCTTTCCTGAGCTAAGCTAACGTCGATGTTCAGCGCCGTCTTCTCGCCCCGAGCTGACACTGAGAGATGCGGTTAGAGGCACCGCAGATCGGGAAGCCGATGAGATGGATGCTTTGTACCGTCCGCTACCTACCTAGTCCTTACGCGCCTACGCAGTCGCACACTCCGTACCGACCTTTGCTCTGCTCCTGTGCAAGTGTCAGAAACACACAACCAGCCTGGTGAAGACCTCGCCGACCAATCGACGACAACCTGCTAGACCTGGATGGAGACCATGACCAGGAGTGTCTTCCAGCGGGCGTGGATCCGCACCCAGGCCTTTGCAACGTCGAAATCACCGCGGCCGGGCCAATAGCCAGTGGAGAGGAGCTCGGCGAGGTCTCATCCAGCCAGACGTTGCCCGCAACGAAGCCGAAGTCCCCTGGAGTCCCTGGCGTCCCTGGGCGGGAAAAGAACAGGGGAAAGGGGTCTCGCACTGGTTTGTCTGGCCTGACTGGCCTGAAAAGTCCTTGTTCGCCGCCCTGACTAATGTAAAATTTCCTCGCGCTACCACTGACCACAGACCAGGCACGGAGATGGCCTCTCTAGGCCCTGTGTGAGCTTTTCCTTCGGCCGGGTACGAATTAGCTAACTGCAATGGGACTCCATGTCTCTTCTATCCGTAGACTACTGCTACGGATACAATCTGTTGCTGTGTGGTAGTTAATATGGATCAAGCCACCTTGGTGACTGGTCTAGGAACAATAATTAGGTGAGAAGCACGAGCCAATGCCAATACGAACCGGAACTTTGACATATTATCTTGAGCTGACGTCCATTTGGCAGATTGACGGTTCACGGTCTACCGCGGCCAGACAACATCGCGATGAATCCTACGGGTGCGATCTGTGTTCTCCGTAAGCGTGGAACAACAACCCATCCTCTGCCGACCGGCAGTAGTATATGAGGATGTGGAGGACTCGGGAGTCGGTCGGGGAGGGGGGACCGCGGGCGGGCTCAGTTCAGATTCAGTCCCAACCAAGAAGAAGAAAATCTGCACGCTTCCTTTTTCGCAACCATCTGCACCAGAGCCTGCAGCTGCAGGCAACGCCAGACCATCCGCCGCGGACGAGAGATCCACCCATCCATAACCTGCCCAACATGGATGGGTTATGGAACATTGGAATTTGAGCAACGTCCTTCCATCAAAACTTCCATTGCAATTCTTGAAACACTACTGTCCTCGTCAGCCGCCTCCCTAGGGTAAACGGGTGAATGAAGCTGTTGCCGTGGGCATGGTCCTACCCACACCTTCAGTTCCTCCACAAGATCTACCTACCACCACGGCCTCGTTTACAATTACGGTGACCACCAATTTCTGGAGTACGGGTACTTACCTGGCTTTTACCCTACACACTCGTTGGCATGTACAGATCTGGATCTGGGTGTTAATTATTTGGACGCCAAACTGCATTGCACACTTACCAGACAAACAAGCAAAAGATCCAAACTCCCCATACACTCGGCCGTCACCTTTTGATTCGCCCGAAAACGCTTCTACAATCTGCACTGCCTCGAGCTTGCTTCAGAAGACAGACCACGGATTTCGAGGTGGGACAAAGAACCCGCATTCTCAAAGGCAGCTTTCTCTCAAAGAAGGTCTAAACTGCATGAAGACAAGTAGCGTTCCCTTTCTCTTCTACTCCAAAGTGGGAACTCATGCTGCCAACTCAAAAAAGAGCCAGACGCCAATGGGCCGGTCCATTGCTCTAGTTCTCTTTCATCCATCAGGAAGAACCGGGGCCGCATCGGAGCTACGGTCCCACGGCCATGGCGGCTACTCTCCTCATCACCATTCCAGGCTCGTGCAAGCGTCCCTGCCACCGCATACGGAGTCAACGATATTAACTTCAGACTCGGGAAACCAGATGCGCAGCCTCGTCTTGAAATCGTCCTTGCGCTTATTAGGACAGGCAGCGGAATCTCGGAATGCCCTGATATCAGACTATCGCGAGAGATCCCGTCTCCCTGTCCACCCCTGCATCCACTTACAATGTTTGGCCGCTCCACCTCTTGTATACGGCATACCACCCGCTGTCTATCGATAATTGGACAGTCTTGGCCATTTCCCTCAACAAGATCGTCATCTAGGACACATTAAAATATTCTTCCGATCAAAGAGCGAGATGATCAAAATATCAGCTTGCTTGCCATGGCCTCTGTGTTTGCTTGAATATCGTCTCACTCAGCAATTCTCTTGTGTGGGCGTGGCGCAAAGTCTCCAGAAGTAAGAAGCAAACACAATGGGGAAAGGGCAAGCAAACCGTACTCAGACACATACAGATCCGATCATCAGGGGTAGTGGCGTCCAACGCCTCGATCAACTGTTCGAAAACCCAGTCTGGATCTTGAGTATCTGAATAATATTCTAGTCGGCTCACATTAGGAGCTGTCATCTCGTGAAGACAAGATTCTCTGTCGACTTACCCTCTACTCAAACCTATCATCAACGAACTAGTCGACAACAACAGCATTGTTGCGCCAAGTCGTCATTCAACTCTTTCCGAGTTTCCAACATCTTTGGGCCCCCGACTCAGTCCGAGATGTTTGCTTTTTACCAGGCCACTTATTCCTTCGCGTCTGCCCTCAGCCGCTTGCTACTTTGCTGCAAGCTGCAAGCTGCCGCCGAGGTGATTCACCTGCATATGACTTCAAGCTGCAGTGCTAGCTACCGCTACACACGATTCTGCTTGCACATGGTACCATCGGCGGATCAAAGACTAGTACTAACAAGATCCTGCCACTCTACAAGATCTGCGTCGGAACGTGATAGTCTGTTCCGGTACCTAGGGCTCGATTGACGCACGGCTTTTATAAACCCGAAAAGTCGACCTCGATGTCTGTACAAAGAATCGCTCGGCCGTGTCTGAGCATCGATCAAGGCAGACTTCGCACTAAGAAAGCCACCGGCCCAAGCTGGTCGGCAATAGACGAAGCTGTGAAGCTCAAAGAGAGACATCGTTCATACTGACTCGGTTCTGTTGCCTTGATTGGCTGCCAGAGCGCCTCGATGGCTTAGATCTTGGAAATGGTACTTGGAGGGCAATCATTGCAGCCAGCCAACAATTGCGCCACACGACCATGATCATGTATCGAGAGCTAAGCACCACATTAACCGCAAGTCACGGTATTGAGATGGACGCTCCGACTTGCGATACTACCGGAGCCACCCTTTCAGTCGGCCGAGTTAAAACATGGAAACTTACTTCTCTGGAAAGCAAACAACAGAACAAACAGACCAGAAGCGGCATCCACTTCGCGGAATCACCGGGGAGAACCGTCTGAAGCCCAGAGCATTCGGCGCTTCGTCATTACGTCTAAACCCTTACAGGACGCACAGATTATCACGTCTTTCACGTCAGAGTCAACGTACGCGTTGACACATCGGAGACGGTAGATATCTCTCAACCCAGTGCTCAGTGCAATAAGAGCCAAAGCCTGGAGTTTGGGACGGTTAGACCCCACCATTTCAGCTGCCTTGAAACACCAAGCCATATTAGCCGACCATGCAAGGGCGAATATCACCCACCCTTGCCGGTGACTGTGCACATTAACACAGTCTGCCCGTTACGAATCTCATCTGCGTTACGATAATACGATGGCGGTCGAAGCCCCCTCGAGACAGGCACAGAAAGATCGGACAGTGATCTCGGGGTTCCATTCCGCTGACCTGCAGGCGTGCACTTCCCGAACCTGTTTGGACTTGTCGATCATCACCAAAATTTGGACGGTTTCCTGGGGGGCACAACGGGGCTATCGAGAATGTGCCCCAACCTTGCGGTATCCGTACCGGGTAACACTATCCTCACTGTCGAAAATGCGGTCTGAAGTGGATTCTCAGTATTTCATGCAATGGATAGACCTTGCTTTGGCCCCTCATTTGTTGCAATTCGGAGTCCAGACTTCTTGCCTCTCAGGTCTCACTCCTTACTCGATGGCACGTCTCAAAGGCGAGATTCCCTACAGTGTGCTGGGGGGAAAACAGCTCCAGATCGACAAGCTAGAATATCCACGTCGGCTTCTGCAAACTAAGGCTTTAGCAGCCGCCGTCCAAAAGACTTTGACGAGAACGCCGTCTAAAGCGGCTATCAAAGGGGAGCCAATAGAAGCATTTGACAAGCTGGCGTACCTAGACATCTCGCATCCGAAATAAGGTAATTTCGCACATTCACTAGATGCATTGCAGGCAGCTGGTCGGAAACTACCAGAGAAACTATTCCCGCCTGGTACAGGGAGGCCACATGGCAGACGAGCTGCCTTTTCCTCAAAGCAAAGCGGGATCCATCCAAGCCATTGGCAGAGGCTGGGGGCCTCATAGTCATCGCATGCCTGAAGAGGCAAATCTGTGGAGTTGCAAAAAGTCGTTCCACGCGGGATCACGAGAGGGCTCTTTTTAATTGAAGAGGGCCCATAATTGTGGAGGCTCTCTTCGTTTCCAAGACCCGGTCCCATCCACTCACACCGTCTTCGTCGTCAAGGTCGTCTTGCCCATTTGCCTCTGCCGCCCGCCGACCCAGTGCAACTTCATTAGTGGACGAATAGTAGTGGGCACAGTTGGTGAACACGCCCTAAAAGTTGGCAGATGGAGCGTTCCCTGCGTGTCGTCCGCTTGCATGTCATGCAGGTACGAAGATGGTGCTCTGCAAGGTCGTTGTAGTAATGAGTGGCACCCTCTTACGATCATCTGCTGTTCCCCTGAAGACTCCCCTAGTGAAGGTTACCATTCTCGGAAAATCGTCATTATTCCATCTGGACTTTGGTCGGCTAGTTCGGACGGCGGGTGCTTTGACCTTTGGTACTGACGATTGGGTTTCTCCTGTTATGGAGTATTAGATGCTGAGGTATCTGGAAAGGAGAAAAACGAAGAAGAAAAAAGAGAACGTGGTGTTCTAGAAGGGCCCACAGAAGCTTTCCGCCCCTGAGCCTGCCTCTTGTGTAACCACCATCTGGCACATCATACAGACGAGCTGGCGTCCAATCCATGACTCCAGCGCTCCTTCGTTGGCCACCGTGGGTATCGTCCTTCACTCCGGCTGTTCGAGTTTTGTTTCGGGCGGGACTAGATCCTCGTGGATCCGAAAAGCTGTGGAACGAAGCCTCTCCGCTGTGTGCTCTAGATGGCTCTGCTATGTGGATGATTTGAATTAGGACAATTGGGAGACGAAGGATATTATTTTACCTTGGAGAGACATACAGAAACCGCGGAACATACTGTAAAGCGCCACCAAACCAGAGTACGGGTCGAAGCAATGCCTGTGGCGTTCTCAGCCGCCTGACGAGTTGGAACGATGTCCAAGCATGGCTTCTGCCCCTGTAGATCACACAAGTTACTTGAGGCAAGCTTGTGCGTCCCTAGAGTCCTGGACACAGAAGACACAGCCACAGTGCATAGGAATGGAACCTAGACTGATAGACCAAGATGGGGCGAATGGGTTCACCCATCATGGAACCGGTCGTATGGCTGAACTGTACTGCACCGGGCAGCCAGAGACGGAAGCCGGACCGGCTAGCACAAGCGTCATCGGCCGGAGCAGAGCCCCGCTATTACGTTGCCGGCACCGAAAAACAAGCTTGCTTAGCGCCGTCCTACCAACCTCTCTGCCCGCTTCTTGGACGCGAACTTGAAGCTTGTTTTGCTCGCAGCCGCATTATACTTCTTCATTCCTCTGCCAATTCCACCACGGACAGCGTCGTGAAGCCAATTGAGCGCGCAAACGGGCAAAAATGTCTATCCCTATGAACCGCCTGGGCGGCCGCGGTAAGCATCTTCGCCATGTTTCGTTTTCGAATCCTCCTGGAGCCATGGCTTGAAATCCGAGACCGCCACAAACAGACACGGATAAAGACAATGCTGCTCGAGATGGCTCGACATCTGAGGACCGTACGCGCGCTGACACGAGCATAACCGTTGCAGCCTTTAGCCACGCCGACAACGACGACGACGATACGGAGCGCGAGTACGATCGCCTTCGCGACCTAGCCCGCGAGGAAGCCAACAAGCGCAACCAGGCCTTTGAGCGCGTAAGTAGCCTCAACACCAACCGAACCGAAGCCTTGTTCAAAACACGTGGTTTTGAGTTCTGTGTGATGCCGCAAAACTAACACCAACCCTCGATGCTCTCCAGTCTCAACAAGCCTACCAGTCGGGTGATGGCGCGGCCGCCAAGGAGCTCTCCAACGAGGGCAAGCGCCACGCGCAAAAGATGGAGGACTACAACCGCCAGGCGTCCGAGTTCATCTTCCGGGAGAACAACGCCGCCGGCCGCGTGACGGGCAGCTGCGTCGACCTGCACGGGCAGTATGTCGAGGAGGCGGAGCGTATCCTCGAGGAGCGCATCCGCGCCGACCGGGCGCGGGGCCAGGAACACTTGCACGCCATCGTCGGCAAGGGGAACCACTCAACGGGCCACGTGCAGAAGCTGAAGCCGAGGATCGAGGCAATTTGCCGCGAGATGGGGCTCAAGTACTCGACCGAGGAGAACGCTGGCCGGATCTACATCAACCTCCAGGGCGGGGATGCGACGATGCCGCCGCCGCCTCACATTGGTGGTGGTGGTGGACAGCAGCACCACGGAGGCGGCCAGCAGCAGCATCATGGTGGTCAGCAACAGCACCATGGCGGTCAGAACCAGCAGCACGGCGGCCAGACCCACGGTGGACAACAGCAGCACCACGGCGGCCAGAACCAGCAGCAGGAGCAGGACGAGACTGGCGACTTGGTCGTCAAGATTCTCAAGAAGCTGGAGAAGGCTTGCTGTATCGTCATGTAAGGGGGGTTTGGTTCCTGTTGTGGCCTCTCCGAGTGCGCCCCCCTTTATGGCTTTCGGCTGCCGGGCCGCATGGTTATATGCGGCCCGGCCTTTTTTTTTAAACTTTGGATACCCGGCAGACTCGATGTGAAATGGTAATGTCTTCTCTTCTTCTGAACCTATGTATATAGGCTTGATACCCGGGTGCGATGTCATTGGACTCGGTCGCCTCGGGATTGGATATAGGGCGACGCGGGTTTTGTCCGCGTCAGGATAATTTAAACACAATATTCAAAACTTTCTTCATGCAATTGGGACCAATTCCTCGACCAAGGTGTATGCTATGTCTTTGGGGAAATGAACAAACATGATATTTCGAGAATCTCAGATTGAGGTTGGTCTTTAAGGATTGCTTGCCGAGATCGAAGACACACCGATTCGAAGAGGGGATTACCCCGTTCCCAGTCCTGCATGAGAATGGATAATGGCTCGGCATTCGAAATAGAGCAGAGCCTCCCAGATAAAGGCAGTGACTCTCGCGCAACGGAACTCACATTGAAGCCCATGCATCTATCCGAGGTGAAGCTACCGCGATCCCGATACGGCCTTATCGTTATCGGAGCTCCAGCACTGCCGAACTTCTACAGGTCTGATTGGCCGGCGCTGACCGGGGGAAGGCAAGCTTGCCTGCTATCTCGTTCTGCGCAGCGCTGCTCTGCTGAGGAAGTGCTTTAACCAAAGAAATTTCAACCATCGTCATCGCCCCGGAATCAACCACAACTTCCATCACGAACCAACCGGCCTCACGTACACCCCGTCAACTTCACGAGTTCATCACAATCAACCACATCCCAAAATGGACGCGTAAGCTCACCCCTTCAAAATGATCCCAAGAAAGCCCCAGAGGAAAACAGAGACCCGACACAGCGACTAACGCGCAATTCTATATTACCAGCCTTACCAAGACCGAGGAGGCCCAGCTTCAGCAGAGACTTCAGAAGCGCCAGGTCAAGGAGTTCATGAACGTACGTCTCTCTCTCCAACCTCCCGGTTTCCCCATCTTCACAGAAAAACAAACGAACCAATCCGTTCCCTCGTCTCCCATGCTCCTTTCCCCTTCGATCGCTGTTCGAAAAGCGATTAAAGATTCCCAAGACTCTGTGGCTAACTCTTTTCCCCATTTCACAGCTCTTTGGCAACCTCGTCGACCACTGCTTCACCTCGTGCATTGACGACTTCACCTCAAAGTCCCTCTCCTCCCGCGAGACTGGCTGCATCACCCGCTGCATCCAGAAGCAGATGTTCTCCCAGCAGCGCCTCAGCGAGCGCTTCCAGGAGCACAACGCCCAGATGACGGCCCAGATGCAGGGACAGTAAAATCACAGTCGAGAAAAATTTCAAATGATGTAAAAAAAGAAGAGAGAAGAGAATGGGCACGCCGACGGTGTTCGATAGAGCGAGCACGCGCGCGCGCTGATGTAACATTATTCCCAGCAAGGCAGGCAGACAAGCCCAGTCTAAGAGGAGAAGGCACTGGGATTTACAACATTTACCACACACGATCTCCAACTTAACGAAGCCAGGCGAGTAGGTTGGGAATGACAACCGCGAACGGGGAGGGTTTCATGTATATTACATTATGTTTACTGTCTTCTTTCTCCCGGCCGGTGGACAGAAGACGTGGCATAGCACTTCTTCGCGGGTTTGGAATAAACACCGCTAAATGAAGGGAGAAACGAATGCACAAAATATCTACTCCATGAGCCGTTGAGACTGTGTGTTTGTATGCCATCAACTTGTGAGCCAAAAGCCACAGTGATCGCGGGCGTCATAGTGGTTGTACCCAGCAATCTGCTAGGGGTATCCGCGAATTTGATCCTACGTAGACTATGGGGGTTCCCAGTGACGATGGCTGGAATAGGTATGATGCACCCACGTTTATCCTACACACTTGAACGCCTAAAATCCTTTTTTGTCGTTGTTCCCCTCCAATTCATTCATTCCCTTGTGGCCGACGATAACACCCTCCGGCTTCATTATTTCTATCTCAACAACCCTCCTCATCCTTCCTCAAGACTCTTCGAGGTCTTCGCTTAGTACATCCCTCACGGCCTCTAATTGCGAGAGGACCTTGCTCTCCAGAACGTTTCCTGGCTGGCCATTCTCATCCGACGCGCCAGTTTTGATGCTCTTCCACTCCACCTCACGCTGACCCAGCGGCAGAAGTCTGTCGCGCAACAACTTGCGGCTCGATAGCCAAAAGTCAATATTTTCCAAAAGGGAGGCAGCATCCCAGTGGATCTCTGGGATATCACGGTTGTTGGCAGTCCGTAGAGCGGCGATGACTCTTGTCAACAGAGCCAGAGAGTGCACCTCTGATACTGCAAGAAGCGTCACGTAGTGCGGCGTCTCTCTCGATGCTGTACGACTGGCGCCAGGCGCCTCGAATCGGTCGACACTTGACTTGAGAAGCAGAGGGAACTGATTAAGAACGTAACCCAGTTCTGGCGCAACCGTTCCGCCCAGGGCGGTGAGGAGATTCAGCAACAGGGGCAGAACACCCTTGACCCAGATGCTGTAACATCGCTGTGGTCCAACAGCTTCTGAGAAGGGAGAAATATTTCCGCGGCGCATAAAGTTGGTGATGCCTGCCGAAGTCAGGTGGCTCAGCAAGCCGTCGCAAGCCATCTGCTCCGCCACCGCCGGCAGGGTAGAGAGCTCCAGCAAGAAGAGCAAGCTCAACTCGCCATAAATAGGGTCGCCGTTGATGGAAAGTTTATCAGCCCAAGAAAATAGTGATGTCGCTGCGTGCATGGCATCATATGATGCCATAATGTTGAGTATCTGTGTTTGACATTGGTCAATGGTAGGCATGTTAAGACAAGCTTGCAGAATGGCCGTAAGAAGAGCTAGGTCCTCAGGTGCAACGGCAGCCTCGGAATCGTGCACAAGGGCAACGAGAGTTCTGAACCCTTTTGCGACTACTCGGTCAAGAAGATTCAGAACAGTCTGAGTAAGTGTGACCGAGAAGCCGTCACCTCCATTCTTCGAGGCTCCCAGGGACTTCTTTTCCGCAGCACTATATGCACGCAGGGTGACGTAGATGGCCTTGAGCATCGTGCGGTAGTAAGAGATTGAGTCCGGGTTGAAGGGTTCCTCGACAGCGCTGATGATGGTGAATAATGTTCCCAGAAGTTGGTTCACATCGTGAGATGAAATGGGGCGGCCAACAAGACGCTGGACGAGGAGCAAGCTCAAATCAGCTCGCTCTTCGACAATCCGCATGAAGATATTCTCTGGGCCTTGGTTAGACCGGTTTGCCTCTAGACATTGCTGCGCAACTTGCAACATTTGTCTGGCAATGGTTTCGTTTTCTACAAGAGAGCTACTAAGCTCAAGAAGCAGGTATTCCCACGCATGGAATAGCGACTACGGTAATGTTAGTACGGGCCGAAATGGCAGGCAAATGTTCAAGTGAAAACTTACAATCTGCGCGTCAACTAGGGACAGGTTGGCGTTGGCAATCCCCATCTCGTTGCGGAATCCATTGTTGCGACGACCATGCCAGCCTGGATCGAAGCTCAACATCTCAGTTGCACTCTCCAGGTCATAGAAATAGCTTCTGCCAAGCTCACCGGGTCGCAGTGACGTCCGTTTGAAAGCTTCCAACGAGACACCGGGGTATTTGCTTGTGAAGTTCTTGGCAAAGTTGCTGTGCAGAGAAGTATTGTAGCTCGAAACTTCTACGCCATCCCGCAGATAGTAATCCAGGTCGGATACCAGGCTCTTGGCGAATGTGTCGGCTCCGCCCATCTGCCGCAAGTGATAGAGCTGCATGGCGAATATCTCGGCAATGTAAGCGGCCATTTTGGCATCTGTGGCAGCCTTGACGGCATCTGTCTTGCTTGTGACTGTAAAGCTACTGAGGTCCTTGACGTAAAGGCGCAGAGAGTCCAAGAAGGACGAGTCTTTTTGCATGGTGAAGATTGTCCAAGGCCAATGGTTCTGAGATGATGCAACGAAATCAAGGATCCTAACTGCCTCGCCTGTTTCCAACTCTTTGATCTTCTTCAGCTTTGCAAAGGCTGTCGCTAGCACCGAATTGGGCGTCGATGAAGCGTCCTTCTTGACGCCCTTGAGGGCATCTCTGGGCGTCTTGCCTGTCAAGAGACAGTTTGATAGCCACTGCTGGCGGTTCTGTACAATCGTGGAGAAAAACTTCCACGTTGTCTGCACATCCTTCGTAACGAGGAAGGGCTTGTCGAGTCGCGATAAGACTTCGATAAATGACCGGGACAAAAGGGGACCTAGGTATCCCAGAAGAGAAGGAGGATCATCGTGAGCTTTGGCAGCGCTCAGCACCAGAGCCTCCAGGAGTAGCAGTGCTGGTCGCCGGAATTGCTCGCAGATTGCACATAACCTCGCCAAAATCGATGACGTCTTGAAGAGGTGTTCTTCAAACGTCGCCGATGGTCTGTCCAGGTAGCTCGCAACACGTAGCAAGGTTGTTGTGAATCGCAAAGCGCATGTGAGCTGTTCCTGAGCTGAGGCTAGTCGATCTTGGTAGAACGTTGAGTCAGGGATTTGGAGACCATTGACTAAAGTCGTGAGGAGCGGCTGGAACCGCAGAGACCCTGTTGAGGGCGAGAGGAACGCATCGATAATGTAGGACGCTGCAGGTTCCAAGCAAGCCGCCAGCGTATCCGCGCTCTCTTGGTCACCCATCCCGTACGTGTGCTCGATGATCTGATCCATGACAGGGACAACATGCCGAATGAGCAGTGCTTTGTGAAGCTCTGATCCGAAGCGCCAAGTTGAAGAGGTCTCAAAGACGTCAACCGCGGCTTGAGCAATTGCGAGGCTGACTTTGCCCAAGACTTTGTCCGCCACGCCGAGCCAAACGTTGTTTGATATTTTCTGCCGTCCAACCAGCTTGTTGCCGGATTTGCGTTGAACAGCGCTGCTCTTGACACTGTCAATGAGGCTAGAGAAAAGCCGCACAGCCGACAGCAATAGTTCATATCGGTCCCCAACTAAGTCAAGATTACCGGTGATCTTTGCCAACTTTCCTGCTTGGGCTTCCGAGTTGAGAAGTTCGCAACGCGCCAAGTAAGACCAGACTCTCGTGGGGCAAAGCGGCAGGATCGCATGCAGGAATTGAACGCATGAGTTGAGCACTGCGATGCCCTGTCCTTCGGTCGCCTTCTCGTCTTGCATGTAGGCATCCATGGTTTCGCAGACAACAGCCACGAGGTCTTTGTTCCCGGAGATGTGCTTACCAACCTCTTCCAAAAGCTCTTGTCCCGACTTGAGCGATGTTTCGCCGCTCAAGCCTTGCTTTTCAGACTTCAGTACCTCCGCGCGCAGTAGTGTTGCTAAGAGAGCAATGGTTTCTGCGGTTTCTTCTGGCTGGAACGCATCCAGCTCGCTGCGGTAAGTCTCAGGTGCTAGTTGGATTTCGAGCCTCTTGCCAAGCAAGGCAAGAGCAGAGTGCTCATACTCCATGAGAACTACGCGACCCGTATCCGTCACAAAGCGTCCTACTGTTTCCGCGGGTATCCTAAATGCATCGTCTACCCGCGTTCTGCGATTCCATGCCGTAGCAGGCGTGAAAAGCGGTATGTCTTCGAGTAGGTAAAATGTGTTGGTATTGTCTTCCTCCTGGGCTAGCTCGTATTGCTGGTAGTCATCGGGGAGAATGAAGGTAAGTGATGGGGTTTTGCGCAATAGGTTGACTACCGTATCCATCCGGTCGTCAGCGACAGTGCAGGTCGCCAAAGTCCTGCAAAGGTTGAGGAATGGCAGCAACTCAAATGGATAACGGTTGAGGGCCTGGTGGAAGTAATATTCGAGTGCAGCATCGTCGTGGAGCACCTCGGCCAAGATGTCGCTTGAGGCGTGGAGCGAAGGCTTCGAAAGGTCCCAATATTGCTGACCAGCTCCCAGGACCGAAAGGAGAGAGGTGACAGAGTCTGACTGATACCCTACGAGAGGGTATGTGGCTTTGAGGAAGTCGACATACGAAAGCCGGATTCTGGAACTTAGAAGCGCCGAGAAGGCTCCGTCACTGGAGGCTCCAATAGCCAGTGCCATCTCGGACAACACTTCATAAGCCCGTCCATGCGATGTGACAGCTACTGCCAGCTGCTCCACAACCTGCAAGTCCTTGTCCAGACCCGCATTGGTCAAGAAAATGTCGAATGACTTGCCGTCGAGAGAAACAATGCTCCCTGCAGAAAGACGGCGAGCGGTAGTGGGCCGAATCAGAACACCAGCCTCGAAAGTCTCCTGGGATCGCTGGTTCTGTAGCGCGTCTCGCTTTTCGATTCGGTCGTGATGCGAGTAGAACATGCGGTGGACAACGACGGTCCATGCAAATATGATGGGGCTTTGGCTCTCGCAATCGGCACTGGCTGCGGCGAGGATTGCATTGTGGACTTGCTCCAAGACTGACGGAGCAGTAATGTAGGGATCCTCGTCTCCGCGATATTCAGGGGCCTCTTCGGCGAGACACTCGATGGATCGTGTAGGGTTCAGGAGCTTGATAGATATGGCTGAAATGAGAGATCTAAGGGGCATGATTAGGGAGGCAATGGCATCAGTCGGCTGTCTGCTGTTAGTCCTGGCGTTGCAAAGAGGTCTGACCCTTGGTGAACTCACGGCAGTAATCCCGTTGAGAAATCCATAGTTATCCATTAGGGAAAACCACTGGCCAACCACAGCGGATGGTACGAAATCGTCGCCGCTGCCATCGATTGACTGAAAGACGACCGACAAAGCGTGTACAACTTCAGTGAGTGCCGTCCGCATCCATTCCAGCTCGATCTCTTCTCCCAGCAGGCTTCTGTCTTCCACAACTGCTTCGAGCCCTTCGGCCAGTCGACCGATAGCCTCAGTGACATACTGCAAGTAGGTCGTGAGCAGATTCTCGAGGTATTTGGGACGCTCGCTCGTGGCAATCAACTGAGTTGTCGTGACCGGAAGCTCGGCCGTAGAAATTGGCGCTGAAGGTTGGGTGTAGAGCACGTTCTCCTGGACCAACGCAGCAGTCATCAGAAAGTGGCGTCTCTCTGCAAGATACGTCTGGAAAATTCGCTGTCGCCTTGACTCCTCTTTCTCGAATTCGGCCCAGATCGTCTCCGCTTCCTGAGCGGCGCCAGCGATAGGGACGAAAGATGACGATTGTACGTTTGCGACGCCAGAGGCTTCCTGAAGGTTGATTATGTCCTGGGAGGAGAGGGTTCCTGTGAGGTGGCTTGCTGGTCGCGACTGGAACTCGATGACTGTCGCGCGCAGCGCAGCAACAAGGTTGACTTTGGCATTCTTGCTCAACCACTGCGCATCCTCCTTGATGACTTTGATGTCAAAGTTGTCGTTCGGTTTGGGGGTGACGTGTATGGCGGCGGTCCTCGTCTCGAAGTTCGACTTGGTGTGATCGCTCGGCGGCGCAAAGGCGGTCGACGGATCTTTTATGAGTGCTCGTACGAAATCATCTTGTAAGAACTGTACAACAGCTTCGCTCTTCCGCCTGGAGTCATCTTTGTCCGCCAGTGCAGCTGCGATGAGCTTCCAGGAGCTAGTTCGAGGATCAGTTTTCCGAGCAATCAGCAAGTCAACAAACGCAGGGCTACCCACATAATGATGGTGTCTCCATTCAAGCATTCCTCCAAAGGAGGAAAATATTGACGGTCTGCCACTTGCGCCATTGCCGCAGAGGTCGATTGGGCAGAGCAGTCAAGGTCCAGACTGCATCAGGCGAGGCTGCGATGAGCTATGTTGCCTGAGATGCAAAGAAAGTAAGTGGACGCGCTTGTACACACTTGGACCCGCGAATGCTTTTGCAGCCTCTCTGCAGGTGGTTGATTGGAGCTCCCAAAAAAAGTGAGCTCGAGTTCCATGGTTTTTCCGGGATTTGGCTCTAGTTCCAATTCGTCTTAGCGCCCGTCGAGGCACAATGCCACAATAGGCAGTCCCGGGCGCCGGGATCGCGATGTAGCGGCGGGGCGGCCTGTCAGGGTATATTGCAGCTTGCCTTTTGGGGGTTTCTGTGCACTGTATTCTCTGTGACATTGACCACCAATCAACACAGTAAAAGTATAGTCTCCGATTGACTGTGCTACGTTCAACTTTAGTGAGTCGCCGCCTTTTTATGTTCATTTCAACCCGTCCCATTGACTCACCTCATTCAAACCTCGAATGACATTACCACCGAAGCGATACTTTTCGTGACAAGAGGCATTGAAATTTAGCAATTTACTGCTGATTTGACTTAGTTTTCGGCGGTTTCAGCACACTTTCCAAAATGCCGTCCTTAGATATCGTCGATCACTCACCCCAGCATCCGGACCCTTCGCCACCAATTCCCACGGCATCCAACTTGATCTTGATTGACAACTACGATTCCTTCACCTGGAATGTCTACCAATACCTCATTCTCGAAGGCGCGAATGTGACGGTCTTCAGAAATGACAAGATCACGCTGGCAGAGCTGATTGACAAGAAGCCAACTCAGTTGATCATCAGTCCTGGACCTGGGCACCCCACCACGGATTCCGGAGTCAGTCGAGATGCAATTAAGCACTTTTCTGGCAAGATTCCCATATTTGGTGTTTGTATGGGTCAGCAGTGCATCTTTGACGTCTATGGTGGAGAGGTCGGATCCGCAGGGGAATGGCTTCACGGCAAGACGTCTCCTTTGACACACGATGCCAAGGGTGTCTATGCTGGTCTGCGCCAAGGCCTTCCAGTTACCCGTTATCACTCTTTGGCCGGTACACGTGTGACACTTCCGGATTGTTTGGAGGTCACTTCTTGGGTTGCGACAGAAGATGGATCCCCCGGTATCATTCAAGGTGTGCGACACAAGGAGTACACCATTGAGGGTGTTCAGTTCCATCCCGAGAGCATTCTCACCGCAGAAGGCCGAACTATGCTGCGAAACTTTTTGCAACTTCAAGGTGGCACTTGGGAAGAGAACAGCCGGCTCCAGAAGGGCTCCGCGACAAACGGCGCCGCTGCCAAGACGACATCATCTGCGCCGGCTGCAAGCAAGAAAAACAACATCTTGCAGCAAATTTACGCCCACCGAAAGGCTGCTGTTGCAGCTCAGAAACTCATTCCCTCGCAAAGGCCTGCAGATCTTCAAGCTGCGTATGATCTCAATGCCGCTCCGCCTCAAGTCTCCTTCATTGAACGCCTTCGCCAGACCCCGTTCGATGTGTCCCTCATGGCGGAGATCAAGCGAGCCTCGCCCTCAAAGGGCATTTTCGACATCAACATCAACGCTCCGACTCAGGCCAAGAAATACGCGCTTGCAGGTGCCAGCGTCATATCCGTGCTGACAGAGCCCGAGTGGTTCAAGGGCAGCATCGAGGATCTGAGGGCTGTTAGACAAGTTCTGGACGGTATGCCCAACCGACCAGCGATCCTCCGCAAAGAGTTCATCTTTGAGGAATACCAAATTCTTGAGGCCAGACTTGCGGGCGCCGACACGGTCTTGCTTATTGTCAAGATGCTGGAGACGGAACTTCTGGAGAGGCTGTACAAGTATTCTCTTTCCCTGGGAATGGAGCCGTTGGTTGAAGTTCAGACAGCCGAGGAGATGACGACAGCCTTGAAACTTGGATCCAAGGCTATTGGCGTCAACAACCGCAACCTGGAGAGCTTCGAGGTCGACATGAACACAACAAGTAGATTGAGAAGCATGGTCCCGGAAAATACCATCATCTGCGCCTTAAGCGGTATCAATAGCCACCAGGATGTCATTCTTTGCAAGAACGATGGAGTCAATGCTGTTCTCGTGGGGGAGGCTATTGTCAGAGCGCCGGACACAACCAAGTTCATCAGAGAACTCTGTTCTGGTACAGACGCTGAGCCTGAACCAGTCAAGACCCAGCCTCTTTTTGTCAAGATTTGCGGCACACGAACTCCCGAGGCTGCTCTTGAAGCTATTAAGGCAGGTGCGGACTTTGTCGGAATCTGCTTGGTTCCAGGTGCGAAGCGTTGCATATCCGACGAGACTGCTTCAGCCATCTCAGAAGCGGTACACACCTTTGTGCCTACCACCACACGCACACCAACAAGCATCCCTACAAAATCTGCTACAGATTACTATACCGCGTCTGTCGCCAGGCTATCGAGCTCGCGTCCGCTCCTCGCCGGTATCTTCCAGAATCAGCCCCTAGACGAGGTTCTCGAGAAGCAGAAGCGTTTCAACCTGGACATTGTCCAGCTTCACGGCAACGAGCCCGTTGAGTGGGCCAACTTGATCCCCGTACCTGTCATTCGGGCTTTCAAGCCGAGCAACGTTGGCATCGGAAAGCGAGGCTACCATACCATTCCTCTGCTCGATTCGGGAGCTGGCTCAGGCAAGCTCCTTGACGTCTCCAGTGTCAAGGAAATCTTGGCAAAGGACCAGGAGTTGCAAGTCATTCTTGCTGGCGGTCTCAACCCCGACAACGTGCTCGAGGCAGTCAATGCTGTTGGGGAGTTTGGTGACCGTATCGTAGGTGTTGATGTGAGCAGCGGAGTGGAGGAGGATGGCAAGCAGAGCTTGGAAAAAATTAGGACGTTTGTCAAGAATGCGAAGAGCCTTAGATAGAGAGTTCGTTGAATGAATAAGTGCTTGAGGCTCTGCCAAATGATTTACATCGAAGACTGTCCGTGATATTTGAATATCTGCGCTTCGGCTCTACTACGAAGCCCAGGCCTCGAAGTTATCGAATAGTCCCTACTTCAACATCCTTGCATGAGCCAGGACTGCTCCGAGATATGCGAGTAAGTGAACAATGTAAGCTTCTGATTGTTAAATTGGGCTATCTGCTTCTATTGAATAAACAATCCTGCCTTAAGGTAGATAGAAGGGCAAATATTGGCGATACTCGAAATGCCATAGGTTCTTATAAAGATCGATCTGTGTCGCGTTTGCAGATCTGTATTTCAGATGGCATATCAAATTGATTTCTTGAAATATTTCGGAAGGCATGGTGAGACTTCATATCTATCGCGCCTTCCTCTCAGTCTTTCGAGTGCTTCTCCAGTTGTACCCTCTCTCTTTCCTTCCTTCCCTACTGTCCTGGCTCGTTTTTTCTACTTTCTCGAATTTCTACGTATAAAACAGCCACCCTTTTCCCACTCAGTCTCTCTTCCACTTCTTCACCCTTTCTACGCCCTTTCTACCTCACTCACAGTTTCAGATCGGCCTCTTCATACCCACCCTCTATCCCAAAACTTCACCCATTCTACCTCAATCACAGTCTCAGACTGACCTCATCTCACTTTCATCATCAGCATTCGAGACCCTTCTTGCTCTTCCCAACCGAGAACGCCCTTTTTCCCTTTTTTCGCGCAGTCTCACTCCAGCTCTTCACGCTTCTTACCTCACTTGAAATCTCAAGTCGCTCTTGCCTCATCTTCATCAGGAGCATCGCAGACCTTGCTTGTCTTGTTCCGTTGTCACCAAGTGGGACCTATTCTTTTCCAACTTCACTTACAATCATCGACCAAC
This sequence comes from Colletotrichum acutatum, assembly GCF_030867785.1. Lineage (NCBI taxonomy): Eukaryota > Fungi > Ascomycota > Sordariomycetes > Glomerellales > Glomerellaceae > Colletotrichum > Colletotrichum acutatum. The sequence goes on along the minus strand of NW_026848997.1, from coordinate 720,421 downwards.
GTTCATCCTTCACAATGGTTGCAGCAATCTTCAACAAACTGGTCATCACCGCTGCTGGAGACTTCCCTAGTGGTTGCTCTAGAGAGCAGGTGGTCCAGTGGGCGAAAATGCGCAAAGGCAAATTCTCAAGTCGCTTGGACGAGACGACGACCCATCTGCTGTTCACCGATGCGGAGTTCAAGTCCAAGAAGAAGCACCACCGAAGTAAGGTCACCTTTCCCTCCCATGCAACCTATCGAATATTTAACTTCCCCTTCATCCCCTTCACGGTTCACGCCTCTCCTTTGGTGTCTTGTTCAGAAGCTAATTACTTTTCATTATTTCTCAGTCAAAGAAGCAGAGAGAAGAAGCAATACGAAGGGTGCGAGAAAGATTCATATTGTGAGCTGGAGTTGGTTTGCCAAATCTTGCTGCGACAACAAGAAACTCGCATTGAAGGAATACAGATACGACGCTATGAAGATCAAAGAGAAGAGGGATGCCCAAGCAGAGACCGAAAGGGCCCGGGCTGCAGCGTCTGCTTACAGGTGGATTAGTACTGGTCAGTGAATATTCACCAGTCCTACTGCTTGAACACCGTTGACGTATCAATCCAGAATCGTACAGTGTCGCCAAAGACCTGACCTCCTTCGAGTACAAGGTTGATCTCTTCCGATCCTCTGAGAATGAGGATGGAACTCTGCACGAGAAGTACGAACTCTACGTAAGTCGCAAGCAAATATCCATTTTGAATGGCTATCACAAACTTGGAATCGAGTCCTAGCTGACATGTGGTGCTAAAAACTCAAGTTCTTCCGGTCTCACTCCTCTAGGCCGCACATGTACTGGTTTGGCGCAAAGCTGTTCCACAAGAAGGACAACGGCAAGTGGGTTGAGCGCGGTATTGAGCGTCCGAGTCCCTGTTGCTCAACCTTCCGGAACGAGTACGACAGATTCAGAAAGTTCTTCGAGCTGAAGACCAAGATTCGCTGGGCAGACAGAGTTGCCAGAGCTGGAACTCAGGAGAAGACTGCGTTCAGTTACTCCCCTCCGGTAAGATTGTCCTGCCAATTAAACCGAGACTCGAAATCTTTTTACAATCAACACTTGCTAATCATGAACCTTAGACTGGTGGAAAACCCGTCGGGTGCAGAATGGTTGGTGCACTTTACAACAAGGCTGTCAGAAGCAACAAGAAGATGCTTCGGCGCTATGCTGAGCTCTTTGGAGATGAGTTGCCGTCCGACATCCAGATCGAAGACGCATGCAATGACATCTTGAAGGACATCGTCGACGAGGTCTGCGCAACCCCGAAGATGGATGCCGAAGAGGAGAATGGAGTCAACGAGGTGACCATGGCCAACATGAATCTTGGCCCTGGTAAGAACGACGCAGTCGACTCTGATATGGAAGGGCACGCTGAGATCGACGCTCTCTCTGATCCTGGCGTCATGGCTCAGTCTTCTTCTGAGATTGAAGACATCGTCATGGAGGGTCACGTTGAGGGCCTTTAGACAGGTCATTGACAACGCTTGACGGTAACCCGCTTACTCAGGGCATTGAAATCATTGAGACTTGGCCTGGTCGAGACGATATTACAGGCGGATAATTACATGGGGCAATTGGCAGTCTGCTACTAAGATTGCGGAGGCCCTTGATGCAAGTCTGCGAGAAGCAGCAGTAAAGTGAGTTGAGCTTGGGCGACTACTACACTGGCCCAGCTACTAACCGATCTTTAGTTGCATCTGATGAGAGACATCTCTCTTCTGTGTGGAATTTGGAGGTGACTTTTTTGGGCGATATTTTTCGCAATGGTTTTGAGCTTGGACGATAGACGGGAATGGCTTTGCATTTTGATTCCCTTTTTCCCCATGGGCTTCTACGTGGGCAGCAGCAAGAAGGGGCCTACAGCACCTTATTCAAGGTTGGGTAACACCTTGGGAAGATGAGAGCCAACTTGATTAGATCCGAGCAATGATAAATGGTTTCCGCAGCTAAAATCACATTCTTGGCGAAGTACACGTGAAAACCGAAAGAAATTCCGGATGATTTTACCCTTTCAGTACACGATCCACTCAATTCTTGCTAAGGAGCGATAGATCTTGAGTACGTGAATATTCATGTATTCAACATGAGCATCTTTCGAGATGTCATGGCTGGCATCCCTCGAGATCCCATCTTGTCTGTAAGAATGTCTCAGCGGCTCTGATCAAATTGATGATTGGTTGTCTTTGCTGTGGCCAAAAGTCGTGTGGCTGAAGGGGCATGAATGACCACTCAAGTGCCCGCGAAGGGCTGGTCAAGCAGCTTGCAGATAGCAGGTCAGACTTATATTAGATGCTACGTTTTAGACGTAGTAAGATGGGAATCCGCCCTATGACCCCTGACAATTGACGTCGTGGGATCGACACTGCCTCATACTCATTGGACGAAGACTTCGCGAGCTGGTCAATCAGGAAGAGGCTTAGTATGAGACAGAAACACCAATCAATCATTGATGACCACTTCTCACTCATCCTAGGCCCGCGCGTGTCAAATCCCTTGAGATACTTAGAAGAAATGTGGTCTCCCCAGCACTTCACCGGTCCTTCGCTTCCTCTTCGTCGTCATTCGTCAAGAATCAGATGCGAAGTTTTACATCAGACATTGATTCCTGGCTCAATTCATGACTTGAAAGTCTCGGCGGCTCGACCATGTTGTTTCCTTATTCATTAATCACGGTGGCGGGTTTCTTGCCACTGACACTCGCCATGGGCCTCGAAGCGCGAACTCCTCAAGAAACACTCGCAATGGGGTTCCTAGAGCACGGCGCTGGGCTTTCTCCGGCACCAACGACAGCTCCCAGCGAGGAGTCGAAGCAGATGATGCTCGAAGCCAGAAGTCTACCTCCCCAAGCCTGTGGAGTTCGTCGCCTTGATAATGGAAGTAAGTTTTGACCCATGGCTCCTGCGCTTCACGGAGTTTGCTGACGATGTCTTCCTTGCTGTCAGCTTTCGAGACCTTCTCATGCGTCAGCAACGATTGCTATAGCTCGGGGCCATGGTTTGGATGTCGCAACATCCTCAAGACAGAATGTTTCGATGGGACCGCGCCTGTTTGCCAGCAGACAACGTCTTCTCTAGGTCAAAAGGCGCTTTGTTGGTATGTATTTATAGTGAACTCTTCCACCAGACACGTCCCAAAGCTTACCACACCAAACCACACGTCTCAATCGCGCCCCAGGAGTTCTTTTTCAAATGCTAACTACCTTTCAGTACTCGATCAGGTCCGAGTCAGTTACCGTATTGTATGACACTCCTGAGGCCCGACGACTCAGGACAAAAGACGTGGCTCCGATGCGGCGATCCTGCCTACAGTGGACAGAAGATCATGGTAATAGGTACCGAATCCGACGATCCAGACGCGACCAGGACCGTAGACCCTTCGGACACTGCAACAGCTACATCATCTCCGTCCGGCTCATCCTCGAACTCAACAGGTGCCATTGTCGGAGGCGTGGTCGGCGGGGTCGCCGTGGTAGCCATAGCCGTCTGCGTTATCGTCTGGCTGATATTGCGGCGGAGAAAACGCTCGAGGGAGGACGGGTCGCAGGTGCCTTTGACGCCGGGCTCCCAGTCGCAGCATACTCAGCCATACTACTCTCAAGCTGGGTATGGGGAGCACGATGACCCTTACAAGGCGCAACGCGGGCCGACGCCCTCGCCTACCCCCCTAGTTGAAGTACAAGGAAGCCACGTAGTTGACAATCGAAGACCGGCAGAGCTAGAAACTTGAGCCGTCAATAGATGAACTGCGTGTTCATATGTCTGCGCTTTGGGGATCATGGGATTATTCTTATACACAGAGCGAAGGCGTTAGGAGTTGATCAGTGGGTTGGTTTCTTTCATCCATACCTTATGCTTATCAGCCAAATACGATGAGAGATTCGGTACCCAATTGAAAAACAAAGCCGAGGAAGATTCGAAGCATGCCGGCATTCACTTAGATTGACTTGTGTATATCCGTTATGGTTTTGTATGACGAAATCTGCTAAGAATGAATATGAATGGGTTTTGGAACATCGTTCTAGTTCATATGAGCCCTCACCATTGGGCGATTCTTTCCCCGATTTAAGATCAACCCAGTAGATGCACTTGACTCAAGCATATGCAAGAGTGGCTAGTATCCTCCTTTCCCGGCTTCGCACGCTGGCTCTGGCAATTGCTCGGATTTGGGACTACTTCGCCAACGCATACGCTTTAGACATAGGCCGCTGGTGTTGACGTGCGAACCATGTATCACACAATTCTAGAGGACCTGCCTCACTTTGAAGGTTGCACAACACGGCAACTTGCTTCCATATATTTGCACAGTCCTCAAAATAGACGATCCAAGACGAAGAGAGGGGTCCAAGCTGGTTTCTCTGTTTCCTGATGACTTTGACTTTTCAAGACCACTACATTCCGGTCAACGGAGGTTATCACATCCTTCAACACTTGTCTGATAGCCTTGCCTGACCGCCTTATATCTACTCCACAGTAGTGATGAGCGCTCTCTTTCTCGTAGCCATCGCCGCGGCGATCTGGCTACGACTGGCTTTCGCGGAGCCCCAATTCTTGAATCGAAATCCCATACCGCGTCCGACACTGGCACCGAACTACGGCAAGTACGAAGCGGCCCCAACAACAACTGTGGGACCCGGAAACAATCTCGATCTACGGGTAGAAAAGCTGGCGCCTCGCGCACTGCGCATTAATACATGCGGGATCGTAACACTTCCCTGGAGTAAGTCTTCAAAAAGCCCCCTTGGCTCTTGAGCCAGGTCAGCCATCATAGGATTTCGAATACTGACGTTGATCAAATAGCAACGTTCCCTCTAGCGTGCGAGTATCCGCAACCGTGCCAAACTGACAATGGCTTTATGAAGTGCGATAACATCGTTGGACGCACATGCTACGATGGCTCAGCTACCGAGTGTAGAACCTTTGTTGATCTCAATACCCGCTGCTGGTACGTTGACATCTCGTCTTATTCCCAAGAACTACGGCTAATAGCTACGTTCTCAGCACGAGGTCGGATGATAAATGGCTCCCGACCTGCGTGACGTATTACAAAGAGATTGACACGGACAGTTGGGTATCGCTCCTCGATTGTCAATGGAAAGTGCACAGCGGTCGAACGAGCTTAGACTTCGTCCCGTGGTCGATCGAGAACGATTTTCTTGACGGCACCCAGACAGCGCTGGCTTCCCCTGATTCCAAAATCACTCTGACCTCGTCCACATCGACCTCTGCCTCCCCGTCAATTTCAACATTGCCAGCGAGTTCTGCGTCCAACATATCTACAATCGTAGGCGGTGCCGTTGGAGGCTTAGTAGCGGTGGTGATTGGAGTCTGCGTTGTCGTTTGGCTTCTCATACGGGAGAAGCGAGCGTTGAAGGCCTGCGACGCCATATCTGCGTCGCAGGATCCGACACAGAGGGCTCAAATGTCAGACCTGCCGGAGGTATCTGTCCCTGCGAACTACCGGCCTCTCCATTCCGGGGCTGAGGAGCGACGTAAATATCAATTGGTGTCCGCAGCCTCGCCTTCCATCCTCAGTGAGGCGAATCCGGTGTCTTCTCCGGCGCCGAGACACACTATCAATGTTAATAACGCCCCTGTTGAGCTCGAGTAAATAGACGTGGAGACACCCATAAGCTCTGTCCATGTTGTTCCGGACTTGTGGTAGTTTTACACACCTGGGTTGATGATCTGAGTAAGCACGCAGAGAATGTCGAGGGCCGATTTTCGTTCAATAATGTACTTTTAGCTCTTTCTTGCAAGTAATCATCTACACGCGCATCGCTTGAGATGCTTCATTATGAGTCCACGCCAACCCTCAACTTCGTACGCCACCAACGGTCGTAGCAGTCCCCTTAACCGCCATCCCTCCATCATCACCCTCAATCCAAACATCCCACTTCCTCTGCCCTGCACTCGCCTCCTTCTCCCGCAAGCAAAGCGTCATTTCCCGACCGCAGTACAGCGGCGCCAAGTTCCGGTACCCGTACCAGCGCACGCTCTGTCCCTCGCCCTGCCTGTTCAGGAACGCAAGCATCAGAGCCAGAGACAGAGGCCCGTGTACCAGCGTCGCGGGATGACCCTCTTGCGCGGCCCACGCCGGGTCCAGATGGATCGCGTGCGCGTTGTACGTCAGCGCGCTGAAATTGGTGAGGAGGTTCTGCGTCGGCGTCAGAGTGAGGGACGCTGTCGGCTTATGCGGCGCTAACCCAGTCTCAAATGTCAGTACTTTTTTCGGTCTCCAAACTTTCCTCCCACGGCTTGGAAAAATGAATTTGCTGCTGGCCGCCTCTTACCTTTCAGACTCCGCCGCGCCGGAGCAGGAACATCAACATCAGGAAGGAAAGCCAACGTCCTTCTCTCCTCAACCGCCGGTCCGCTCTCACCACGACCACCAGCAGCAGACGCCCCATACCGCCGCCACAACTCGACCCAAACCCGGCCCTTCTCGGCCCTCACATCCTCCACGCTCTCGACACAGCCGACCCGGCGCCCATCGAGACGGAGCTCATCCTCACAGCCCTCTCGGAAGCGGACCTCGCCGCCCGCCCAGAGTCGGCGCGTGAACGGCGCGCCGGGGCAGTGGTCTGGGTCAGTGCCGTCCGGCATCAGCCATGAGGGCGGCGATTGGAGAGGGAAATAGGCCAGGTGGTGGCCTTGCGGTAACGGATGCGCAGGCCCGGAGGATGATGGGTACTTTGGTGGATATTCGGCGGACGAGGTGAAGATGTCTGCGAACAGGAGGTTGAGGAGATGGGAGGGCGTCGGGGAGAGGTGGTCTGGGATCTCCTTGCTGGTGTACAGGATCTTGGCGATTCCTGCCTCTACCGACGAGGATGCATTCTGAGTTGCGAATCCCCGACGAAAGGTGTTGGAAAAGAGAGGCCTCATGTTGAAGTTGGCATTGGCGACTTACACGCCTCAGTGGGTGAGATGTTACGAGACTGAGTGAGAGGTCATGAATATGCATGTAACCAGTTGATAGGTTATAGTCGCATATCGGATAAAAATACCTGTATGAAAGTGCTGCCTCAAGCTGACTACCTATGTCTAAAGGAAGAGTGTGACCGTGGGTGTACACCAGGGAAGTCATTGTTCAATGAGAACCAGGGCTGCTCTCAAGGATTATCTATCTAGGTGCACGAGCTGAGGTGGCAAGTCACACAAATACTGCATCCTTTGTGGTACAGACATATTTGTTCACGCTCAATGAACAGGCTCGAGCGAGCCTGAAAGGATTTAGTAGGCATTTAATTTCATTTTCATTCTATCTAGTCGCGATCAACAAGCGGTCGCCTCCCGACCGCTCTTGAGTGTCCTCTGTCTGTGAGAGGATCATCTAGCGCACATGTTAGTTGCACAGCTTCGGCAATGGCTGACAAGATGGTCTCACATGTAGACTAGGTCTCAACTCAAGAGGCCTTCATAACAGACCGAAGCGGGCTCGGGCGCGCCACTTGGTGGGTGAGATGAGCCGGGCTCATCGGGCTCCTGTCTGCAAGGAGCTGATGGGCGACGTTTGGCTTGGGCGCGGGCGCGGGCTGCGACGCTGTGCGCGCGGATTCCTCTTCGCTGTTATGCTTCAGAGACGGTACTTGAGTCGATCCCTCGTTCTCGAGGGCCTCGGTTGGTCAATCTGGAATGGTCAGTTTCTTGTAGTCGGCCAAGAGGGTTCTGAGAGGTCACAAACCGTCGTAGTAGTCATCGTCGTCATCAACCTCAGCCAACTGCTCAAAGTTCACCTTGTAGCGGAGAATACCACCGATACCGCCGAAGCCCTTGACGAACTGGTTGCCCTCGGTGGAACGGTCAGAGACGAACTCGAGGTTGGTACCGAAGTCCTTGTAGTGCTCCGCAATCCACTCAAGGAAGGATTCTTGGGTGACAACTTCCATCTCCTGGCCAGTCTCCTTGTCCATGAAAATGGCACGGTCACCGGTTTCCTGCTGCTTGGTGGTGTGCAACAGATGCTCGGTACCCTGGCTGTCCTTGAGTTTCCAGCGGGTGATTTCCAGGTTCTCGAAAACGATCAAAACCTCCACAGCACCCAGCTCCAGAGCCTTGAGGGTATCCTCAATACCGTAGCAGACACGTCCGGTGTCCTGGCTGATCTCCTCGAAGTACTTTCCAATGAGCTTCTTCTCCTGGATGAACTTGACGTTGCCGAGGGTCTCGGAAGAAAGCTCGATAGCCTGGTTGAAACCGTTCTCACCACCATAGGAAACGTCAACAACCTTGATGACCTTGGTGGCCAGACGGTTATCGAACAGGTCGGAGGCGTTGAGATCAGTCTTGAAATCAGCCGAACCAGCCAGAATCAGACCAGCGACGTTGGGCTTGTCGTTGGTGATGAAGTTCTGGACGGCCAACTCGGCAACCTTGCGGACGTAGTTGTGACGCTTCTCCTCACGAAGACGGGCGAAACGAAGAGCGGATTGACCACCACGGCCGTGCTTCTTGGGAAGATCGACAGAGAACTTGTGAACAACTTCTCTGGTGTTTCCGGAAAGGGTTCCGAAAAGGGCTCCGTTACCGTCCATGATGATGAAACCAAACTTCTGATCCGACTCGAGAAGCTCGGCCAAAGCCTCGGTGTGGAACTTGTTGTCACAGAGGTAGAGGGAGGTGTTGATGGGCTTGAAAGGCTCGAAGTCGATATTGACCTTTCTCTCCTTGCCTTCCTGGGTCAAGATTTCACCACAGTAGACAACCAAGCCGTTGGGAGGGACCTTGTTGTACAGCTTAAGACGCTGCTGGGTCGAGGTAATGGCCGAAAGCACGGACTGTCTGTTGACTCTGGACTTAATGTTTGACGCAGTTCCCTGTTCAAAGTCTCGTTAATACCGGCCCGGCTCGAAAGGTGTGTAATTGTCGCAGTCGTAACGTACGTATTCTTCAGCCAACATCTTGGCGGCTCGGGAAATCTGGTCCTTGGGAGCTGTAGTGGGGTGTTAGTTGAACCGGGCATCGGCGGCGGCATGGCGGTCGGGAAATAAAAACGTACGAATGATGAGCGAGATCATGGAAGTGCCGTTACCACGAGCGGCCTCGAGGCGCTTGATCAGCTTCTTGACCTTCCATATTTCGATCTTTGTTGCACCCCATAAAGGGAATCGTCAGCCTGCATGCTCGAAGCGCGGGGCAAAAAAAAGGAGGGGCTCCGAGGCCACGATGTAGGAATACGGGAAAAAAACTCACGTTCTTCTCGGCCTCGTTCGCCTGGGGGTCGGACATCTTGAATGAGGGTAATTAAGGGACTCGAGGAACGACAAAATGAAGGAACGCGTTCGCGTGACGGTGAGGGATTTGTCGTCGACGTCGCGCGGTTCTCCGGGCGGGAACGATGCGTTGCGATGCGGTCGGGTGGTTGCAAGGAAAGAAAAGTTGGTGCTCCACGTAGGTAGGTCGATTTTTTGTGCTGTCACCGTGGAGCGCACATCAGGATCCGGCTCTGGCTGGGTGTACGCCCAAAACCGGGTAGGGCGCTAAACCGCAAGCGAGTCATAGGGTGCCTACTGCCTGGCCACTCTAAATTATAGCCACTCATCTCCCAGCTTTCACACGTACCACCGTGTTTTGCTGGAGCCGCCCGCCCCATGGTTCATCTTCAAAGCTGTATGTCTTTGGACTTTGGGCACTTCTAACACTCGTTACACACTCTCACCAAGGCAGTGACAACTAAGTGAGTCACTGAAGTAGAAAGATACCCTTAGGCATTTACTCGATATTGTTCGGCGATGTCTTGCAGAATAGGCAGGCTGCAGCCCGTTTAGATAGGCAAAATGTAAGGCAGGTTGTGAGACAAAGCCAATGTGCTATATTAGTTGCCCATTCAACCCCACTCGATCTCGTGCCGCTAAAAGTTGGGCCACTGAATTCAGTGTGCCGTCCGGATACCGATTTCTTTGGGCGGAACGGCTGATGACCTCAGCGGTGGATCCGCATGCAAGTAAGGGTGCATAGCATCACCCCGTGTGCTGGATTAATGAATGACCAATGACCATGCAACTAACGAGCTAACTTTATCGCAACCTCCCAACGCGCCCCTACCCGTCCCCGCGAGAGCTTCCCGAAGTCGCAGCTCAAGCCACCACCTGCTATAGCTCCTTTCCGTCATACACACACAGAGCCAGACTCACAACATGGCTTCCTCCGTACCCATTCAAATCGCAGAGACGATACAGACTGCCCACATCAACCGAGCACCCTCCCCGAGCCACGATCTCAATCCCTCCACAGCGGCCTCCGAGAAGGAGCCAGTGACATTAGAACCCGTTCAGACCCACGACGATCTCGACGATGATGAGCTCGACGACTACATCCCCCGCAGTGTGGTGAACCCGAAGCCGCGCACGGCAAAACTTCCGCCCATGCCCGACCTGCGCTTCGAGCAGAGCTACCTCAACAGCATCTCCAAGGCCGATACATGGGGGCGGGTGGCGTGGATCACTACTAGGGATCAGGTAGGTTGCTCGGGTGCATCTGGCCGCGGTGGGAATCTGTACTGATCGGGTATAGGTGATGATGCCCCTGATACAAGGCGTCGTTTACAACTTGTTCCTCATCGGCTGGCACCACTGGAACAAGAATGCTCAGGTCCATGGCAGCTCGATAGGTGCGAGGGTCCGGAGGTGGTGGTATGGTGTAAATAACTGGCAGCTGCCCCCGCAGAAGAGCTCAAACTGGAGGACGGCATTTACAAAGAAGGAGCTGTGAGGGACTGGAACACATAACATGAAAGGGTCAGGAAACGCGATTGGTGTGGTATCTGTACAACTAAAATCGAAGCAGAGTGTCTCTGCAAGCCAGGTACTTTTCAGTACCGCTGCATCTCGTGATGCGCATAACCCCCGAGAGTACTAGCTGTAGTACCGTCTATGAATGAGCGAATGCTCCTACAAATAATTGTTCAATCATCCCGATGGTTCCCATCATCTATCCCTATCCGTACTCCGCCTGCCAAGTTTTACCGCCAAACGCCAAAGGACTTGTGGTAGCCAGTTCCCAATGAGCCCTACTCGCGCACACCAACATCCACTTGTTGCAGCATGGTTTGCAGCTTGTCTGGGCTTCCTCTAAAGGCCAAGGAGGTCTGCACAGCGGCCGGGCTCAGGGGCGGCTTTGTAGTCGCAACGTTGATGACGGGCTCTGGGGTCTTGTCTCTGGGTTTGGCGACGATCTCGTCAACCATTTCGTCGTCTCTCATGGGGGCTTTCTCATCCTCTGGGGCAGGAGTCATCATGGCCGTTTTCGTCGTGGTTGGGGACTTCTTGACCGAGAGCTTTACGATCAAGCTCTTTCGAGGTTCATCGGCCAAATCTTCATCTGCCATGTCCACGTCTTCGTCTAATTCGTCATCGTCTTCCTCACTCTCATCTGGGACATGGTCCTCTTCTTCATCGTCACCCAAATCAAGTTCGCTGCCGTCATCATCGTCTTCATCCATAGAGTCGCGTCCACGAATCCGGGTGCCCTTGGATGACCATCCATTGGTTCCGTGGTTGACCGCCGCGGCTCTGCGTGGCCGTCCTCCAGGACCAGACGTCGGCTCTGAGGGCTGGCGGGAATCCTCTGAGTCTCCGTTGACACTACCTGCTGCACTGCTTCCGTTCATTCGCGGCGGAGCTCTGATCTGACGACCGCTAGCGGTGGTCACTGGGCCTGTTGGTTCCGCAGGGGTGCTCGTTCCAGTGTTGCGCGCCGAGCGCCGGTTGGATGAGTCTGTAAGGAAGTCTTCGTCATCAGAGTAGGTGTACTTGATTCGCTTGCCTCTCGTGCGACCCTCATAGGAAGAGAAGCCAGGCTCAGGACGTTTGAAGCGGGCTTTCTGAGCCTGTCGATACTCTCTGCGACGTCGTTTCTGCGGCTATTAGCCATTGCTCTAAACAATACCTTGTCACACTGAACTGGAGTTCGATGATAGATGCTTACCTCCTCGGTACCCTCGAAGCGAGGAATAGCCGCCAGCATCTTATCTGCAAGCTTCCTAGCCTTGGGGCCGCCATCCTTGGTCTCCAATTTCTCGCAGAGGGCCCTGAGCTCATCGATTGATCCAGCTACTGACCACCAAGTGCGGTTGAAACCGGCGGGGTTACTCTCCCGATAGACGCGGAAAGCAGTATCGTCCAAGCCCTCGATCAAAAAGTACCGTCTCTTGTCACTATCTGAACCCCAAGGCTGGACCGAGAGCGGCTGGTTCAGGTCGTCATCGTGACGGTTTCCTTTGTAGGATTTGTTGATGATGGTCTTTACAGTTTCGGATGCTGAAAGAGACCACAAGGCGAATGCGCGAAGGAGAGAGAGCTGTGCCAATGAGTTAGTGGACTGGTGCACAGACAAGTTGGGAGCAGTTCAGTGCTTACTCTCTGGGTGGGTGTGATGCTGTGAAAGGTGTTGCTACCCGACAGTGGGCTGACACCTTCCCACGATCGCGGCCACTGTGACTTGTGGGCAGACAGAGCATCGTCCAGAGCTTTGGAGTATTGGCCAGCCCTATCACGCCAATTAGCAACCCAAAAAGACCATATTATTTGCTGTCGCGTCGACGTACTTGACGTCCTGCTTTCGGTTCAAGAGCAGGAACAGTAGAGCGCACAGAAAAGCTTCGACCCGTTCGCCAGGTGGACTGCCAATGATATCTTGTTCAAGCTCTTGCGGACCAAAGTTGGCCAAGGATTTCGGGAACGCATCGTTGAATCGGCTGCGGAACATTACCAGAAACTGGAGGTGCGTGTTAGCTTGTCTTATGACGTGGGGCGCGTGGTTCTACGCGTTTTTTCCCGCGAAACGACGCGACAGGGTGCATACAGCAATGTCTGGATTGTCAATGAAGGCTTTCTCGTGTGGCGGCGATGGCGATCGCTTGCGAGGCGGCGGTGAGGGCTCTTTGGTCGCGACGGTGGCTTTCTTGCCTTTGGCAAGCTTGGGGAAGAACTTCCGAATGTCACCCTTGGTCGCAGGTTCGGGCTCAGCTTCGGATTCGACGTCAGAAGGAACTGGCGACAACGAAGACAGCGAAGACAAATCCGAAGAATCGTCGTCAGCCATCTTGGCGATTTTTCCTCTTCGCAGAAATGGCTGTGGTGTGTGCGGGTGTTGTTGTTGTTGAAGTTGGATGGGGGTGGGTATCGTGGTAGGTGGAGGTGGTGGTATGCGCGCCGGTGTAGTTGCGAGAGGAAGTTTCGAGCGCCCACCCGCGGGACTAATTAAGTCACGTTTGAGCCGCATCTCCTTTCGGTCTGGTTCTCTGATAGGTCCGAGTCATTAAATCTAAAATACCTACGGCTTTCATTCCTTTTCGCATATTCTGCTTCTCATATATCAAAGGCGCATAACATGGCCTTGCACCCGATGAGCCTCCTCCTCCTCCTCCTCCTTCACGCAGCCCTTTGCCTGACCATGCTCCCTGCCGCTTGCTGCTTGGATACGTGCCTGGCCAACATCTTGTGGATTGTGCTTATGAGTCCGGTCTTGTCCTCGAAGACGTTGGAGAATCCACGTCGCCCGTACCCCACCCAAGGAGCTACCGTGGGATATCCTGGCCTACCTTGCCTTACTAAACCTTTTCTTAACACCAAACTGCAGTCCGACTTCTCCTGCTGAGCAACATAGTAGAAGCCCCAAAACATTCGATCGCTCTCTCAAGGAGTCCCCGTATTCGACTGATCGAGGATTTATGAAGCTTATTTGGTGACAGGTGGGTCCCATGGTATAGACTAGGAAAGAAGTGACCGCGCAGACTAAGACATCCTTCGGCCGAGAAGTTTATCGCAATTGTCCAATCTCAAGGCTGACGCATTCTGTTGATGATGCTATTCCCAACCACTGGGTTGGTAGCATTGGGGCTTTGTCGCCGTGACCCAGTTTCCTTTCATTCCACCTACCCGCATCGGCCTGTTGGTCACTGCGGTAGCTAACCTACAGCTTGCCGAGAGCCTATCAAAACCGGGCACCACTTGATTCGCTTTGAAGCTGTTGAGCAATATGGCGATGTAGAAAGAAGCCTCTCTCCTGATTGTAGTCCTGTGGGGTGCCTAGCACTTGCATTGCGTTCCACGTGGTTCCCATCCACCGCAACATCCCCTCCTGCTCGTCACATGACAGCGCAGCTCATCCAAGTCAGCCAGGACTCAATCATTCCATGCTGATCGCCCACCTTCACAACTTTGCGTCTGCAGGCATGCTCGATGCTTTGAATGAGGCTATCTACAGCCTTGATTCCATCTTTGAAATCTTCTCGCCCCTTGGGACTGCGTGAATAGGGCCATGTGTGGTAAACGTGAATGAGCTACAATCCTGCAGGGAACTCTTTTTCAACATTGGCTCGAAATCATGCCTATTCGTCGATTTCGGCGAGCCTACGACCTGTAGACACCAACATCGACACCTCACTTGAGGCGAAGGGGCCACTTTGCAGTGATGCGTGCTCCCGCATATTGGATCCTAATCGGCGGAACCTTTACGCGAGGAACCGTCAAGAGCCAAATGCCTTGGACGCAACGATGCACTCGCGGAGGAACGTCCTTCGCCGACTCCGGCGAGGGTTCCGATGACGTTGATCGCTGGACTACACCACGGCACCAAAGACTCCGGGGTCCTTGTAACCTCACCGAATTCCCTCTCGGAGACCCGAAACATGACCTGCCCACAAAACACACCAACACCGGTCGGACACGGCAGACCTGACAGAGCATCAGAAAATGCAGCCACGAGAGAAAAAGCAGGATATAGCGAAGGGAATGAGGACACTTCATCGAGCAGAAGTAAGTGCTCACATACTCAAAACGTTTCAAATCTTTCGTGCATCGTCAGAATGACTCATAATGAGTGAGAGACCCTGCACGGCATGGTGGCGTTGAGAATATCGTGAACATAGCTTCAGTAGGCCATAGTAAGACGTTCCGAGAGTGAGGGTAAAGTGCGGAGATCGTGACGCGGTGCAAACGTCCCAGGGTCGTGAATGAGTGGCCAAGCAGCAGTTAGCCTGCGGGTCCGCTCCTGTGGAGACCACTTCATCTTCCCGTCCGTGCTCTGTCAAATTTTTGGACAATCTCCCACGTATTTTCTTCCACGTGACACAACACGTGCTCAAGCGAGGAGGGCTGGAGAGGAAGTCCCACGCACCACTGCAGTTTCCGAAATTTGAGCCATCCTGCTTGTTGACGGAATTTGACGATTCAACCTCACCACGACGACAACACCTAGCCCTCCGAACGCCAGAGGATTGCCAAGATGGGTCGCGTTGTAAGTGATTGCTCTATTCAACACTCGATTCTATATTCGCAGAACGACATTGGCGCATTATCGACTTGCCGCTCGTCGCATTCGACATTCCAACAATTCGAAACCCGCGAACTTTTTTTTTTCGAGATGGATAAGGGATAGGACAAAAGGCGCTGACATACTCTTCCTCAGATCCGTAACCAGAGAAGAGGTCGTGGCTCTATCTTCACGGCCAACACCCGCCTGAACAAGGTGAGATTCGACATTCCCGAAATTCGCGAAACGACGACAATTTTTCCTAACGATTTTCTGTGCAGGCCCCCGCGAAGTTCCGCAACCTCGACTATGCCGAGAGACACGGATACCTTCGTGGTGTCGTGAAGGACATCATCCACGACCCCGGCCGTGGCGCTCCTCTCGCCCAGGTCGTCTTCCGCGACCCCTACAAGTTCAAGCAGCACACCGAGACCTTCATCGCCAACGAGGGCATGTACACCGGCCAGTTCATCTACGCCGGCAAGAAGGCCGCCCTTACCGTCGGCAACGTTCTTCCCCTCGGCTCCATGCCTGAGGGTACCGTCGTCTCCAACGTCGAGACCAAGATCGGTGACCGTGGCACTCTCGGCCGCACTTCCGGCAACTACATCACCATTGTCGGCCACAACCCCGATGAGGGCAAGACCCGCATCAAGCTTCCCTCCGGCGCCAAGAAGGTCGTCCACTCCGAGGCCCGTGGCATGATCGGCATTGTTGCCGGTGGTGGCCGTACCGACAAGCCCCTCCTGAGTACGTTCTGGCCCCTGGTTGCGGAAGGATGAGAAAAACGATGGGATGATGCAGGGGAAAACAGTTGACTAACGAATATCTACAGAGGCTTCCCGCGCCAAGCACAAATTCGCTGTCAAGCGTGGTGCCAACTGGCCCAGAACTCGTGGTGTTGCCATGAACCCCGTCGACCATCCCCACGGTGGTGGTAACCACCAGCATATCGGTAAGGCCTCGACCATCTCCCGCTACGCCGTCCAGGGACAAAAGGCCGGTCTTATTGCTGCGAGACGGACGGGTCTGCTCCGTGGTACCCAGAAGGTCAAGGAATAAAGGTCATAGTTTGGCTGGATTTCAGGGTTCCATTGGGATGGTGTTACGCGGCTGGCATCTTTTGAGGGTACTCGCAAGGGCAGTTCATCTGGTAGCTCTTCGGCAAGTACTAAAAGGCATTTTGCGCATTGAATGATCACGCCATGATTCCCCCCGCTACATGAGGGAGAGGAGAACGCCAAACCCAACTGTGATGAGTGAGACGCCGGGAGTTTGTGTGGATGACGAACAAAAAACGGGGTTTGGGACAGCAAATGGAGTGAGGAGGAAAGTGGCCTTTGGATCTTTCCTCCTAAGCCCGACTACCATACGTAGTTGCGGTTTCCTCTTTCAATTGATCGATTCGGAATTTATACTGAGGAGCTGCTCCTGTCTCGTGACATTGCTTCGTTCGGCGAGTGGCCTGATGATATGACGGCCCAAACAACAAAAACGGTGCATTCCCTCCATGACTCGCTTTTTCGAGACTTGACTTTGATCCATCCTCGACAGAACCGCCAAAATCACGGGAAACCTGCACTCGGTGGTTTGATATCGATTCCCGATTCCCCTTGCTTCACGCTTCTTATAAGTGTACTCCACCTCAGTCACTCGCCCGCAACAATGTTCGCTTGCCAGAGAGTCACCGCCTCGAGGTGTCTCACCCAACGCTGCACGTCCACCAATTCTCTCAATGTAACAGTAAAGAGAACCTTTGCTACTCGCCCTCGCCCCACCATCCCTGCGGCCCCTGTCCTCTCATCACCACCGGCAGCGACAGCACCCTCAGCCCGAGCTCCTGCCCACACCCCTCCAAGTCGACAGGCTCCCGGTCAGAGTTCTCGCCCTGCTGTGCAGGCACGTTTCTTCTCTTACCACCCCACCTCCTCCTACAGGTCCAGCAACCCCACCATCGGCATCCCCTCATCCAAAACTGGCCGACGGAGCACCAAAATCAAAATCTTTGAAAGCTCCCACAACCTCCATCCCTTCCACACCTCGTCCATACACCCCAGAACACCTCAATTGAACAAAATGGCATCCCAGGATTTCCGTCTTCTCTGCCTTGAGAACCCTCTGCTTGGTAAGTGATTTTTTGATGATTTTGAGAGCTTGAAACATCGGGAAACATCGGGAAACATCGTTGCGCAACCCCACCATTCTCGCTTTAACCCCTCCCTTAACACCGAGCTGGAGCCCAAAATATCGACAACTAACACCGCAACCCAGACATCCAAGCAGTTGGTGACAAGGCTCTCCTCGAAAAGTACGGCCTCAAGGAGAACGATGCCATCCTCGCTGAGGAGAAGCACCTCGGCATCTACGAGGATCTCCTCAACAACTACGACGCCAAGCTGATTGCCGGCGGCGCCGCTCAGAACACCGCTCGCGGTGCCCAGTACATCCTCCCTCCCAACTCCGTCGTCTACCTCGGCGGTGTTGGTGACGACAAGTACGCCTCCATCCTCCAGGATGCCGTCAAGACCGCCGGTCTCCGCGTCGAGTACCGCGTCGACCCCAAGATCGCCACCGGTCGCTGCGGTGTTGTCATCACCGGCCACAACCGCTCCATGTGCACCGAGCTCGGCGCCGCCAACCACTACGACCTTGAGCACTTGACCCGTCCCGACGTCTGGAAGCTCGTCGAGAACGCTCAGGCCTACTACATTGGAGGCTACCACTTCACCGTCTGCCCCGCCGCCATCCAGAAGCTCGCCGAGGAGGCTGCCAAGAACAACAAGGTCTTCGCCGTCAGCTTGTCCGCCCCCTTCATCTGCCAGTTCTTCAAGGACCCCCTCGATGCCAGCGCCCCGTACTGGGACTACGTCATTGGCAACGAAACCGAGGCCGCCGCCTATGCCGAAGCCCACAGCCTCGGCACCACCGACCTCAAGGAGATCGCTAAGGCCCTCGCCAACCTGCCCAAGGAGAACAAGCAGCGCAAGCGTGTCGCCATCATCACCCAGGGCACCGAGCCCACTCTGGTTGCCGTCCAGGGCGAGGACAGCGTCAAGGAGTACCCCGTCAAGCCCATCTCCAAGGAGCAGATCAACGACACCAACGGAGCTGGTGATGCCTTTGCCGGCGGTCTGATGGCCGGTGTTGTCGATGGCAAGTCCCTCGACCAGTCCATCGATATGGGCCAGTGGCTGGCTAAGCTCAGCATCCAGGAGCTTGGACCTTCGTAAGTTTATTCCCATCGTGTCACACGGGACACCTCATGACAAACTTTCTCAAATTTCTTGCTTCATTCGCTAAATGTAACCTAGCTACCCCTTCCCCAAGCAGGCTTACTCCGCGTAAGGCACGTAGCCTTCCCAACCTAATGCATTGAGCATTTTAGTTTCTTTTTGTTCAGAATAGTCTGGCGTTGAGGGGGTCAAAGGGAAAACGGTTTCAACAACGGCGTTGGCTCCTGAGAGAGCTTTCAAATGAGTGGCAATCGCACTTTGCATCAACTTGCAATCTGGGCTCGACACCTTTTACGACCTTGAGCCCATGGGTCATGAGATATTTGGTAGAAAACAATGCGAGGAGACGATTTCGGCTGGACAAAAAAAGACCAGCCCAGATGACAAATCCTAGACCAGAGTCCACTTCCCCGTCGTATCCGTCGTATCGTGTCCAGTGAAATCCGTCCAAAACAGTAGTATGAGCCAGTATAATTCAATCATGCGATGGATCCATGTCGCTTAACCTTGGGTCAGTGGTGTACGCTCGTGGAAGGTGCTGATGGACTTACATCGCAGTAGCAAATAAAGATGTGTTCAACTTCCAATCAAGCCGCCGGTTGAGCCAGGCAGGCGTTGGGATAATAATGTCTGATCAGGTGACAAGTCCTGGATATGTGATCCCCAAAACTTTAACGACGCATGTTGTGGCCCGGAGCACGCTTCACCTCGTCAGCCATGGCCGACTGAAGAATCATGTCGTTGTATCCGGCCGTGTATCCGTCAGTAGCGGCACCTCCGTTCTGTCTGACCATGTTCTTGTAGTGCGTGGGGTCATCGTGCATGTCGGCGATGGGGCCTCGTCCAAAAGCGGTGGTCGCGGTGTATGCGATGCCGTTGCATGGCGTGCTCTGGTAGATGCTGCTGACGTTGGAGAATTGAGTGCCCGAAGCCGGCGAGAAGTTCTCTCCGCTCACAGGCATGTTGGGGCTCTGAGGAAACTGGGGACGAGATCCGCTGAACGAACGGGCATGGGCGGCCGCCCTGGGCTGCAAATTATGAGGGCTGTTGAGTTCCGCGTACGGGCTCGACCACAAGTTATATCCTGCCGATCCTGACAAGTCACGGCTCAAGGATCTCGAGTCGGTAGGTTGTCTGCCAAAGGCCTGCAGAAGGCGGTCCTGGTGAGCGCTTATGTCGGGTGTACTAGCATACGGACGCTGTTGCTGCCGAGCCATGTACGGATTCTCTCGGGCTTCTCCGAACGGGTCGTCAAGCCTTGGAGTTCCTGAGGGTCGGGCAGTCCTCTGGAAGCCAGCACTGCCATCGAATGATCTTCTAGCAGCATCCCTGATGGCACGGTCTGGCGGCGTCAGCTCTTGGTTCTTACCCTGGGGTGTCGGGGTGTAGATCATGTTCCAGGGAAGGCTCGGGAACGTCTTTGCTGTGGCGGATCCGAGAGCGGGCGGGCTGTTGGTCGGGGGCACACCAAATACCTCGTTGGCCATGGCTGAGTTCATTCCATACGAGGTGTCCTCGTGGCTCTCTGCAGGAGAGGCGTGGGCTTGAGGAGGCATCAGGAAGTCATTAACCATGTGAAGCATATCAGCGTCAGAACTGAAGTCGTAGTCTGACTGGCCCTGCGCTTTGCTGCGGCCGGGAGTGTGGTGCGACTGCACCTGCGGCGGAGCGGCCACTTGAGGCGATACGGGCAATACATCAGCCGGGGTCGCGTTCCTGACGGGAGCCGGCCGCCGTGAATCCTTTCGTTGCGCCGGAGGAATATCTGCAGCAGAGCTTTGCTCGACTGGAGGCTGGGAGGTGGTCGCAACAGCTGAAGACTTTGGCGTGTAGCCGTCCTCGTACTTGATAGTAAGCCCCCTTGGCGACGAAGTGTAGGAGAACGGAAAGTTGGTATCGTCGTTGGCGAGGAAGAAACCACACTTGATCGTTTGCAGTACCCTGGAGAAGATCTCTTGAAGAGGGCTGAAACGCTGGCCACCATAGTGCTGGATTTGAGGCTTCAGATTTCCAGCATCCTCGTCGTAGTTGAGACGGCAACTGTCCGGCAACTTGGTGTCGCAGAGAGGGAGCATTCCTATAGCTTCCTGGTCCTCGGGAAGCAAGTACGGAGTGAGTTTGAGATCTTCGTTGCCGTACATCTCGCAAAGAGAAGTGAGTGCCTTGGCAAATCCTCTGTACATGTCCTTGATGGACAGCTCAGGGGCCTCTTGAGCGTTCACAATCTCAACACGGCACGCCACGAGCCAGGCTGCATACAAGCGCACGAACGGGAGAGTATTCTCGGTCATTGTTGACGCTTGGTCTTCAGTGCTCTCTTGTTCGCCATTTGCTTGCTGCTCAATGAGTCTTTCCATTTCCCTCTTAAGGAACTTGCAAAACGTGATGAAGAAACGAGCGTTCAGGCGAAGAAGGAATTGAGAGGTTCGGAACGCGGCGGTAGCCCAGTCGCCTATTGTAAATTAGTAAATGAGTTTCATGGTTCGTTATGATCAAACGTACCTTTCGCCTTGTTATTGTAGACATGGAATGCAGACATGTTGAGCAAGACCATCTTCAAAAGGATTGCCTGGGTATTTGGGGCCTTGATGGCCATCTCAAGATGGTTGATGACTTCCTTCTCAAGCCCCTCGTGCTGAGGGAACGGCTCTCCTTTGCTGAAGTGAGAATGCAGCTTTACGAACCATGTGACAAAGGCCTCTTGAGGATCAGGAGGACCTGTGCGACGGGCCGGCGTGGTTGGCGCAGAAAGGCTCTTGAGTTCCGATTCGAGGTTCTGTGCCGCCATTGGATGGGGGTCTTGAATTGCCATGGCGCGGTAGAAGTGATATATGATATCGAGGTGCTTTCTCTCATCCAAGTAGATGATGCCCATCTGGTGGTGGGCGAAGCCGGAATTAGGAAGGATGTCGTGGGCGAGAGAGTAGTATGTCAAGGCAGCTTCGTAGCTCGGGACCTTGTGCCGCGCCTGCATCCGGTATCGAGAAAGGTCACCGAGGTGAATGAGCACCAGATGGACGTATTTGAGGATAATCTGGCGAACGGCGGGCGTAGTGTTGGCCATGGGGTTCGCCTCTGCCAGCTTTTCGGCCTTGATGCCCTCGGCAATGCGCTGAAGCTCGGGAATCGGGTAGACGGCTGACATGCGCTGAACAAACGCCACGTAGAACTTTTGCGCCGTCTTGAGAAAGCTGCTGTACATCCTATCCAGCTTGCGCTTCTGGACGGCGAGCTGCGACGATCTCAGCTTGCCCAGAACCTTTCGATATTCGGCATTGACGAGGCTGTGAGCCTGCCAGAGGTTGGCTTCGACCTTCTCGGTCGCGGAATATTCGAAGTCATGGAATATGACGTGGAGGCAGGCTAATCGGAGGCTGATGACAAGTCAGCAAGGTAGTTGCGACCCAGTACATTGGGCCGGATTCGGTACATACGAGGAAATGACGCTTTCCAGAACCTCGAAATGCTTCAGCTCGTTGCCGTCGGCATCGCTCTTGAGCTTGTCTACCTCCTTCTGCAGGTGCTTCCGAAGCTTCTGGGCTTGGCTGTGGTCAAGAAATCAGCATCGGAAGGTAGGTGCCCGGAGTCGCATGGACCCCGAAATGCCCACCCAACTGGATAAGGTACGCCAGAGGCAATGCTTGGCGCAATCCAAATTTCGAGATGAGCATGAGGGGAAAATGGTGACTTACTGCCATGCCTGCTTTGCAGCCTCAACATGTTCCGCCATTTTGGAGAATGGCAGAGCTGGGCCGTGGCGTTGGCGATTGGGGGAGGAATTTTGGTGTTGGTGGTGTTGCGATTATTTTCGCGATGGGGTGGTTTGTTGTTGTGGAAGGTGCGGGACTCCAAAAATTCAGGAATGGGACAAAAATAAAGAGCCCAAGCTACGTGCTGTGCTCACACGCTCTCAAGACCAGTCCCTGAAGGTGCGCGCGATCCATAACTTGGGAGGTGAGGTCGTCGGGATCCAAAGGGTGAAGGCGGCGATGGTGGTGGGATTGGAGGAGCGGCAGCGGCAGCGGCGTCGTCGGGTCTAAGGCTTGTGGTGGCACGTAATCGGGGTGATGAGGGAGTCGGGAAGAAGAACATTGGGCAGAGAGTCGGAGGGAAGGAGCGACGAGCGATGCGCCACCCAAAGCAGACATTCAAAAAAGGCAACACTCAGATGGTGTACAAGGACGAGAGTGGCAGACAGAGGCAGGCAGAGAAGAGGGAGGAGGAAGAGGATGGCGATGTCGGGTCTCCATGAGGGACGCGAGCAGAACCTAGCTCATGGGACAATAAAGTGTGCACCTCTCAGTCTGTCCCATCCATCCACATCATCCATCCATCCATTCATCCACCTTGACTGAGCCTTGGGGAATCAGTTAATATTTTAGATGGAGCCCCTCAACAGGCGGGCACACATGGACCGTGCACTGCGCTTTTTGAGATTGGTCCCTGTTCGGTTCCACAGTCCCTCACTGAGTCCCTCATTGATACACACTCTCTCTCCCTTAACGGAGGATACTTGCAGCTCCAGCATGGCCCATGCTAGGTACATCATTCATGAGCCTTGTTATGTTGTTGCTTTGTTAAGAGCCTACCTTAGGCCCTTGCTTGCAGTCAGGTCCTTTCCATCTGCAATGAATTCGATGATGACTTGTCCATCCATCTATCCCTGAACCTGCTGAATGAGCCTTGAGTATTGAGCCTTGAGCCTTGCAGTGGTCTTTGACGGTCAGTGCCCCACTACGGCTCCGGTCTTTGATCTGCTCTCCGCCCAAACCATTCGATTCCACTCACCCTCGTCGGACCTATTGCCGCCGACATTGCAGACCTGACTGGCCCAAGGCTCGGCCAAACTCATTTGTATTCTTGCTATCCTTACGGAGTTCACCCTACGGATACCATACACTGCAGGCCGGCTCAGTCGTCCGAGCCCCTCCACGGATCCTGCCAAAAAGTAATTTCAGGACATAACTCAGCAGAGCAGTGCGACGTGGGGGAAATTCGGGTGCCTGATCTGCAAGTAATCAACCCTCCCGGTCACTTGGCCTTCACTCAAGATGAAACGCTCACGAGAGGCCGAAGAGGAACACCCGTCCTCTGGCATTTCTGCAGACGAGCGTAGCAGTCCGGGGACGTCGACTCCAGATGACCGCGCTGCCAAAATCACTGGACTAGAGCCCGCCGTCGAGGGGGCATCTGAGGATTTTGCCATGAAATGTTCCCTTCCGCCTCACAAGGAGGCCCTGACGTTCAAGACATACGACGACTATGAGGCGCACTACATAGCGACGCACACCAATAGGTGTCTGGAATGCGGGAGGAACCTACCGTCAAGCCATCTGCTTAATGTGCACCATGAGGAATGCCATGACTCCTTCGCCGCTGTGAAGCGGGAAAGAGGAGAGCATACAGTAACATCATCACCCACTTTCTCTCACCATTGGCCCCTATCTTGCTGACACCTATTACAGTATTCCTGCTTCGTAGAGGGCTGTGAGAGGAAATGCATGACGCCGCAGAAGCGCCGGATGCACCTCATTGACAAACATGGCTTTCCCAAGAACTACTTTTTTGCCGTGACCAGGGAGGGTATAGATGGACGACGGTCACTCCTAGTAGAAGCAGGTCATCACCGGCGGAAATCGTCCAACGCTTTGAGTGCGACCAAGGATTCAAAGCGCAGATCAAGCATTCTGGACGCGGCCAGGTCACAAGGCGGAGAAGATTCACAAAAGGCAGGAGATGCTGCGGCCAAGCCAGAGGCCAATTCGGTGCCCGCGCAGCCAGCGATAACGGAACGTCCAGACACGGAAATGGAGGATCTCGCTGGCGCAATGTCGGCGCTGAACTTTGTGCCGAACAGCGTGCGGTTTGGCAGGGGCGGAGGACGAGCAGGCTTTGCAAAACGATGAAAGACGTCACAAATGATACCACTGCTTCGATTAGCGTTCAGGCCATGATGATACCAAAACGGTCAATTGAAAGGATCACTACCTCTTTCCCGTAAACAACGACCCGAGTGATCGTAACCAGGGCCGGAATCAATCCTGCCATGCAAAGCGCCAAACGCCTGCCCACCACTGGAGGCCTGCTGTCGACCGGAAGCCGTGCTGACAGACAGGCTCGTGAAGGCAATCCTCCTGGAAAACACGTACACGACCAGTGACTCTGCTCTTCTAGTCACTTGATGCGCAGCCATGGCATCCGCAAGCGACGCATTGGACCTCTTGGTCCCCCTTGAGCTGGGCCTTGGGAACTCTGCATATGCACGTCGAGTTGAAGTTGGTCTCCTTGGTCTGAACACAGCGCAAGCAGCAAAGCTATAGACACATGTCAGCAAAAGCGACTCATGTTTCGTGACTGACACGCCAACTCACCTTTTCATAGCCCTGCTTCTTCCACTTGGCAATCAGCATTGCGTCGGCGTAGCCGTTCTTGAGCAGCCACTCGTACAGCTGCTTGCTGATGGCCTCCTTCTCGTAGTACAGGTCGTAAATGTAGCGGCTCCTCGCGTGCGCGATCTGGAAGATCTCCCACTGCGCCTGGTGCTTCGGTCCCGTCGGCGGCGGCTTGTTCTGCGCGTCCTTCATCTTGTTCTGGAAGATGAGGAGCTGGTCCTCGATGTCGTTGAAGCCTTCTGGAGGCGGCTTGCGCTTCGAAGATCGCATGGGAGGCATGTTGGGCTTTTGTTCTGCGTGTGTATCTCGTAAATATTTGGTATGACCACTTGTGTTGGGATTTGAAGGTCTCTCGCAGTATCGTGAGAGTTCGTTCCGCTTCGCGTCGCGCTTGTGGTCTGGCTGGATGACGAAGGAGTTGAAGTTCGAAAGCCCAGGCTGATGATAGTGGGGCAAAAAGCTCCGATATCTTATCGGCATGCCACTAACGCCTTTGCACCTTGCGCAGGGCGCTGGATCCGGGCTGACTAAGGAGCCACACGTGATTGGGCCGTCCGGAACCTTGGAGCTTCCCAAGATTCCCGTTCCACCCAGCCAGACAGCGTCGACGACAGGCCGTTCGGGAATCACGTAGCGCAGCAAGCAAAACCGCCCTCTCTTCACCAGCATCCCCCACGCGCCCACCATGGCCATCACACCGACCCAATTCGCGAAGACGACCCGGCAGTGTGAGTTGCAAAGACCAATTGATCCCGAAAATCCCACTGATCCGTCGAGCAGCGGCCAACTGGAACGACGCAAAGAGACGGGTTCTCGCTTCCTACAGAGAATGGATCCGAGCTGTATGTTGCCTCCCCAATTCTGTCACTGTCATAGGACCTTGGACCTATGCGTTCAATTCAAGCAAGGCGCGCAACGATCCGAAGACGATTCGAGCGAGAAGGCCGACTTGAAGGGAAGCTGGAAGCATGGAGCAGTGCTAATTGAGGAACCATTGGGACATAGGCGCCTGAGATCCAGACGATGTACAACGTCCCCCTGCCCGTGTCTGTCCTCCGCACCCGGATACGTGAGGAGTTTGAGCGTCACAGATTCGCCAACAAGCTCCCCGTGGTGGATGTTCTACTCTTCAAGAGCCACGCCGAATACCAGGTATGCCGTTCCTGACGACGAACCACCCCCACGCACGCGCGCATCGAAGCACACCGAGGGAGGGATGGATGAAGAGGGGGGGGGGGGAGTCTTGTGTCATAGAGGAGACCAATTGGACTCATGACGTTCTGATTGGGAAGATATAAGACAAATGGCTAACATATGGTTCTCATAATGCAGGAGACGATGAACTTCTGGAAGCAGACGACGCACATCATGTCCTACTTCAAGGAGGAGAACTTTAGAGGAGACAAGCGGTTGCCTAACAGCTTCATGACTGGATTCTTGGAGGTGAGTTTGCCACAGAAGGGCTACGGGCATGCTAGAGCGAAGAGAAAGCGGCAGGGGCAGGAACAAGGGGACGAAGGGCATCCGCAGACATTTGACGCTGTTTCGCTAACCACTCTTTATACAGGGCCGCAACTAAGAGCGCTGAAAGGATTAGAGCTCGTGTACATATATATACAATTTCAAAAAAAAAACATTTCCGCAAAAAAAGGAGTCACAAAAAGGAAACCCCGACCAACTTGGTTGGATCTATTTCATTTGTTTTGTCTACGCCATTGGTTCTATTTTGAAGTCTCCGTTCCCATGTAAAAAAAAAAAAAAAAAAAAACAAGAAAACGCCTTTTCCATCTTGATCTTTTCTACGAGATGCGTTCACTATGAACGACCAAATTCCTCCTTGGCGCGGATGAATTCCTCGGCGACGGTGTCGCTGAGGGCCTGAAGGTCCTTGAGACCCTTTTGCAAAGCCGCGACGGCGGTACCGTCTTGAGTTTTACCGTTAGTAAATTGGGGAGTGAGGGCAGGGTGGAGAAACGAGAGACTCACCATAGGTCTGGATTCTAATGTTCATCTTGGGTTCCGAAGGGTGAGGGATGGCGTAGGCGCAGAACTCAACGTCGGGACTGTAGTAAAGAGGTGTGAGTTTTAGAGTTCTCCATGACAAGAAATCGAGACCCTTTGAAGAAAAGAAAAAAAAAACCTACTTCTTCATGATGACATATCTCAGCGCATTGCCGAGCGTGTGCCCCTCATCGATAAACTCGAATGAGGCGGCTGTGTCTGTTGAGCCGGGCAGCTACCCGCAAAATTTCACAGTCAGTTTCTCACTTGTACATCCCCCGTGATGAGAAACCCCCTCGGGTTGCAGAGAGAGACTCACAATCTTGACGCGCTGGGGCTCCTCCTCCTCCTCTTCCTCGTCCTGCTCATTCGACTCCTGTCCCTCCTCTTCCTCCTCCTCCTCCTCGGGCTGGTGAGAGGTGGGCGCCTCGTCCATGGGGACGTCTTCCAAGTCGGTTCTGCCGGGCATTTTTTTGCGTTCTTTTTTGTCACTCTTTAATGAGGCTGTTGAATCTGGGTAGTTTCGTCAAAAGCAGTGACACGCGAGGTGAAATTTGGCTGGTTGGTTCTTTTCGTCACGAGGGGGGGGTATAATTGAACCTTTCAGCAATTCGACTTGCACTGCGCGCCATGCTGGTCGGCCTCTCGAAATTTTTTGATAACGGACCCGCGGATCAATTTGATAAGCTGGCAGCTGGCGGATCACCGTACAGCACCGGCACCAGCTGTAGAGGCGGGACTCACCAACCTGCACCTTGCGAGCTCGCATCGCATCTCATCGCACAATGTCGCGTAAGGAGGCGTCTCAACGAACAAAGAATCCAAGGAATACCACCTCTCCCCAGGCTCCCCTCCATCTGCACAAATGCCGCCGAGGGGAGGCAAGAGAAGAGGGCAGCAAAGTTTATCGCTCGGCAGATACAACGGGCGTTGAAGTCCCCCCCCCCCCCCAAGTCGCCGCCGTTCTCCTACCTATCATCTTCATGTTCAGAAATTTGAAAATATCAATATTGCTACGATCCCGCATCTACCATACTTAAATTTTTGACAACATCGTCATAGTATGTGAGACATTACCTGCTTACCTGGTTGTTTGCAGCATGCAAACCAATAAAACCCCAGCTGTGATGGACCTACGCTTTCCGCATGGGGAAAAGGTCAAGAGACAATGAAGAATGCACCACCACCACCACCTACAGGCGCGCGGCAAGATGCAGTCACCTTTGTAGTTCTAGTTGTTGGACGCAGCCACGCACAAGCAGACTGCCTAAGCACCAAGGTACCTACCTATCACCTATCTACACCACCCTGCAGCGTGCTAGTCACATCGAATCCTCTGACTGGTTCCAAAGAAGAATGATCCAAGATCGGTAGCGCGCTTCTTTGTTCGCCCCCGTTTGTTCTTTCGAGAAAGTCCCCAATGACCATGGAGGAGGACATTCCATCACCCTGCATTTCTCGGTAACCAATCCTGGGTTGTCGGTCCTTAAGACTACGGTAAGCTTAAACTTGTGGACTTTTGACTCATCTCGATGGTGAATGAAAGTAATTCAGAATGTCCCCGTAGTAAGCGCATGCTTCAGCATCCTCAGTATAACCAAGTAGTTGAGAGCATACTCCGTCCGTACTCAGACCCAAATCTCGCAATTAAGTCTCACCGAGTCGAACCCCGTATCCGTAGAAAAACCATGGACCTACAAAAAGCAACATGTCTCGGTCCGAAAATCGGACTCAAAGATGCCCAGGGCCCCCCGCGGCGCCTCCCCGGCCCCGACAGCCCAAGTTCTGGGTTGAAGTCTTTCCTTCTCGGTGAGACAAGAAAGAAAGAGAAAACCCACCCTTCTTCCCCCGTGAACAAGGGCCCTCTCACCGCTGTCCACGGACCATCCAACTCCCGCGTGGTTGACGTCCCCGGGGTGGCGGCGTAAGCGCGCGGAGGCGATAGGAGAGGCTGAGAAAGAGGGAGATCGGAAAAGACATCATACATGGCATGCATGGACATCATACGGCATCACGAGAGCCTTGCTTCTCCTCCTTCCCCTTCCCCTTCCCCTTCCGCTCTCCGTGCCCACCTCCATAAAAAATCCCTATCAACGCCCAAGGGAACAAAACAAAACAACCGGGGCAAAGAGATAAAAACCTGATCGCGATCCCAGAGAGCCAAAGCGTTAGATGCAAAGCCGACAAGGCCGTTCCGGTTTCCCACCCTTCACTCCTCGCATTCCCCTCTCGGTCAGACGACCTACGTTCGGATTCTGTTCGTTGGCTGCCAAACCAAACTTGACCAATTCATGATTGTCGAGCGCTGTCACATCGGAAACGAGGTTTGATTGGCCGCCGACCGCCCTTTATTGTTTCAAGACAGGGTCGATGTAAGCGACATGATTGGCTCGTTTACTTCATTCTCAAACCGACACCCAGTTGGTGGGTTTAGCTTGGTGCGTCGTTGAACCGGGGTTGGTCAGGTACATATCGCGCTAGGTCTGGAAGTCACTGTGAATGTGTACTGCGTAAGCAGCATTCAATCCTCGCTCACCAGCCGCATGGATTGACGGATGGTTTGCAGATGACGAAGGCGAGCGACGGCCGTCGTCTGTGAGTCCTACCCAGAGATGGGACGGAGACGTTCAAGGTGGAGGGGGCGTGTTCAGCGTATATGTGGAAAATGTGTGTGCAAGCCGAGGGAAGAGACGTCTTAACTCGACAGATCGTCTGTGCAGGCAAAGCGAATGCTACTCACAAGCCAAAAAAGAACAGCCCTATTTTTCTTCTGGTTGATGCCGCTGAGGAATTTCAGGATGAAGATGTCTGTACCACCGTTCACAGTACCAAGGAAACCTGCCTGCAAGTGGAAAGAAAAAAGGTTGTCGTCCCGAAGAGGATGAAGAGAAATTTTTAGGGGATGTAACGTCGACGACGAACCTGGAACTGTGGTGGGGTTTGGGGGGTTACATGGGGGGCGTGAACATGTCGTTCGGAGAGGGGTGCGAATGGGGATTGGTGCTGAGATACTGGATGAGAAAAGACCATTGGTATCTATGACTGACAAAACCAAAGAGTTACGAGCAGAGTATCCGTCAACGTCGTGGTTATACTACCTTCATCTATGATAATCATAGCAATCCCATCTAGACGTTGTGAGTCGGCATGGACGCATTAAGAAGTAGGAAATTTGACAGTTGACGACGTGCGCAGGAGGTGGCTCTGGCGTCGGTGACGACGACGGCGTGGAGAATACTGCAACTCTCCGACTCGTATTCTTCTGCATTTCGCTCATCAACTTCATGCCAATAGTACGTGCGTCTTGTGCCACAACTCAACTCAGCCTCTTCTCTGCCAACTGTGACACAAAGAGAAAGAGGCTGGTGACACATTGACACATGGGGTTGCGGCTTAACGGTCGTGGGATATGGCCGGGATCTTCAGGAACGTTTTCACATGGATCTTCCCCTTCAGACCCCTGCTCTTCCTGGCCTCGCCTGCCCATGACATTGCCGTGCGGAGAAGGCAAGAGACAGAGTGAACCGGCACCAGCTAATCTCGCCAAACTCAGCCTTCAGGAGGCTCAGGTCAGGTCAACAGAATGAGGGGCGGGTTTCAGCAGAGGCCTGCCGCCCTACGAGTGGCTACTGATCGCCAGTGGTGGCTGTCACGGCCGGAAATCCAGCGAGCGGAGACTCAAGACAAGTTTGAGAACACTAATGCTGCCCAGGTCAATACGAAAGCCGGCTGTTGTCAACGTCAACCCAAGCGACTGCATGCTGCGTAGGGTAGTTCCTACGCGGCAGCGAGAAGCAATCAGAATCGAGGAATTAACTTTCTGGCTAGCGGAAACGCCGTCTCTAGTCCAGAGCTTGCTTGGTCGTGAGCCGCCGCGCGCGACACAGCAGCCAAAGACGACCCATGCTGTTGGCTGACCAGACTTGAGACTCAGACGGCCGATTGGGCAATCTATCTTGTGCAGATTCATCCATGTGGAGTCTCTGGGTCCGTCAGGTGTGATCAGGGGTGGCGGACGTGGAGGGGTGATACTGGCGGAGGAAAAGGTGGAGAGATACTATATTTCACCGGTGAGAGTCTCGTTTGAAGTTTGGTTGAAATATTCCGAACCTATCGACGGAAATTTCAGGCTCTATAGTTGGGTTGGCAATGAATCGGTTTGATCGTTTGTAGTCTGGCCAGTGGCACCATGGGGCCAAAAGAGAAAAAGTAATTCGAGAAACACACGACAAGGTCTTTTCGATTGTCGAGTATCGGATGCCCCTCCATTCATGGATCCTTCTGTGAAGTTTTTCGGTCCAGTTTCCGACGGTGAGCCAAGATCCTGGGCGGTAGACATTCGCACAGGCTTCGGTTGGAAAATGTGCTTGTCGCGATGCAGATGCTGTGCGCAGGTTAGCCTCTTTCTTGGAAGCCCCACCAACGGGAACGAAGGTAGCTGAGAAATTGTTCTCACCTTCCAATTGCCGTCGTCGCCCCCAATGTTCGGGTTTTCTCACTTGGGGGCCGCAAGTGGCTTGAACATCTGCCGGATAGGAGAGAGTCGTGAAGGGCCGACGCCCGGACGGGCCAGTACAGTCTAGTCTTCGCCCCGTCTGATGTGGCCCGCAAGGGAGCTGCAGCGCCGGCGTGCGGCAGTGACGAAGAATGAGCATTTAATAACACCACGAGAGCTATTAGGAGTTTGGAGATGACCGGCAATGTGTGCGGGAAAGCACAGGCACAAGCATCAAGCGCAGGCGCAGGCGGTACCAGGATATCTAGACGCGATGGCGTAGGCACAGGCCACCCGGGCTGGCCGCCTGGCAGTGTCTTTCAGGGTCCGGTGACAGGTTGAAAGCTCCCGTCTCGAGATCATCGGCTTGCCCAAGGCGTGGTTGACGCCTCGGCGACAGCGGTATGGCACCAATATCGCGACTGATGGACAACCCATGGAGCACCTCCGTCCTTTTGCGCCCCACGATAGTCTTAGCACGTAGGAGGTAGACTTGGTCGAAAGTATGCCATCTAATACTGCGTGGTGCTCCACGGCGGTGAAAGCAATGGACGTTTCCATATATCGCTGTGATGCTACGGTTGAAACAACCGAGTCCCGGTTTTGGATGATCCACTGGCAGGGCAGGCCCCGTCATGGCAGGTGCAGAAGTGGTTAGTGCCAGGGGTTCGATCTCGCAAGGTGAGTAAAAGCCAAAGGGTGCGAGAGAGCGCGGGCTGAATTGTGTTGTACTCAGGTAGTCGAGCTGAAGGCGGAGACCTGAACCGTACTGCGTACGCACAGGTGGTACGTACGTCAACGAGGGTCTCAGAAACGGGATCGTGATAGTTTGGATCGTCTTTGGTTTATACGACACAGATAGTGTTGCGTGGTAGCGGGCTAGCTGAGCTGACTAGCGGTTCTGAATTGCCTCTGCTTCGGAAGCTGATGACGAAGCAGGTGCCAAGCCACGTATCGCGATGCAACGAGAACTCGATGTCCCATAGTTTGAGCAGCGGTGATTCTCATCGGATGAGGCCGCCATGATTCTGTATTGCGGTAGCTCAGGGCACGGCAAGCTTACCGAACCGAGCCAAGACATTGAAAAGAGGGCGAAAACGAGTGAGGGATTGTGTTGTTGAGGGACAGAGTTAAGTGTATTGAAGCCCCGCCAGTGGTGTTTCCGTCTGGTCTTTTGGAGGACATATTCGTTACCTTATTGTTGCGCCTCGGACCTTGCTTGGCTCGATCTCGACATCGGTATCTACCTGTAAAGGAGGAGGGTTCCGATTGCTTGTCTGTTGAGTTTCCCCGTCTTTGATAGAGTGCGGTCATCACGGTAGGTACATGGATGACAGAGGTAACGGCGAGTTGGGAGCAGGCTGAGCGTGTAATTCCTCATACTCGGCAGGGTTACAGGTCCCCCTAGCAGGTCGGGGATGTCTTGTCTCGCACGAGGAGAATTGTCGTCCGGTGTCGTCAAAGGCCAACCCATGGCCCATGGTGCTTGATTGATGAAGTGCAGTCTGTGCCAATCCTGACAATCTGGTGGGAGAAATTGTGTACCCTCTGGAAGGAATAGTGTAGTTGAGGAGGGTGAGGGGCACGGGCGAGTGGGTGAGCGGTGGCTCGTGTGTTGCAGGATGGTTGGCATCGAACCCAATCAGAAACAATAGTCTGCTATTCCTGCCGCAGCGTGGGCCAACCGTCGCGGCCTTGTGAGCTTCGCCTGCGGTAGTCGTCGATTGGTGGTAAGGCACGACACAACGTACCTTTCGATAGGTTGCGACGGTGGAAGAGTTCCATGGTGGAAGACACTACCATGTGCTAGGTACCCGTCCTTTGACCACTAGGCATCGTACCGTGGTAGTGTTGCTGAGATGGCTTCCCGTACTTGAGAGGTGGTACTAGGTAACTGCCATGCTGTGGTAGGTACGGAGTGACTTGCAAGAAGTATTTGAATCTACCTCTGGTTAGGTAGGTAGGTATGCCAGGCACCTCAGGCACATGAGCAAAGGTGCCTTGCCTTAGCTTCCCCGAGGTGCTGTGGTAGCTTCCCCCTCATCATTCTAGTTGCCGGGCTTGCAATGCAGCCAATTCTCGTCTGAGCATGGATATCGAGATTGGGATTGAGAACAAGAGGGGAGCATAGCCATTGTTGTTCTTCATGCCATGGGCTCGCGATAGTTGTTTCTCTCGGATTCTGCTATTAGGAGGTCGTTGAGAGTATCCGTTTCGTAGTGGGCTGGATGATTGATCAGCATCATCGGCCAGAGAGCTCCAGTCCTGTCATCCCGTCATTGTCAATCTGTATGTGCGCCCAAATAGGAAGTATAGACTGTGTGGGAGCTGTGGACCAGGGGTCCCGAAAGAGCTCAGTGAGGATTTGGACAAGGAGATGGGAGGATGAGAACGGGTGAGGAGAAAAAGAGCAGGAACCCACCCGGGGGAAACTTGACCTTCAATGTCAAACAGCCTACTGTGTACGGAGGTGAAGCGGCGCCCCCGCTCACCACATCCCACGCCCCTTTTGAGATTGAACACGATCCGAATTCTCACCGTCTGCCTCCGCCGCTCTCTCTCTCTCACTCCTTGAACTGGAGTCTTTCCAGCAGCGTGGATGACAGCCACAGCCCTGTCCCGTCCCGTCCTGTCCTCGCTTGTGCTGGGTTTAGTGTCTCTGCGTAAGGTGGCCGAGTTGAAGCAAACCACATTGCTACTCTGCGAATAGTACCAGGTAGCCCAGTAGCACCTCCACCATTGCTACACGCCTGCGAACCAACCAACAGCTGGAGAAGGCCCAGAGCTCCCGAGCCGACGGATGCCACTCTGCATCTTGTCGTCGCTCCTGACACTGAGTGGTGCTTCACCAGGCGGAGGCGAGAGGAGAAACGTAGAAGCGCAGAAGCAAGAGGAGAACAAGAGAAGAACGGCCGCAACCGTCAGATGTTGCCGTCCAATCATTCCCGTATGAACGAACTGTTGAAAGACCGAGGGCCTGGGTTCTGAGGTGGCCTGGAAGTCTAGACTGCCTCCGCCGCACCACCAGCCAATGTCACCACCGCCCTCTGTCGTGTGTGTGTGTGTGTGCTGGATAGTGGGAGAATACCACAGTGTAATCGCATTTGTGGCATGAGTGCCATACTTACTCCGTGAGTGCCATAATCAGGACACTTCCGTAGGTAAGAGAGGCCAAGTCAAGCTGGAACTGCTGGCAGGTGCATCCATAGGTAATCCCGTACGGCTTACAGCACATGGGCATTATGCACACACCACTTTCCGATGAGGGGAGCCACCCCCCCCTTCCCCCTTCCTGCCCTGGGATACTCTGGACGGAGTACGTATATGTCAGCCAGTCAATTGCATCTCTTGCAGCATAGATCCCGGAAACCCTCAGCACATCCGACATTTGCAGTAGTATCGATGGGGTGCTGAGGTGAATTCAGCGGTACTCTGTAAGAGTCTACAACAGGTAATCTGTATGCGGGAACGAGAAAAGGCAAAGGAAAGGGAAGGGAAAGAAAAGAGCAACAGAGCAAAAAGGGCCTGGTGTGCCGGCTGGGCCATAATTGTGTCACTCCCGTGTTCCCCTTTCATAAGAAAATAAAACAACCACAGCTGCTGCCCCTCTACCTACTCCGTGACCCCCTCCCCCCCTTCCACCCCTCTTACCTCCTGGTGCGCTGCTCTCCTCCAAGTCTCCATGATCCATCCTTCCAGCTGCTTGTCCAAGGGCCCTGGTCAGTTCTTGATCGTCTTGCTCCATCCAGTCTCACTTTATACCACTCTATCCCGTGCCTTACTGCGTATCCGCTCTCCGTGAGGATACCTACCTTACAGACCTACTCTGTACGGATACCTGTGTAAAACTAAGGTGGCCAGCACTTCCCATTTCTCGACAAACTTGTCACTGAATTGTCACCACACCCCCGTCGTTGCACTCTATGTATGGCCCTTTACCCCCTTGGTCCCTGTTTTCTTGACCTGTCCTCGACTTGTCAACTTTGGGGTCCCCGTCCCCGTGCCTGTCCCAATCCCCGTCTCCTCCTCCCAGTCGTCCGAGTCTTGAGTCTTGAGTCTGAGCCTGAGCCTGGAGGTGTCTCGACGGCTTGCTTTAAACACCACCCCCTCCCCTCCATCTTTTTCAACTTTTGTTTTGTAACCCTCGTCTCGTCCAGCGCTCGCTTCTCTTCCCAACCTTCTTCACCCCGTCCATTCTTCTCTACTTCTTCTCCTTCCCCGATACCCCCCTCTCCTCCTTTTACCGGTTTCTCAAAACCCCCCGCGCCTGGCCTTTTCTCCTCCCGACGTCGCAGACCAAGTCTCTCGCTTTTTTCTCAAACAAAACAAACCACAACCTTCTTCTTTCGTTGATTTGACCTGACGACCCGACGGACCTTACGCTACTACTTTTACTACTACCAGCTTCCAATCTCGTAGTTCACTCCGTCTCGCGCCAACTAATTAATACGACCATATACCCTCTTCCGCAAACTCAACCTCAACATTGGGCATCTACCTATTTGACTCGAGAGAAAGAGAAAGACACAAAAGACTTTCTCACCAACCAACCAACCAACCAACCAACCAACCAACCCCCCCGCGAGCCCTGATTCGAACTGAGACTGATCTGCTCCCTTTTCTGGACACCACCTGACACACGAGCCGACCTGGTCGACCCCATTGTCTTTTGTCAATCAGTCATTCCGTGCCGGCAACCTTTTCTCAGGCACCACTAATTTTGGCACACAATCCGCCGCTGCGCATTCCACAGCTCCAGCTTTCCGTCGCAGTCCGCTTCAATTCAAAGAGCGGCCAGCTAGCAACAAAAAAAAAGGCAGCACAAGTAGCAGTAGCAGTAGCAAGCAGCTCTGTCTCTCTTGTCTCTTTTCTTATTTCTACAACATTTCGGATTGTTCCGCCCCGCTATCTCTCAGGTAATCAGACCAAGCCGCTTTCCGTCTACTCGCGCTCCGACTTTTCACGGCCCAGCAGCAATCAGCTACGGTACCTTAACCTTTGGAGGCCTTACCTTTAGAGGCACCACACCACACCGTCACCTCCACCGCCGCCCAGTGCACCCACAACCCTCCAGGCTAATTCCTCCCCCAGCCCGCTCTCGGCCATTCTCGTAAAGCTCAAAGCGCAAGCTCGAAGCGTCAATTGCTGCGACTCCGCGCTTCGCAAGAAAGGGCAAGAAAAACAAGGACAAAGAGTTCAGTCCACTGACTACTCCCCCAAGTCACTTCCCATCAAGTCTAGCCGACCAGCAAACCAAAAACCGACTTAAAGTCGAGTCCTCTCGTTTCGGCCTTGGCAACCCCAATCCCTCTGACACAGAAAGAGTTGCAGTCGCGCACCTTCTCCTCGTCAAAAGTCAGACGTCGACAATTCCATCCATCTCGACCCATTTAAAACTGGAGCATCGAGCAAGGGAGAATCGCGCATCTCAATCACCCAGCGTTTGACGACATCGTCAATTCGCCCTTTTACTAATTTACCAACCACTCGTTGCATCGAGACCAATTTTGCACGGGGTTTCCATTCTCCGGCCTAGCATATCTGCAATCGTCAAGCCAAGCGAGGCCCCTTTTGCAGACCAAACGGCAAATAGGCGTGTCGGGTGCAGCAGCAGCAATCCAACCCGACCGCTCTCCTTTTTTCTCGCTTCATTCCTCCCAAACCTACCGACAGCAACTATGAGCACAGCGATCGCAATGGCTCCCTCTCCGGCCCCTCACGACAGACCGTCGTTCCCCTCTGATCTCGCTCCCGCGTCTTCCGCACAGCACGGCGCTTCCTCGCCTGCACAACAAAGAACTCTTGCACCGACTGGAACTCCCAATGCGACGGCGCATCGATCAGGCAGCGGCAGCCCTAGGGGTGCCGCCCAAGCTCCCAAGTCATCTCCTCCCAGCGCGTAAGTTGCATCTGCACGTCTATCCCATTGCCTCGTAATCGCAGTCAATTAACTCTTTCTTCCCTTCCAGCGCAAGACATGCCAGCGGTGCACCAAAGATCGTTGTGAAGAAGGAGCCCAACTCCCCCGACTTGCCGACGACCCGTCACAGGCCACGCAAACTCGACCTGTCCAACAAGGGCGCCCACCCGGGCTCCAACACTCCTGGCACTGCTAGGCCCATGACTGCTAGGGACAACTTGGGTATCCAGGAGGTCGGCCTTGCCTGCCTTTCGCCCGGATTCGTCACCCAGGACCCCGTCATGAAGGAGCAGCTCCAGCGCAGCATGAGCGTGAGAGACCAGCAACGCATGATCATCGAGCAGAGAATGCAGCAGCAATCAGCAAAGGGCGACGGCCCTGACACCTCTGGCAAGGACCCTGTTTCTCAGTTCGCAGCAAAGACCCCCGGTTTGTCTCGCAGGAACAAGGCCCAGCTTTCCATCCTGCCGCCCTCCGCCGAGTCTTTTGCCAACGAGCGAGTCATCCAGTCGGCGCCCTTGGGACACTCCTTCACTGGTCGTCAACACCCTGCACCTCTCTCTCGTCACATCACAAACCAGCCGAACACTCTCTCCAACACTTCTCACATCCACCATGTCCCTGCCAACCAGACGAACAACCGTCTCCCGCCCATCAGTGACGTCTTTGGTCAGGTTTCTGGCCACCCCGACAACGCTCCTACCTCTCTGTACCCTCAGACCAGCCGTCCCCCTATGGCATCACCTGGCCACCCTCCTCAGATGCAGCATGGCCCTCCTACTTCCGGACGTGCCAGAGAATACAAGTCAGCGGAAGAGGCACAGCACGAGATTGCCGGTGGCCGCCCCGAGCTGCTCCCTAAGATCGTTCACTACGGAAACGCTCACCAGCCTCCTACGCCTCCTTCCCCTGCCCCAGGAAGCAGAGCCGCTGATCCCAGCCGTAGCGCAAGCCGGCGCCGCACCCGCGCTGAGTACGAGGACGGCAGCCCGCCATTGGGTCATGGTCCCGCTCCTCAGCGAAGAGGACCATTCGGTGCCGGTCGGGACAGCCCCGAGAGCCAAAGGCAAAAGCGCGAGGAGTTCATGCAACTCTGTGCCAGAGCCTGGGACCTTTTCCACTCCTAGAGAGCCTTTTGTCGTCTTTGTTCGATTCTTCCACTTCAACGAGTAGGCCACTTGCGTCTCACTCCTAGGTTTCAATTTCCTGCGGGATCCGGCCCCGCCTTTTCGTCGATTCAATCTCGGCCAGCTTGCATGGGCTTGAAGCAGTATTACGTCCACTGTTACTATTTTTGCTGCTCTCCTCTAGTCGGAAAAAGAGGAGGTAAAAAAAAATATCGCGGCAGACTAGGATTCAAGTCAGGGATTAATGTCTGCAACTACGAAGAGCTTCCTCCTCGGCACGTCTCCGGCAATGAACAAAACCGATCATTACGAACTTCAGCTTCCTCTCGAGGGAAAAGCGATGGATTATTTTCGCGAGCGGCTAGGCGGGTACGAGGCGGTTGGCGCTACCGGTTTTGGTTTGCTTCTATTCTACAAGGGGCAGTCACGGTTTGAGGAAGAATTTTACGTTCGATTCTTGCACTGGAAGTTTAAGATGTGCGCCAGGGGGCGTTTATTTGCTTTGTCATTTTCATGTGGTTATTACCGGTGTTTACGGGAAAATGACGGGTTGGCACGAGATTCATGAGCAGAGAAGGGGGTGCAGATTCCTCTCTGTATGTATTATCTTGGGGTCGTCTGCTATGGGGAAAGAATGGTGGTCGAGGGACATACCCTCGGCGCGTATCTCTTTTGTGTTTTATGCTTCCTGCTTCCCGCTGGGGAGCTGCCAACCTGTGCGCTATCTTTGTCGCCTTGGTATTACGTATATCGGAGCAAGAGGTACTGAAGATTCGACACGCATATACAAGAGGCCTTGAGGCTTTCGTTTCAGTTTAAAATCAGTCTTTTTCCTCGTGTGATGTGACAGGATGTGATGCATGACATGACGTTTGACCACGGTTACGGAAAAATGAGGAGGTATGTGATTGTGGGGGGTAGCACAGTCAAGACGATGAGATGAGGGAACGGCTTTTTACAACGTGGAAGGAGGGTAAGACATTCAATTATTCCCCTTACAAAGAGTCCGGATCCATCCAGAGAAAGCGGCAGCCCGGCCGGAAGACGAGCAGCAAGGACCTGTCTTCAACGTATAAACGGGCCGGCTGAGTAACCTCCAGTACGTAGAGCCGGGCACCGGGAGATGCCTGTGTCGATCTCCACTGCTCCCGGACTCTCTCATCCCTGCCGGTGCCATGCCGGGGGCGACAAGGGTCCTTACACGGCGTATGCCTCCGGCACCCGGAAAGGAGTGGGTCATCCTCGGAGCCCCGCCGGGGTCCCCCCCACACGTGGGCCGACTTCGAGAAGACTTCCACGGGAGTGCGGTTTAATTCTTCCGGATGCGGTATCAGGCGGTAAACTAAAAGGTTTACCCGGCTTGGGGACTACCTTATTCCCCGTTCCGGTAGTCGCTACGGTGGGGAGGAGGAGGAGAGGTGGCTAGGTATAGGTCCGGCGGTACCGGCGAGCCGGATCCGGCGCCGTGAGCCTCTTTGTTACTTCCTTTGTCCATTTTGGGGGGGCCACGGGGGCGGGAGGGAGGTGTTTGGATGCTGGTACACTAGAGCAGGGCAGCTGAGGTCCCAAGTAGCGCTGGCGGCTAGTCTAGAAACTAGGATTTCTAGTCCTTCTTTCGAAAGAAGAAAGAGTGCTGGGGGAAGACGGAGAGCGAAAAAGGGCTTCTGGGGCTTTTCCTTTGCTGGCCGCCGGATTTGGGTAGGGAGGGGGGACATACTGTACGCCACGCGGGCGGGTCGGGATGGGACTTTTTTTGCCCAAGATCTTGAATGTGGAGGGGGGGGGGGAGATGAAAGAGGGATCGGTCGATGACGCTGGTTGAGTCTATCGAGATTCCGAGTCTACTACCTTACCTTACCTTACTTCGGAAAGAGGGAGGGGCCAGCGGCAGTGCATACAACGTCAGCCAGCTCACCTACCATACTATCCACTACCCCAAACCTCCCTTTACCCTACCTTGCCTGGTCACTGTCTTCCTTACCCCTAGTCTCCAAAATTCCCCGCTGCAGAATGGAGTGAACAAACGCTGTCTGAGATTTTGGAGAGATTCTAGTGCGGTCGACCTTGGGGGTGGGTGGCCAGTCCACGGGATCAAGAGAGACCGCACAAAACCATGTGTTCTGGCCTAAAGTGTGAGTCAACTTATCCACGGAGGAGGCTTCTGTCGTGAAGGGTAGGGTTTTGCTTTGAGAAAAGAGGCGGTGTGTGGTTTTGGTCATGCCAGTCTGTCAGGATAGCCCGTCAATTTGCTTGTCAATCAGTCAGTCTCTCCCACGGAACTTGGGAGAAGGGCGGGCTGCTGCGTTGGCTTTTCCTTCCCCCGTTGAGGCTCTGGGCTAAGGAAAGCTCGAGGGCCTAATGGTAAGGTCGTGAGTGTGAGTCGTCTGTCTCGTGCTCTAGGTCCGCATGCCCAGGCCAGTCCAGTCCATCCAGTCTGCTCCCAGTCTACTCCCAGTGTAAATCTACCTCAGGTAGCCTACCTACGCTGACCGCTCCTGACAGGGCAAATGGACAAAACTCCAGTATTGTAAAGGCGGACCGAGCATAATCCTCGCCAAGGAAAAAAGTAGGAATCGCGAGAGAAGAGACAAGCTCCCTGCTTCCCAGCGTGTCACATAGGTAGAACAGCAAGACTACTTACTGTGCAATGATGAACGCGCCAAGCAAGGCATCCGTCCATGGCGAAGACAAAAAAACATATTGCCTTCAAACCCAAGATCGCAAATAACGAAATCACACGTTTCGTCCGCCCTGCTTTTCACCCAGATTCGTCAGATCTTGGCGAGCAGACGAACGGTCTTGGGCGTGTGTGGCTTAGATTTCCATCTTCCGCCAAGACTTTTTTTGCAAAGTTGCACTTGGCAGCGGTCCTTCCCACTTCTGAGCCCCCGGAAGTTTTCGGTTCGGTGCAAAAAGCATGAGACGGACCTTCGGACGGAGACCTCGCAGACACACCGGCGCCCGTCAGTCTCCGTCGGGTTGGGTCGATATAAAGTTAAAGAGAGAGAAAAAGAAAAAGAAAAAAGAAGCAACGAAGATGACTTCATCGCCGGGGTTGTTCTCCACAGCCACGGACACCGCGCGTCGGCCACCCGGGGAAAAAAGGCAGCAATTAAGAAGTCGAGTGTGGGCCCACACTTTTTTTCCGGCACTCAGATCTGGGCCGGCGCCCCATTCCCAGATCTTGAAGCCGCGGGAATTTGTACGGCACCCCCATGTTTGCCCCCATTCGTCATCGGGCCCAAGCAAAGCCCATCCCCAAGGTTCATCTGCAAAGTCATCTGCCAAGCTGTGATGTAGGAAGTAGAGTTCAGCAAAAGAGATCTCTCAGCAAATGATAACCCACAGAGCGGTGCGCCCCAAGAGCAATGTGGCTGTGGACAACTCTATACTGCGCCCGGCTCTCTTACATTGCCCGCCTACCTGTCATCGTAGAAAATCCGGTAGAGAGAAGCATCGTGGCTTTGCGTATCCCAGTGATGCAATAGATCCAACCATATGCTTCCATGGTAGGAACCACGGATCAGCCTGTGCCCAGGACATGGGACAGGTGACCAGGACAAAGTCGCAAGGACCGCCCAGACCCAAGCAAAATTCATGGCAAAGAGTTGTGAGCACACAGACAAGAGCAGTCACAGAAACGATCACGCCCAGGATGCCGCTCCTCTTTTGCTGTGTTCATTAAATTTTTCTTTCTTTAGGTCTTTGGCTCAGAATACAGCCACTCACTATAGGGGCAAAGCGAGTGGACTAGGGGTTTTGCTGCCGGGAGACCACACGATCAATCCAGAACATTTGGTTCTGGCAAATATGCGGGACATATCAGTTCCATAGCCCGCACACGCATGCAGTCTCCCAAGACGTTGTTCCCAAGGCCCGGTGCATCATGCCCATGCATCCCGGTCCTTACCGATTCCTCCTGGTTCTCAACCATCCCACCGAGCCTCTTCCCTCAAGGCTCATCCAAGTCCATCTTCCGTTTCCAGGTCGTGAATGCCCTTGCGCATCTTAAATCCGTCGCTCATTATAGCTTCATTCCATGGGAGGCTGGGGACTGCTGGCCAAGTCAACCCAAAGATGTAGTGGACCTGGCTCTGTAGCGTAGTTCTGCCGGTGCCCCATTCCAAAGACGGGGGGTGTCATATGTACGTTGAACAGTAGGTTGTTGTGGTGTAAGCAGCATGGGAGGGTAAAAACGCCAAACGCCGATGCTCGCAATAACAGGGTCGCATGGGGGGTGTCGTAAAATCGTCAGGTAAACAAGTGTAAAGGGGTGTGAATTGAAGCAGGCTGAAAGAGGGAGTCA
The DNA here is from genome assembly GCF_030867785.1 of Colletotrichum acutatum. Lineage (NCBI taxonomy): Eukaryota > Fungi > Ascomycota > Sordariomycetes > Glomerellales > Glomerellaceae > Colletotrichum > Colletotrichum acutatum. The sequence goes on along the minus strand of NW_026848997.1, from coordinate 677,669 downwards.
AAAGACCGCCGGTTGACGCACGCTGTCTGTGCAGACGCATTGTTCTATCGTTGTGCCGGGTTGGAAATTTTCCGGTCATTGCTGTTCCGCCGTGGAAATGAATTGTTGAAAGTCTTGTTGACAAGAAAGAAGCTGTCCACCATAGTAGTTCCAAGGCCAGGCCTGTCGTTATTCAAAGACCCTCTTCACCAGCCTTGCAGAGCTTGATCTCACGTCCCCACTCTGACTTGAGAACCTGGGACGCAGTAATGCGACGGGTGGGATTAGGATCCAAAATCGAGTATATCACGTTCCTACAGCGCGCCTGAAGGCTGTCAGTTCCTGGACAATACTGCAAGCATATCAAGTAGACTCACTCTGTGCAAGGACTCAATCGGTCCGTAGCCCTCCTCGTCGCGACGACCTTCCAGGTATCTAGCATAGAATTCGTCCTCGTCTTTGCGGGCTACGCGCCAAAGGTGGCGACCTGTACGCATGGCCATGTAAATGACACCACAGGCCCATACATCGACAGCGCGGGCGTCGAACTCCTTGTCCGTGTATTCCTCGGGCGCGATATAGGGAGCAGAGCCACAGAGGCCGGAAACCATGTGAGGATCCGTCTCCCAGGCCATTCTGAAGCACTCTCCATTGCCAAAGTCCGTGATCTTCAAGCCACCACGAGTAGTGAGCAGCAGATTCTCAGGCTTCAAATCGCGGTGGGCAACACCCATCTCGTGAAGGTACTCCACACCACGCATCATCTGCTTGAAGTAGCAATCCGCCTCCTGAACCTCCAGCTTGCCGGCTGAGAGGACGAGGGTGTACAAATCACCACCGGCGCAGAACTCCATGACCTCGCAGTAATCTCCCTTGGCGTCCTTGAGCAAATCCAGAGTGTGGATAACGTTGGGGTGGCGCAACGACGAGGAAATGCAGAATTCGGCAGTCAGTCGCTTGCTGTACTTCTTCTCCGTCTCCTCTGGACGACGGCGAAATTCCTTGACGGCGAAGAGTCTTTCGACACCATTCTCGACCTTCTTGTGGGATATTCTGACAATTCCAAAGGCACCACGACCTACCACCTCCTGACATTTTCCGTACTTTTCTACGAGGGTGGTTGTTGCATTTGGGCCGTTCTTCTTGTCGCCGGCCATATCCTCCTTCTCGGCCTTGAGCGTGTCGACCCAGTTAGAGACGAGCGACAAGTCGTTTTCGGCGTGTTCTTGCTTCTTGCCGATGAGGGTACGCCACATGTCGGAGAGCTTCTCCTGCCTGCGACTTGACTTGAGGTGGTGCTCGTGGCCACCTTGCAAGTCTGGGCTTGCCATGAATCGATGAAGGTCTTTTACGGGGGGTTTTGCGGGTTTGTTGGCTGGTTTCTCGGGGACTTTCTCTGCGGTGGTGGTGGACGGTTTCCTGCTGGGAGGTTGGGGCTTGTCGCTGCCATTAAAGCTGGAGCCGCGGGGTCGATGGGGGACCTCAATAGCGTTTCGGCTGACGTCTTTGGTCGAGAACATGCGCGTGAGCTTGTCCTTCATGGAGGGTTTCTCGGCAGGTTTCGGCAGGGCGTCGTGGGACGAATTGCCGTTGGTGAGGGACTGGCCATTTTGCGGGGTCAAACGCGGCGATTTTTTGCCGTCAGACTTGACTGAGGAAGGTTTGGAACTGGCCGCCGAGGCGGTTGTTGGGCTCGCCATAGCGGGGGATGCGGAAGGCATGAGCGCGCAGCAGGTTTGTTTGGTGGTTGAAGGTTCGTTCGGAGGGGTCTTGGTGGTAGAGAGGAAGGGTGGACGGGACGCAGGCGGTATATAGGTACGCGAAAGCGAACCGACGGCGGATGACCTATCGCCTCTTTCTTGGTCTGTCCTTCTTTTTCTTTTCCCCTTGTTGGCTGTTGTCTCTCTTGGTTCCGGCTATCGGTGACGCAGGTAGGCCGCAGATGGGTGTCAGCCGCAAGGGAAGCGTGGGTGCAGTGCAGCTGGCAAGAATAAACAGCTATGCACAGCAGGGCGGGCTGCTGGAGGGGCAGCAGAGACAGGTTATGCAGAAATGAGCGGTGGTGGTGGGGGTAAAGCCTGCGACTCAAGCGAGTCTCTAGTCTGTCTGGTCGAGTCGAGGCGAGTCGAGTTGAGCCGAGTAAGACTCGGGAGTGCCGTCGAGTGTCGAGGCTCGGGTCTGACAAGGGAAAAAGGGCTCGCTGTGGCGCAAAGAACGCCTCGGCGCAGTGGGAGGGCTCGGGCCCAAGTAGACGTGACTCGCAGGGCGGACAAAATAGCAGACCTGTTTCAACCCCCTTTTCTTTCTAATTTTGTCCCCGTGGTGAAAGGTGGTAGGGAAAGGGGGGGTGTGCTGTAGGTAGTATTCAAAGTTTTTGAGAGAAGAAGTCGGAAGGGAGGGTAATAAGGCGAAGAAGATGGGATGGGCGTAGGGATTAGAGTATTATGTAGTTGAGAGAGAAAGAGAGAGAGGGACTGCAGGAATGGGAACCTAAGCAGAGGCGGTCGGAGCGAGAAAGCGAGAAAGTCTGGCCCCAGCAGGCGACAGCGGCGGCGGGTAGCGGTCTGGTGGCAGACAACGCGCAGGCGGGCGGGCGGGCGGGCGAGCAGTCAATAGTACCAGAGAAATTGGGAGGGGACGGAGGGGAGAGGGGGGAAGAAGTGGAAGTCAAGGGGGAGGGGAGAGAGAAAAAAAAATACAGCGGGACAGTCAGGTTGTGACAGCCAGGCAGGTGGTGTCAGTGAATACTGCGTAGGTGGTGGCCTGGTGTAAGTAGAGCAAGGTAGCGTAGGATGTGTAGCGTCTTTTGAGGTAAAGTAGGGTCAAGGTGGGGCCTAACGATGGAAAGATTGGATTGCCCTGCAGCTCGGAACAGTTAAGGAATTTGAGACCTAAGGGCAGAATGCAGACGGGCTCCGACTGGACTGGCGAGGGCCACGACGACCTAGGGCCGGAGGTGGGAGGTGAGAGGTGAGGTGAGGTGAGGTGGGAAGTGAAGTACACTTCGTCCGGATATCGCGAGCCAAGGTACCTCACCTTACTGAAGCAGTGAGAGCTACGGATACCTACCTAGGTACTTAAGGTATTAGCCACGGCCTGCAGAAAGCAAATGGGCGGGAAGCAGCAGAATGGAGACTTTTGAGAACTGGAGACTGGAGACCTGGTATCCTCCACTCCCTCCCTCCACTGCGCTGGTACTGGTACCGCTCTAGGTACTGGCACTGTTGCTAGCTCCACGCAGGTGATCGGGGTGATTGACAAGTACTGCTAGGTTATTTTTTGCTGCTTTGCTTTGCGTTGCCGTCGAGTGGGTGGTGTCGCTTTTGCTGAGGGAAAAAAAAAAAACACACAACAGGCCGCGGGCGGCGGGTGGGCGGTGTAAGCGAAGTGAGTGTGTCGGGGCCGGTCGAGAGCTTCCAGGTTCCCACGCCGTAAAAGGTACGGATACAAAGCTACCCAGCACGGCTGTACGACGAGCAAGGTACCTTGTTCAACACGAGTTAGAGGAGCAATAAGCTGTTCCAGGGAGGAGGGCTGGAAAAAGGCTTGTTCTCGGCGTTGACTTGTTGTTGTTGTTGTTGTTGCTGCTGCTGCTGCTGCTGCTGTGCTGGTCAGCAGTCACCGCCTAGGTAAACCGAACTTTGATCTGTCAGCAACCCCCCCCACGGCTCGACTGCCCTTTTCCTTTCTTCGCGGCTCGCTTGCTTTCCCTCCCGTCGTTAAAAGTGGTGGCAGGAAAGTCTGGCCTGCTTTGCTGCTCGGCACCAGACCAGTCGTGGACTCGTGGTCGGTGTGACTGACTGCCGTGTGTGGTCCTGGATGGAACAAGGCCGAAATTGCACACCTCTTTGGTAATCCAGTCCAGTCCTTAATGTCCCTCGTAGCCCGCCTGTAGACTGCGGTACTATGGATTACCAAGAGCAAATGGAAGGGAGAGTGCGAAGGTCCGAATTGCGACAATGGTACGTACGGCCTAGGCTCTAGCACTCTCGAAATGCCTTGGCCAAGAACTGCGCCAGCCCACTGTACAAGTTGGCAGTTGCCTCGTACACAGACAAGGACCTTCGTCTTCCAGGCTGTCTTTTTGTCCGGCCCTGGTTGTGGTAAATGGGTGGTGGAAGATGACTGCAAAGGTGGCGCGTGAACTGCTTTTGGCTTCAACGTAGTTTGTCCGCCCTCAGTGTGGAGAGAGATGCCTCCAGAACGTGCTTGTAAGCGGCAGTCGGCAATTCCCATCAGTCACCTTTTTGCTGTTTACTGTAATAATTTGGAGGTTTTCCATCTAGTCAGTCAAGCTTCCCAGGTTTGCTCCGAACGGCACCTTGGCCACTCCGCTGTTGCTCTTACGGTTCGGTCTAGCCTCCGATAGATCAAGGGGCTACTTATAATCAAGCGAGTGATATCAAGGGCATGCCAGAAAAACTCTTCCCACTTGCAAAGCGTACTCGCAAAGTGGGAGTATCCAGTAGGTGGTTGATTTCGTCTTTTTCCCTTGTTTCCCAGAATGTGGCGTATTCGTTTCCCGTTTCGACGGAGACTACCCGATCCCTTAACACCCTCAGATTGGGGTGACGGGGGCAATGACCAGGGACAGGGCTGAGTTGTTGAGCCAGAATCTGTATTTGATGTGAAAGAAAACGCTCAAATATGTACCGAGGTAAGAGACAAAGATACAAAATGGGTTGCTGACAACCAGATAGCTAGCTACTTACTCAGGTACACGAACGAACACTGAAAACAGGTACATCAAAGGCAACCAATGTTGGTTAGCACATCTCCATAATACCAGAAGAAAAAAAAGTCCGTCCATCTGTCACTCTAGTGGGAAACCCACCACAACCACCACCCACCGCCATGCGCAGTGATGATACAGAGCGGGAAGCAGGCAGGTAACAGATGCAGTAACAATAACGTAGCTGCATCGGATGGGGTCTCTCGTGAGTGGACCAGGCGTGGGCAGAGACACCAAGATAAGGTTAGGTCAGGTTAGGGTACGAAAGGCACAACTGACAAGAACTCAAGACCTTTGTCCACAAGGATCAACGAGACTTCGGAATCCTTGACGTGGCTTCCGATGAGGGTCCCTCAGGAACGGCGCTTCCGTACATGACCGATGGAAAAGGCGGGATCAGGTAAACGACATGCAAGACGCGCAGCCCTGAGGGTCTCGCTGCCATGTCTGCGTCTCTGGCCAAGTCGAGCTCCGTTCACAATGTCTCGTCTTTTGGTGCTGCAAATCGACTAGTTTGAGCCACGGAACGGAGTGACGGGGCGACGGGGGCTTCTGCCCGCAACATCAGTCCGCCGACTGGACCATTCGGCTGCCGGAAAGCATGGTACGCATTTTTGGTCTGGGGCAAGGTGCAGACCAGGGACGCGCCGGTCAAGGGGTGACTTGTCCTTGACTAACAAACATGTCCGTTTTACCTAGGCTGAACGATTTATTACTCTTGCGTTTGTCAGTCTTGTGTATTGGTATCCGCCTTGTGGTCAATACCTTGCTTGGCTGGCTATGGCACGTCGTCCTCGAATTCAAGTTCATTCTCGGCCGTCCCCAGAGTACGATTGTGGATGTACATCGACCAGGCTCAGGTAAGGAATACGTGAAGTGCGTTGTATGGGACATGGTGGAACGCCCGGGCCTGGCGCTCACTCATTACCCGCGGCCACCTCGTAGAAATTACCCGCGGCCTGCGGTGGTGACTGTCTTTGATAATCCGCAGCTTGCGAGAGAGTAGAGCCTGACATAAGCAACAGCGTCTGCTGACAGCGATGTAATAGGTACTCCGTACTTCGTACCGAAATTGGACGAAGCCCTACGGCCCCTGCCAGCTGCTGGGAGCTTGCTGCAGCGGATGGAGTCGGCTTGTGGCGATGGTCGTCGTGTCATTACGTGGAAAGGCATCGATCATTCCTCCAAGCAGGTCCTTCGCCTGGCTCAAGGACGGCATTGCCAGCGAGGCGGCTTATCAATTTCCAATCAAAGAGAGAGCAAGTGCAAAGATGCCGTGCCAGTTGGCATGATTGTCCCTGGCATGCGTGCATGCCTTGGTGCGGGCTTGCGAAGTAAGGTCAACAGCTGGAGAAGCCGTCTGCCGTGGACGCCAGCTTAGCGGCCGTCGCGACTCAATGACCACATTGTCTGGGATGTCGTGTGTAGTGCGTCGTGTATCCGTAGGGGCACATGTGTCAAAGGGCATGGAAAGTCAAGCTTCCCGGATTTTGCTGTGCGGTTTGATCGATGACATGGAAGGCAGGGCGGTGCCGTGCAGGAACTTCAGCCCTTGTGTGGTCGAATCGGGACCCGCCAAGACGACATCTGCAAAGAGAAAAGCGGCTTTGCGAACGGCAGTGGACAGGGCATGGCTGGCTGCGTCCTGGCGCGAGGTAATGTGAGATTCAAGATGCGACTGCGGGCCCAAGACGGAGGGGCATCGGCGAGTGAGCACCCACACAGCATCTTTCTGAGCCCTGTTGGCGCGCTTTGGAGGGGTTCGCTACGCAGGGTTAGAGCCTTAGAGTCGAAGGCCAAGACGGGGTCTGCACAGGGTGGACAAGGGCCGTCGTGTGGACTGTGTGCAAGTCTTGGAAGGTCTTGGACGACCTCATGGCGTGTGACAGGATTCGCAGAAGAAGCTTGATGGGATTTGTTTGAGAGCGAGAGGCAGAGAGAAGGTTCCGTGTGTGTTTCGTTGGTCCTGAATGCCTGGGCAATTGGTGAGAGCGATTGGCCAACCAATTTTCGTAATGTTGGCTCGAAGTCTTTTCTTGCTGTTCTGTGTTTCTCTCTCTCCATCTCTCGCCCCTCAGCTCGGCTTATTTCGGTACTTTCAGAGTTTGTGTGAGGTAAAAATTCGAGAATGGGGAAATGAGAAATGGCGACAAAAAAAAAGAGGTGAAGAAAAAAGAACGTCTCTAGGTACGTCTGTAGAGTCGCGGAAGGTACAGGAAAAGAATGAGGAGGGTAGGTACTCGAGTACGTGGCTTCCTGCGTACAAGGCAGGTCCTCTTTCCTGCAGACGCCCAGTATCGCGGCAAGCGCCATACTGTCAAGTGATATCAGCCGCATGCCTCCCCCGCACAGTGCCTGCGCAAGCCGATGACGTTTGCAGGAGCGGGTTGAGTACTTGCAGACCAAAGTCAGCAAAGCCCAGGAAATACCAAGCCGGCAAGAGGTACCGTACCGTTCTCCGCTGTTCTCCATTCTTCATCGGCCCCAGAACGAGAAAGTCTCCCCTTCCTTTTCTTCGGTTTTTTTTTTTTTTTAATTCCCCCCTTGCTCAATGTTATGGCCTTGTTTGCATGTTTCTCTTCATTGTTTATCCCATTGCTCTTACTTGTCTAATCCTTCTCGTTTGCAGTCTTTACTTTGCTGTGTATCGCAGTCCGGTCTGACCGTGTAGATGTTTGCTTGTTCTTGCCTTCCACTTGCCTTGTACTTCAAAAGTAAGTAGTTCACATTGTGTGAGAAATGGAGAGTAATGGCACTACCTACCTTACTTACAAAAATGAAATCTCGAAATAAGGAAATGAGGAAATGGAAACCGCCGCTTCTCCAATCATGTGGAGCCTCCCAACCAAACCGCATTGGATCTCGGCTTTTCTCTTTCGCAACTTGTCTCCTCGACTGCACCGTTCGTACCCTGAACCCTCTCGCATCTCCGAACCTCCCTCTTACTCGCTGGGAAGTCGTTGGCTGTATGTGCTTGACTACTTGCTAGCCGCTGCTGCACGCAGCGTAGTCCTTGCCGTCTCAACAACACGCCGCTCTTCCTTCTCCCATCCTCCATTTCCCCAGGTCGTGTGACTCTCAGTCTTGAGACTAAGGTAGAAGGCTTTCGGGTTTGTCTTGAACTGCGCAACCACACAGCCATGGAGCCCCCATGCACTTGTGTAACGTTTCTTGGCATCCACTCCTTGCCTTCTCATCCCCCATCTCATAATCTCATTCTCAGCAATGAGCTCATGGTCTCCCCATTCCCCTTCATCGACACCATTGGCTCGCTATCAAGCGTCTTCTCCATTCCTCGCTGTTAATCCTCCGCTGCCTCGCCGCCGACATCCGCAACTCCACGCCAGTGTTCCATAAGTCTAACCAGCCTCAACCCTCCTTCTCCTGCTCTCGTTTTGTCATCCCCAGATACACTTTGCTGGAGGTTACAGTGCAAAACACTTCAGGTGAGGCCCAGTTGAAGCGCTCCCAGACTTAGCCGTCTGCAAATTACCTGTACAATCCAGGGCTTGGTCTACAACTCCGACGGCCTGGCTCCAAGCCTCCAAGAGCCTCGGTTTGGTGCCTCTCATCCGTACTAATAACTCTTGAAGGATGTCTCCGTACCTCTCCGCAAATCACCTCCGTGAGCCCACATGGTTGTTGCGACCCATGCACCATGAGCCATCCCCTTTCGCCTGTTGCATGCAGTGGTGCCGCCGCACTCTGTCAGTACTTTAGTCGGACATGCGGCAGACACGAGCAATCAGAGACATGTCAACACAAGACGAACCTGCCAGCACCCGTTCCAGATTGCCGGTACGCTCGCATCATCTTGTTGCCCATGGACCATCTTATTCTCGCTAAGGCGGTACATTCTCCCCCCATCCCCCGGCCCCTCGCTGCCGTCTTATGGCTTCACTGGTGAACAGAGACACACGCAAGCAGGCAGGCAGACGATAGTACCTACTTGTTCGTACAGACATAATCCTGCCACCACTTGGGCAACGCGACCACAACACACAACACTCCACTCCTGCATTTTGTCTTTCCGCTATGAGGCATTTCCAATCCATGTCTTTCAGCCCCCTCATTGACTACTCACATAGTACTTGCAATAACTCAATTCGACTCGTCTTTCCGATGCTACGGCCGCGCCCGTTTCTGTGCCTCTTCTCTGGGGACTGGCGCAACTCTCGGCTTTCCTCATTGGCTCACACTAAGACTTGGATTCGATACTCGACTGCTTGCTCCAGTCTCCAGATGACCTGCGGACTAGCTCAACCAAACGCGCCGGGTATCACCTTGGTTCTCTCCTAGCTACAGCAGCCATGTTAGTTGCAAAGCTGTCCAACCGTCACGGCCTCGGAGGTCAGAGCTCTCTCTTTCTCTCTATCTGCCCTTCACACCCATTTCTGCCAAGCTTTTTTTGGTTGCTGGCCCTGCCTCCCATATACCTACTTACCTGACGGCATGTGAGGTTGAGTTGGGGTGTCTGCACCACTCTGCAGGACGAACAATAAGCATGGGATAGCTGCAGCTGGCGGCCTCTTAATTGCGGACCTCTGCCCCAGGCTCCTCCTCCTACCCGGCTCGGCTTGCTTGGCTTGGCTTTGCAGCTCTCATTTCATCCCATGAGCAGTAGCTGCTGCAGTCTGCAGCAACAGCACCAGCACCAGAACGACTTCCCCTCACCGTCTCGACAGAGTTCCACGGCCTCGAGCGGTTAATTCACTTACTCCTTCCTGGAAAAGGCTTGGCACCGTCCATTCGGGGAAACTGGAAACCGGGGCAAGTATCCGCAAGACACAAGCTTGAGTTCCACACTCAACCGAAAGTCCGCAGACCACGACAATCGACCCATCTCGGGCGCAGGCGAGCGAGTAGACGCCGCGCGGGGAAGGACGAGGAAAATGCCCTGGTATTGGTGCCAAGAACAAATCACTTTTCCCAGTCGTGCTCTGACTAGTCTCAGTCTGTGTATGCCGGAACTGGCTTCTAGTCTACGTCGTAAACTTCCCATGTGCCTTCACCCCGCGCCAGGCGCTCCTTTGGCGCGAAAGACGGCATGCGCCTCTCGGATGTCCCAAGAAGAAACACTGCCGTTGATATGTTTGACAACAAAACCAGAACATGAACGTCACCACCTTCCGGTGCGGTTCAACGGAACCTACGTGCCTACGTATGTAGCCTCAGGCTCGTCCTCTCATGCCCCAGCCGACGGATTGGCGGTGATGTAGATACCACCTTACCTCACTTCACCTTTGTAATACCAGGCAACCCTCGTGCAAACAAGCTCACAGCTCAGTGGCTCATTTCGTTTACCTAGCAGTTCGGCGCATTTTGTGAGTACTGGTGTCACGCCAACACGGCGGCACCCTCCCGTTCTGCAGTGCTGCACCAAGCCGCCCGGCGGAAACGTCAGCCGGAACTGTTGGCGACGCATGTGCCCGGCCGGCCACCTACACGGGTAGATAGGTATCAAGATTTGGTTCTCTCTCCTTCAGACCTCTGCAGAAGGGATATGTCGTCTGTCTGACCCTAGTCGTCGCGTCCCGATGGAACTATCTGGCGGGATTGGCTCAAACGGTCTCATTCTCACGCTCAATTGGCTATGCCAGCTAATCAACACATCGTCTGGTGCAATTTGAAGGTGCATCCCGAGCATCCCAAAATCCCATCCCCCATCGCCTTTCCCCTTGTTAGTGCCCACAGCAACTACACGGGTACCTGAGGTGTTCATCGGGACTCACTAGTCAGCCCTACTGCGATCATGTACAGCTCCGTATCTCACGCGCCTGTGTCTGTGTTCACCCTTCCCCATTCGCCTCCCCCTGTTCTTTCTTATCTCTTCCCGTCACCAGAGAATAAGTGAACAGTGAACGGGGTGGACCGTCGCAAGCCGCTGGCCTGACCGGTCCGGTCAGGGGGGGTGGGGGTTGCCGGTGGCTGGCGGGAGAGCGGTGAGCACAACCTCCGTCGCGTTTCCGCTCACCTTTTTCCCCCAGCAGTCGCCTCCCGTGGCAAAACTCGGTTGATGGAAAGAGATTTCGATGCTTTATAATCGGCATTTCGTGATTCGGTGTGCTCTAGATACCTACAGTCTCAGCACGTGGCAAGCCAAGAGTTGCTTTAGGGGGTCTGAACCTGGTGGTCATCTTTCAATAGGGTGTTCCGGCTTTCAGATATAGAATGCCTGTCTAGGGTAACCTTCATATCAGTTCTCATGAGTGCTATGTCGCCATGCATGCGAGAACAGAGAGCGTCGCTCGTTGGGCTCGGCTAAAGCTTAGCCTGTCCTTACATTGTCTCAATATCACTCTCTTATGAGCCTCTACTCTCACCCGTTGACTTTTGGATAGTAATGCTCTCGGGTGAATGCGGAGTCCTCTTGGTCCTCCCATGGAGAGATATGACGAAGAAGGGAACAGGAACATGTACTTATTCTCAACACAGTGTGTGTGTGTGTGTGTGTGTGTGTGTGTGTGTGACAGCGGACGAACGACTCATTCAGAAGGCTAGGTAGGTATCAGCCTGCCTTGAACTCGGCTGGAGCTGAAGTGAGACCTTGTGGTTTTGGTAAGCTTTGTGGGTGGTGTGCTGAGACACTGTGAGCTGTCTCTGAATGATTGAGGGGGGTGAGGTGCTGTACATTTCTGTCGTTCTCAGCCGCATCAAATCCGGTTGTTTTGTTCGTCATTGCTATGGACAGGCAAGTTTCAAGGTTGACAACATGCATCCCCTTTGGGAGTGCGGACTCTATCTTTTTCCCCCCTACTCTGCGCTGCTGCTGAGGGATATGGTGTTATTTTGGGCACAGTCAGCCACCCTTAGACTTCATCTTTTGCTCAAAAGTATATGACGGCAAGTCGAGATTATTGGCGTTCGTGGGAGAGGGATTTATAGTTGGCTGTAGTACCTAATTCGACTGGCCCGGCTGGGTTATGATCAGTGTAATTTGTTATATTCGATAGTCTCGAAACACCAAAAAAGAAATCATTTGTTCGTCCCAATCAATGGAAGAACGGGCAGAGCACCTCTTAGATAGTGGCTACTAGATCTTGATGATTCAGCTTGGTACTTATACAATATTCAGCTGTTGGAATGGTCGATAATAGACATGCAATATGAGCTCATTCTATCATGCTTGGTACTGGAGGAAGTGGTCTTTTGCCTGCTGGTAACCTCTTTCATGTGTGTTTCGAAATAGGTGTGGCTGATAGGTAGGGAGAACAAACTCGCAGAATTTTTATGCTAAATAGATACGCAGTGCTTTGGTGTGCTACATCAGTTATGATGTGCCAAACAAGTTATATGCATCCATCTATATAGCTCCGAGAAGACTATTTCACCCTTGTGTATAGAATTATAGCTTTTAGGGCCTGTTCGTTTGCAAATGTAACTCGAGACCATGGATCTTATGGACTTTGCTAAAGGGGACGTTCCAAACTGAGATCGTCATGATCTGGACAGGATGTTGCGTCTCTGAGAGATCAGATGTACTATGTCATCGTGCCGTATTTACAGAAATCCGTATATGCAAGTAGACCTTTCAACTGTTTGAGGGATCTCTGAGCTCGACGCTACAAGCACCATCATGGAAAAGAAAACTGGCCACGTCCATAGCGAACTTGAAAAAAGCCTTCCCACCTCGTACTTATCCGCCCGCCGAGGCTGACAGTATCATGCAGAACGCTCCTCATCCGAGATGAACATATTGTCCATCAACTGGTCTCCTTCCATGATTTGTATTTCATCGTCTTTGGTCGCGAGGAAAGTAAGCTTTGATACTCCAAAATCAGAAACGGTACACGTGCTGAAATTGCCATTGAGGTAGACGCCGCTGGAGCTGGAGCTTCCACCGTCCGTACTGTTGAAAGAGCTAATGGAGTAGTTGGTCGCGTAGTACAGAGACATATCGATGTTCGGGATGCCTCCGCCCGCGTCCACTGACTTCCTTCGGTATTTTGCCATTCTTGGCCGCTGGTCGTAGCTGAATTGTTCTTATGGGTTCGTGTCTGGACTACTTATCCAACAGCATCAATGGTGAACGTAGTTCCTGCTAAACTCTTGACAGAGAAGAACTGGACTGATCTGGCTCAAATCTAGGGACATGTTGACAAGGCCAGAAACCGTCAGTTTTGGCATCGTGCTTGGAAAGTCAGAACCCACAGCCATAGAATAGGCGTTGTAGAACTGTACATCAATGGTCTCCTCCAAATAAGAAGCCAGGTCTTAGTAATATCACTTTCCACTCGAAAAAAAGTTAGGGCCTGAGTTCCCGAGAAAGGGCTCACTGCAGCTTTTCCTTAATCTCGAACTATGTCTACGTACATGCCCGCCCCGACTTCGTTGCTAGTCATATGTCGCCATTGCGAAGCCTTAAAAGCGTGCAGTCTCTTTGAAAACGTCATTTCAACACCTGGAGAGTTCACAGCGGCGTCCCAGTATCGTAGAATGCTGGAAGATTTAACCCTGACACTGGCGTTAGTGGTGTATTTCCGAACCAGTGTGAGGTTGAGGCCAAAAGTCAAAGTAAAGACCTCAGATGTGGCGTTCTTGCTTGGGAGACCAATGGGTATACTTCGATCTGGAAAGAAAAATTGGCTTTGAAAGCCTGCAAGCAAATGGTTGCTTGCCGTCTTTCATCTTGTCTGGGCCGATGACGAGATGGGGGGGGGGGGGGCTGGGTTTGTCTCTCTACTACTTCAGCAAAGCTATAGCATAATAAGCTACCGTTATTAGCATGAAGCTATAGTCTATCTTGATCTGATCTACCTCTCCCGTGTTAGCTTCAAACCCTAGGTTGACAAACCCGTAACTGGGTCTTGTCATACTGATCCCAACGTCAATCCCGGGTAAGTTGGGTTGTTAGTGATGGTATTGCGTCTGCCCCAAATGTCAGAGATCTCAAGACATCATGTTGATCCAGTCGACTTGGGCCTACATCCCTTTCAATTCAAAGTGTCGGAGACATTAGTATGACGATGGGGTCGTACATGTCTCAATGTAGCCTTGACTTCTCACGTTGATGGCTGTGCAAAGCTCTCTGAAAGAAATTAGATAGCATGTTTAGGATGGCATTGCCGCATTGGAAGCATGTTGCAAACAATAAGATGCTCCAGCTCCTGGGCAGTTGAAGGCATCAGGGCGAAATCCGCGATGGTTGATCGAGAAATGTAGGCCAAAAGCGTTCGCAAAGGTATCATTAATCTCTCATTATATTGTCTCTCATGATATTGAAATTCTAAGCCCAATCCCGATACGTCCTTCTTCAGAGGCGCATCTCATGCGTGGCGGGCTTGTTCGTAAACGCAAGAATTGAAAGTCGACCTCGTATGTTGCTGCTCTGAACAGACCTCTGTGATCTGTTGGTGACTCCCAGGCCTTGACGGGCAGAAAAGGGTGTGCATCTCCAGTGTATGTATATGCTACCTAGCAATTGGCGTGAATGAGAGCAATACGTGATTCCATGCGAAGTCATCGAGGCCGGCAGGGATGTGAGAACTTTGTCTTGTCCCCATGCAAAGCTTGAAGGCTAGGACTCGACTTCAATCTCAATAGTGTAAACCTAGAGGGCTCTGCAGATTCACCTAAAAAAGCGCATGGTGCTTGCGTAGCGAAGAGAACATACTTGATGAGCGATTGGAGTCGGCGGACATGATCCAGGGCAAAGGCGGCTACCATATGGGTCGGAAGCGTGGTGGTCGGCTGGTGTTGTTCCCGGTTGTGAATATTTGGAACCAACAACCAACTTCCCTGGGCAGCATCACGGGTGGGTCGGCAGGCTTGATTAAGCCTGCGCATGATTATCACGTTGGTTTGCGGTTATCCGCGGTCTTCTGCCCCGTACCTGTACATTTCTCGAGACCAACTCTCGGAAACTGAATTTGCAATTGGAATGATACGTGGAGCAGGCTTTCGTGTCCACAGCCTCCTAGAACTTCTCGTTTACCAAATAGAACAGTTTATATCCAATTGAGGGGGGCAAAGAAAGGTGTAAGTTGATTTGTCGAAGCACGAGGCGAGGTACACTAAGGTATCTAGACTTAAGATACTAATTTGATTGAACCACTTCCTGAACGTTCTGTCAACTCCACTACGTCCGCCGGGGGTACGGATACCAACCGATACATTTACCTTGTTAGCGCAACTTGACCAGGGTCCTGCGGTTCGCTCCAACAAACATTCACACGTGGGACATTGAGTGGATTGTGTACTTAACATACAGAAGACCCCAAAGCGCAAGGCTCATGGCCATTATCGAACAAGCAGACACCGCAATATCTGGTACAGATCTCGCATGTACATTCCGCCTTCCATGGCAAACTCCCAGTCCAGCCTGCTCTCCACGGCGTCTTCATCTGTCATCGACTTCATCGCCGCCCCACCCCTTGAGATGTCCGCCCTCATCTTCTCGCATCTTGACAACTGCGACCTCAAAGCCCTGCAGTTGACCTGTAAAAAACTTGCCAACCAAGTCCGTCCTCATCTCCGCTTCAAGTGTGTTTTTATATCCACTAGTCCCCTCAATATTTAAGTCTTTCGCGCCATTGCAGAAGACAACACCTTTCGGCGTGATGTGTGAGAGATCATCTGGGACGATGCTCGCTATGAAACACCACCGCCTCCAGATCCTAGACTGCGGCACTTGGACGAAGACTTGTATGATTCTGATGATTCCGATGATGAAGACGGCCGGCCAGAGAAGCCCCCGCGTGGCGTTACTTTCTGGTACTTCAGACACTGCAAAGACAACATCGAGTACTTGGAGATTAGACAGGATTATGATGCTGAGACTCTACACCAGCATCTCGAGACTGCGAAACAGCTCGAGTTCCAACTCCCTCTCGATATCGCCTACACACACTATCAGGGGCTACTCGCAGAACAGAACAAAGTGCTTTCTACGTCGGCCGATATAGCCGCGTTCGAATGGGCTTTGGAGGACGATAGGTTCCCGAGCCTAAGAAGAATCACCTTGACACCCGCAGCGCATGGCATTCTCTTTCATCCGCTATACCCGACACCTGATATTCGCGCTCTACCCTACGGCTTCAACTACCCGCTTCCTCGTGGCTGGCCAGTCCCTCCTAAGGACGGAGATAAAGCGATGTATGGGGACTGGAAGAGCGAGGATTACAAAGAATGCTGGCGAGGATTCCGCCATGTCGCCAGAATCCTTGCTCGGCAGAAAAGCACAAAGATCGAGGAGCTCATGATTGACGGCAATCAACTCTGGTCTGGGTTTGCCTGCAGCATTTTTTACGCGCCAGAGCCGTGCGTCGAGTATGACAACCTCATCGCCGCGATCAAGAAGCCAGGCTTCACAACTCTCAGGCTGAGCCTCATCGTAGGCGGGCAGGAAACTAACAACTATTTCACTTTCCGTAACGGGCGCCTGAGAAAAGCTCTAGAGGCGGACTTGCGACACTTTTCTCTCAAAACTGGCGAGGACGACGATCTCGAAAACGGGAACTTATCCTTCGCACTGGGTGAGAGATCACTTTATCCCTCTGCGATCCGTCGTCCCCGTCGAAACATGGAAGAATTTGGCGCATTTCGGGCTGACGCGCTGGCTTGTGAGGCAGTCGGATCTGCTCGACTTCCTCGCTGCGCTCTCGCAAACTCTACGCTCTGTAGAACTAAGCTTTTTCTCGTTTATGAAAGGCCACGGTAACTATAGGGAGCTGCTTTTTGCGATACGTGATACGCTGGGATGGCAGGAGCGAACAGCCAGTACGAGACCTCATCTGCTCATCCGAGACTTTCCCGGTGTCCCGTTGGCTGGGCGGGCTGTTTGGGTGGAGGACGCGCCGCAGAGATTCTTGTACGAGGATGGCGAGAACCCGTATCCGATACCTCCAAGGAATGCCGTGGTAACGGGGCAAACCATCACTTGGAAACCCGGAAGTTTGACAGTTGGCCATGGTTTCGGAACGGAGATTGACGCATTGGAACCGCGATTTGAACGACCTTACGAGTCGGCGGATAAGCTCATTGAGATGGGGATCTCCAGGGATTGGAAGGGGGCTTTTTAGATTCCATATATCAGGCTTTATGCTTCTAGCAAGCCATCCTGGCGAGACCGGAAGGGGTGAACATGAAATGGTTATAGGAATTGAAGGGGATGGGTGCGAGCTCGCGGGGAAGATGGCTGAAAGCTGCCTCGTACTTGGTGAAATGGAATTTTCTTCTGAAGCTTGTTGAAGGGGACAAGCCAGATGGACGCGTAAGTGAAGGGGAGATAATTGTATCGAAGACAAGAGTTTCGAGACTCTGTACCCACTGCCGGCGTACGCAAGAGAAATGGCGCATTTCCATCACTGAGGCTATAGAGAGGGAGATCTCTGATAACACTTTTCGTCATGAGATTCGTCGACAGAGCATTTCGGGTAGATGTATCCGTAGTAAGAAGCTCCATAATAAGAATGACCATCTTGACTGAGGTCTCACTTGTTTGGCTGTTGAATTCAATGCTTTTAAATTGGAATCGAATGGCCTTCCACGCTGGACATCAGATCATCCCAGTAAGACGGCAATGGGCAACCATATTAACCTAAAGCTTATTCCATATCCGCCCATACTCCCAAATTTCTCTCGCCGTCCCGACTTCCCAGTGACAACTCCGTTCAAAAGGCCCCCAGCCTTAGTGCCTAAAATCCGACCTGTTCATCGTAGTCACATCAATAGTCGACCCCATCGCCGCAGGCCCATACGCCCCGCCCTCCATCGAAGCCATCATCTTTCTCATCGGCGTGCCATCCTGCCCTCCCGGACCCCTCAAATTCACCGCCTCGGCAAACATGCGCAGCTGCATCGGGAACCGCGGGTCGCCATATCGTTCAATGATATCAGCCTTTTCCACAGCGGACCCCAAGTCATAGTAAGCATCATCATTGCCCACCTCCTCCTCCTCGTCCGCCCCGCCCACGCGCTCGCACGCCGCCTGCTTCTCGGGACTCCACCACGCCGGCAACAACCCCTTCCGCTTCGCCGCGTTCTTCAAAAACCGCCGGAACCCCTCGAGCCCATTCTCCGCGCCGCCGTAGATGCTGTCCTCGGCCGCGTCCCCGTCGATGTTGTACTCGTCCTCGACGTGCAGGCGGTACGCGTCGATGAGGAGGCGGTAGACGTCCTTTTCGGGCCGGTCGTGGAGCCAGGTGCCGTTGTCGAGGCGCGTAAAGGGCCGTGTGATGGGTTGGTCCAGGCCCTTTGGCGGGGACAGCGCGGTGCCGGCGGATGTGGGGTTACCCGCACCGGCGCCGGTGGGACCACCACCTCGGGGCTGTGCGGAGGCGTCGGTCCGGCCGCACGTCTTTTTGTGGGATTTCCAGTCGGCTTTTTGGCAGTCGCGGGAGCAGTATGGTGTTGTGGCGCACTTTGCGCAGTTTTTGAGGTTGACCTGGGGCGGCCCTTTTTTACAGACTGTGCAGGACGACATGGCTGCTTTGGAGAGGCTTCACCCTTGAATGTTGGAGGTTTAGGTATCTGGGAAGAGATCAAGATAATGTTCACTGTCGTCGCTTGACGAACGGCGGTTGGCCTATATACCCAAGTAAGTACCAGGGTATCTGCCCCCCCCCCCCCTTGGGGCCACCACGGTTGACCTGAGATACCTTACATGCACGTACGTGGCTATCTTACCATTTTTGGCTATATCACGTGAAAACACCTAGTCAATCAATGGAGTTGAAGGAAGGGCGTTGAGAGTGTTCGAATGGCAGGCAGAAGTTGAACGTTGCATATAGAAGAGGAGAGTGGACTAAAGTGTGGAGAAATCAGAAAAGGAACCGATGGCAGTTGATTGTTGGTGGCAATCCTTTGAGGACAAGTGATATGCGACACGGGATAAGCAACGTATACTGGTAACTATTACGTGCCGTGCGGATTGAGAGAATCGGCATGCTTGTTCACCCAGGCTACCTTCAGCATCTCTAAAGACAGCTCTCGATTAAAGCACAGTGAACCTCGATGTAAGTGTTCGAATGTTGAACCAGGTGATCAATTCTGTCTCTCATAGTGGCCACGAACAGGTATCATATTCAAAAGGAAAGTTAAACCAGACAATCCGAGCGGTTTCCATGCTTGCCCGTAAAACGCCAGGCCGTATGCCTCCTCGGCCACTCACGTCTTGTCTCGCCTCCCAACGCTCTCAGCTCTCCTCCTTCTCGTCGGCAGCCTTGGCTTTCGAAGCACCCGTCATGCTATGAACCAAATCAGCGAACCGGCCCTTGGAGGCAGCCAGGTTCGTATCGGCCTTTGGCGTCCCCACGGGCGTGACACCAGCCGACGTGCCCTCCACGACATTGGCTACCTCCTTGTAATGCTCGCGGTCTTTAACGAAGCGCGTGAGGTACATGGTCTTCTGCCGCGTCTGCTTCCTCATGATGCGCTCCACTTCGGCCTCGTACGCCTTGTCATAGATGTTGAAGTCGACGTTGGTCGGCGATTCGGCCACGGCGCCGGCCGAGGGCTCGTCCTTGTCGAACTCATCCCGGGACCCGATGCCGATGCCGAGGATGCGAGGTTCCGAGTCGGACCTCTCGGGGGGCGCGGTCTTGGTGACATCGGCGAGGCTGTTCTTCTTGAGGAACTCACGGCGTTTCGAGAGGAGGGCTTCAATATCCTCGTGCAGTGCGCCCAAGCGGGGGGAGTCTGTCTGGGAGCCTTCGCGTGATTTGGCGTTTCTTTGCCTTGTGAGAATGTTCTTGAACTTGTGGATTGCTTTCATCTGTTATGGCTGTCAGCTTCTTTGTATCGTCGTAACAAGCATGGAGTGCGCTGCTCACCACGCATAGGAGATGGTTCATCTTTCGTGTGAAGGCGCGGTTGAGCTCAAGCTCGTTTGGGGGCTCCACGAGATTTGAGCAATTTTCTTCCTTTGATAGCAGAGGATCTGTCCCCTGTTTCGTAACCCACGGATGGTCCTAGTTCATGATCAGCAAAACAAAGGTACCCCAGCACTACAGAAGAAAAACTAGTGCTCACCCGCAGCTCGTGCATGTGAATACGTTTCTGGGGGTCCTTTTCCAGAATTCTGCTGATGAGGTCCACAAAATCGGGGTTTTCATCCTCGGGTAGCTCAGGGGAATCTGTCTTGATAGCTTCGTACATCTCAAGCACACCCTCTTGCTCGAAGGGAATTTTGCCATAGCGTAGACAGTACAGCGATATGCCCATGGACCAGATATCAGTGGCCTTGCCATCAACGTCGCCATGTCGGACCACGCAGAGCTCGGGTGCAAGGAATGCCGGGGATCCTGCCGATTTAGCCGTCTTCATGGGGTCTCCGGGCTTCTCAAACATCTCGGAGACGCCAAAGTCTACAATCTTGAGCACATCGTCGTCGGTAAGGAGAAGGTTGTCCGGCTTGATATCCCGGTGAATGACGCCTTGCTCGTGTACTAGGCGGTGTTAGCCTGGCTGGTCAGGGCATACGTGGCAGCCGACTTACAGTATTCAATGCCTAGAATCAAGTCTCGGAACCAATAACGGCATGAATCTTCGCCATATGGCTTCGCCTTTTCGTTGAGCCCGACCTTCATCACGACTCCTTTCTTGCACATCTCAAGGACCATGTACAGCGAGTCCTCTTCCGGGTCGTCCAGTACTTCAATCAGTTGAACCAGGTTCGGGTGGTTCAGCTTCTTCATGATGGCAATTTCCTCTCTAATAAAGAACAGTGCATCGTTGACGTTCCAACCAGCGTTGCCCTCCTCTCCAAAATGAGGCGATAGCGGCGCGTTGAGACTAACACGGGGAGCGAAGCGCTGGGGTCGGCGAGCGCCCTGACGCAGAATATTGGACTGCGCGCGTTTACGAAGCCGGACTTTAGAGAACTCCTTGACGGCCTACGGATGGACGTGAGCATGGGAAGGGGCATCACTTGGAAGCTTGGGAGGCTCATACGTATTCGGTGCCAAATTGGTCGGTCGCGAGGTGGACAGCACCATAGGACCCCCTGCCAATTTCTTCTTTAATGACATACTGGTTGATGCGGTGGTGACTCGAGCCATCCTGAGCCTCGGTACCATATTCCGTCACGGCGTTGAGCGTTTCCTATAGCAGTTTCTCGGTGAGTTTCTCTGGATCATTGCTGTGGTTCGTCGTCATCGCAGCTACCCCGCCCCCACCACGCTCAACCGGCGGCAGCGGGGCAGGTCGAAAGCTGAGCTTTTCAACAAAGCTTGGCGAAACAGAACACACGCACCTTGACTTCACGATGAGCAGATGGCGTCCGACGGTGATGCCTCATGGGGCTCTGAAACTTTGATGGTTGGGCAGCCGAATCGGATCTGTACCGCATAGGGCGAGCATGAGGTTAGAGCAGCTCGCCGCGCAGTGGTGGAGCGCGTGGGGAAGGCAGCGCAAAGTTGCAGCGCAGAGAAGCAAAGTGAGTAGTGCAGTGACTGACGTACATGGGGGCGAGCGGCGGACGAGTCTCAGCGGGCCCTTCGCCGTGGAACCCTACCGCAATGGTAGGTGAGGACATGCTTGAGGTAGCGAGGTTCGTCGAGGCCATGGCCGTCGTCGGCGGGCTCTGAGGTTCGCCGGAATCCGTCATGATTTCGCCTTGGGCGAGGCTGGGGGGTTGTAGATGGAAGGGTGTGTTGTAAGCTTGACGTTATGTTGGAGAAGCAATGTTGGAGAGGCAAGGTCCGGGTGGGGTGAGAATGAGAGTGAGAGTGAGAGAGCTAGCTACAATGCTCTGCTTTTGCTCATTCGGAGCTTTGCTATTCAGAGTGGCCGAGCTACAAGAGCACCCCAAAATGCACGACACAACTAGGTAGGTATGACGAATAGGCGCGAACGACCGGGCGAGCGAGTGATGGAGCTGACGATGTTTTGAACCTGAAAGCGCGCGTGTGAGGTGAGAAAAGCGAAAGCGACGTCAAAAGAAAGGAAACAATAAGCAAGGGCACTAGGCTTCGCGAAAACGAGACGACAGCTGAGCTTTAAAACCCGACCGAAAGGAAACAGGGCCCGGGGGTGGGAAGAGAGAGAGAGAGAGAGAAGTACTTTGTATTAGAACGTGGGAAAAAAATAGGCGTTTCTCCTTCAGCTCTTCAGGCTCAGAGTGTGCCCCTTCCAGCCCCCACGTCTGTTATTTTCCCCCAAGGATCACCTCGCAGTCTCCAGTGTTTCTCAACGCCCTACGAAAAGCCCAGGTTCCGTCTTATCCATTTCCACGGCTCTTCATATCCATGCCCAGCGTCGTTGCCTGTTGTCATTGGACGCATCGTAGAGTTCCCATCATGGGCTGACTAGTGTGCTCCCCTCGTAGGGCCAGCTCCGAACCCCTCCTTGCGCCAAAGAATTACGTTCCGTCCGGGGGGTCCACCACAAGGCAGAGTGACACCACCCCCTGCCAGCATCTGTAGGTACCTTACGCAATCGGACCAGCTCCAGCTCCAGCTCACAGTTGCAATTTCAAAGGTCCACCGAGGTACCTGCCGACCGAGACAAGCAACGGTAGCCGCATTTCGGGGCTGGGGCCACTGAACGGCCGACCACACTCAATCGTCCCGCCCAAGCTGCCAGCTACCGTACCTTCATGGACAACTTGCGACATTCAACCCGTGATACCCAACGACACCGAAAACCAGCGAATCCATTGACGGCCCCTAAGACGACCAGATCCGATCCCCGAGTCCTCTAGATAAAGAAGCAACCCGCAATCTACGTACCCTGCACATCCCTACGGCATGCGCCTCTAAACAACCATCCCCATCCCTTTCTGCCTCGCCTCGCCTCGCCTCGTCGACAAACGACACCAAAACCCGGGCGCAAACACGCGCAACCCCGCGCCGCCGCCGCCGCCGTCGCGGCCATCCCCCTAGCCCAAAATGGTCGTCTACTCCTTCTACATCTTCGACCGCCACACGGAATGCATCTACTCAAAAACCTGGCTCCCCGCCGAGCGTCCGCCATCCCAACAACCCCCCTCCTCCGCCGGAACGGGCGCCGCACCGCCATCATCACAGCAGCTCGGCCGCCGCAGCCAGGTAAACTCGGCCAAGGACGACGCCAAGCTCATCTTTGGCACGGTATTCTCCCTCCGCAACATGGTCCGCAAGCTCGGCGGGGACGACGACGCCTTCATCAGCTACCGCACCTCGGCCTACAAGCTCCACTACTACGAGACGCCCTCGAACCTGCGCTTCGTCATGCTTACTGATACGGCGACGCTGAGTATGCGGAATGTGCTGCATCAGATTTATATCAACCTCTGGGTTGAGTATGGTATGGTGACAACTCTCCCCGGGGGGGGGGGGTTTCCTCTCTTTTCCTGACAATGGGTCATGATATGCTGACCTCTTTTACAGTCGTCAAGAACCCTCTAGCACCGGCAGAACACAAGGGCGGCGAAGGCGTCAAGAACGAACTTTTCGAGCTTGGTCTGGATCAATTCGTCAGGGGCCTGATGTGAAGGATACCGTCCTTGCTGTTTGGCAGACGGATTAAAACACACAAAGAACAAGAAAACACCAAACTCAGAAAAGAGGCAATGCGTGAGCGGATACCCTTCATACTGTGGTGGGGGAGGGGGAGAATCCCAATAACCCAACACGGAAGAAATCGATGTGGAACCGCAACAAATTTTGCCAGACTGGCATCATGGAACAAAAGTGTCCACTGGAGGCATTGTAGCCCTTCAAACCGATCATGCACTTGACGTCTGAAGAAGAAAAAATCTCCCATTACAAACATAGATCAAAAGGGAAAGGCATCCCAGAACGACTGGGCGGCCTCTCAAGAACAATGAATCATCAGCAGAATCGCAGGTCGAGCGAAATGGATCAAAGGAATGGATGGCCGCTGTGCCATCTCTGGTTCTAGGCTTAGCCCTCGTATTTGTTGGTACAGATTTGAGAGATGAACCATTCATCTCTTGACCATAGATTATACAATGATACCTATATAGCTCCCTCTTTCTCTTGCCTTCCCAACTGTCCTGTCCTAAATCAACCCCGTGAATATCATAAAAAATGTCATAGCTAGGCTCACACGCCTCGAAACACAACATCAATCGAGGCCCGGGCCACATATACATGTATATCTCTCTATTTTGGATGGAAGGCTACTTGCTGTCCACCGCCCTCCCCCACGCGCTCTCAAAGCTAGACTGCGGGTTCACCATTACGAGGCTCTCCTCTCCGGTACCCTGCGTCGTGGCCTGCGTCTGACTGGGAAAAGTCGCAGCAGTACCCTGGCTGGTGCGAGGCACCTCGCTGGCCCTCACGTCGACGGCGCTCGCCATGATGCCCTCGTCGTCGTGGTGGATCTCATTCTCCCAGTTGCTCGAGTACACTACAGCCGCGAATCCCTCGAGATCGGCAACCTGCTCCATCTCCTGCAGGTACTCGTTCGGCATCCCGTTGCCAATGATGTGGGCTTGCCTCGTGAGGACCGAGAGGATCTTGGGCAGGAGTACCACCACCTGCGACGTGCGCGGCTCCGACTCGGCAAGGTCCGGCTTATCAAAGGCTGCTGACGAAAGCTTCTTATCCACGAGCAGGGAGAAGCCGGCATCGAGGATGAGCGTGAGCACGTGTGTGAAGGAGGGCGACTCGATCAGATCCGACGTCTCATCGAGCAGCCTTCTCACGGCGGGCGACGATGACGGCGAAGATTGGGACGTGGCGCTCTCAGAGAGCATCACGGTGCTCTCCTCCAGGATGCCCGACTCGCGTAGGACGTGATCTTCCTTGTCCCGTGGCGGGAGGAGGTAGGGCAGCCACTTTGCGGCCCTGCGCTCCTCGGGCGTGGTGCCCTCGACAGCCTTGCGCACCGCGAGAGTCAGCTCCGAGAACTGCTCAAAGCTGAGCAGGTCGCGCGGACTCAGGTGGCCAAAGACCTGGCGGACGGCGGCTTCGACGCGCTGACCGAGCTCCTTCCACCCCTCATTCAGGAGCCACCAGCTAAAGGTCAGGTAGCGGCGGTTCGTCTCAAAGTCGTTGCCGTAGGGCTGGTCGAGGCCGTCGTCGTCATTGTTCTCCAGACTGATAGTCGCTTGGGCCGTACCGGTCGCCAGGGATATAACGCTTGAGAGGTAGCTGCGGCGGCCGAGGAGGTTGAGTTGGACTCTTGTCAGCATCGTCAGCAACGCGAGGGTGTATAACAGCGTGAAAGCTCTCGTTATGGCTGCGATGTCAATGTCAGTACCTTCACCCTCTCTTGTCTGCTATCGCATCAGAAAGGCGTCACTCACAGCTGATGGTCAGATCATCCCACAACTGCCTCTTCGACTTCCGACTCTTCTGCGCCGCCGCCCCGCCATCCTGTTGCGCACCCTCGGCGGCCCCTCCCGCGGTGGCCGACGTCGGGGCCGGTACCGTCAACTGGCTTGCGTGTACGCCGCTCTCGCTCTGGACACTGCTGCTGACCATGCTCCGTCCGTCGTCTTCGGTCATGGTGGTATCTGCGATGCTCGGCGGGCTGCCGCTGCCGCTCTTCAGGCTCTTGGTCTGACCCTTCATCTTCTGGATCTCGTAGGTGATTTTCTCCGTGTTCATGGCCTCGAGTATATTCGTCGTCGCTGAGGGAAGGAGTGCGAGTACGGTAAAGGTGCAGTCTTCTTGGTTTTGCTCGAATCGGCGGCGGAGGCTGCGATTGGGGCACAGCGGTGTTAGTCGGGGGAGGGAGATCATGGCAGCTCAGAGAAGAGTATCTCGGGAATGTAGCTTACTTTTCCTTGGCGATGCGGTCGCTGCTCATGCGCTCGCGCGCATCGTTGATCTTGCCCATGACATACTGCGACACAATGTAGCCTGCGCCGACGACACCCACGCTGACAGCGAGGGGCGTCCTATTTCGGCGGAACCATCGCCGAGTGGCTTCCAGCATGTTTCGGTCTGGCGCGGCGAGCGACTCAATGTCCGAGGGGTCGGCCTGGTTCTCGATGGAAAGGTACGGTACGGCACGGAGTATGGTCGAGGGGAAAGGAGGGGATGGATCAGAAGGATTGAAGTTTAATACAGAATGCGAGAATAGCTAAAAGAACCCCGATTACAGCTTTCAAACCGGGCTGAAGAGTTAAAGAATCGAAGAAGGCGGTCGTCTTGCTTGGGGGATCATATGAAAGAAAGAAGACTGGGGGATTTTTTGCGTGTTAAACCCCCCAAAATTGGCTATTTGGGCGAGCTCTAGGAAGGCTGGTCGGCACGTAATGATAAGTTGGAGCAATTAAGCAGACCAAGAGGAGAGGAGCTCGCGCCTGACAGCCAGTGACTGACTACTGCTCTCTGCGAGTCGTGAACCGTGATTACCTCGGCCCAGCCACACCCACGTTCCCGCGTCATCTCAATTTAATGCCCGTGTTTCCCAACTCTCTTCCCCCAACAGCTGT
This sequence comes from Colletotrichum acutatum, assembly GCF_030867785.1. Lineage (NCBI taxonomy): Eukaryota > Fungi > Ascomycota > Sordariomycetes > Glomerellales > Glomerellaceae > Colletotrichum > Colletotrichum acutatum. The sequence continues at coordinate 651,627 of NW_026848997.1, read as the reverse complement.
GGCTGAAGTGCCGGTACCCGCAACCGCCGCCGCATCGAGTGCTTCCCCGGTAGTGTAGGCACATCACTGCCCGCCCTTGCTGCCCACCACCGACCACTGTCCAAGTATCGTAAGTACCTTACCAGACGGGCTGCTACTGCACAAGGCCATGGGACAGGACACTCTGCTCCCCAGGACCCAGCTCGGGGAACTTGGAAGTACCTTTCCCAACCAGGAAGAGCACCCCTGCTACCGATATCCCGTCCTCCCCCCCCGCCTCTCTCCCTTCCCTCCCTGGATCAACACTGCGGTAGTGACTCCCCGCTCTCTTCTGCCCGCCCGCCCCCTTATCGGTGCGGCGCATCAGTGCTGGGCTGAAGTGTGCCCCTCAGTAAGGTACATCTGACACCTTTCTTTGGGTCATTCCCTCACCTTACCTCAGGCAGAGGGAGAGGTATCTGTCACTCTCTCTCACTCCAACCGCATCTGTTTGTCTTGACATCCAACTTACCGAGCAAAATCCCTACTATAAACACAAAAGGCACGATGCAGCAGAGCAGCGCCCCAGAGTTCATTCTCGAGGCCTTTGCGGACCCCGCCTCCGTACGTGATGTCGTCAAAGGTACCTACCATTTCTCTCCCGTCCCCGTCCTCTTTCCCATAGGTAGCCCGCAGTTCGCGCGCCCCGCCAGACGTCATATCCGCCCTCAGAACGAACGACAACGCCTTCCGAACCTCTCAGCCTCGCGATGCGACGACGAGCGCCTACATGCCTGCCTCAACTCGACTTCCAGCCCGAATCCCCAGAACAATTTGTGACTAACACCTCATCACCAACCATGCAGGAATCCTCCACACAATCTTCTTCCACCGCTTCTTCCCCGCCGTCGTCCCCTACACCCGCGAAGTCCTAGACCTCACTCTCCCCTATGTCGACGACGTCGAGCTCGAGACCATGATCGAGCAGCGCGCCACCGCCCTCGTCCGCCAGCTCGACGCCGAGCGCTCCTCTTCCGGCTCCGGCGGTGGCAGCGGGGGCGGGCGCGGCCAGCTCACCGTTCAGTTCTTTGAAAAGAAGCGTCGCAAGGCTTGGCTCATGCGCGGCGACGAGGAGGTCTGTTGGGAATGCTGGACCGTAAAAGTCACGGTCGCGGAACCCAGGACGGAGACTGGTTGGTTCTACCTACCCCCTTTCCCTCTTTGGCAACCCGATAGGGAGGGGACACATACAAAGATGAAAGGCTGACCCGTTGCCGGTGAAACGTTCCCAGAGCGAGCCAAAGTCCGAAAAGCCATGGAGACGACGCTCATGACCACCGTCATGAAGGTTATTACGTTTGTCAACGCGCACAAGGACCACATCCCTCCGATAACGACGCAGGGGTCGAACCCGTTTCCCTACCAGATCAATATTAACCAAAAGGAGTCGGGGTGGGCTACGAGGATGGGCATTTACTAACTTTGCGCATTCGGTATGATGACACTGTGACACTGTAATGAGATGTTTTGACAAGATGCCTCTTGATTTTTTCGAGGATTTGATACGGATTTTTGGATGGTCTTTCCACGTTCGGCTTGGGGACGATGACATCAACGAACCCAGGATGACGATGGCGACGCTGCTGGCAGATATCGTAGAGGTAGTAGACACATTATGGCGTTCTGGGAACAAGACATGATTTACGAGGCATAGACATGTAGGACTTTGGGGAAATTTAGAGCAAGGCAATATGATACCCGTTCTTGAGTTCGAACATTGAAGACTGCAAGGGCACGCACGAGAGATGATCTTGTTGCCAGGTAAGCACATGGCCCTGCACAGTTGAAAGCCATGCTGGTTTGAACAAACCTCACAGTATTCATCAGCTCTCCCATGTACATGTTTCCATATAAAACAACTATGCAATGTCATGCATGGGGTATAGACATTCTACAAAATGTTCATGACAGTCACTTCATCATTGACATCATCAACAACATTTGCGAGACTCTGTATAGTGCGTGTCTCCATAGAATTGATCACTACCAGTGTGCTTAGCAAAAGGAGCGAAGCTAATACGCTACACATCCAACCCGGATTTTCCTACACAGCAAAAAGGACAACAACAAAATATAGCCTATTCCGGCTAAACAGTAATAAAAAAGCAAACGCGAATTTCCAGCCGGACCTAACCTGGTCCAAGGCCGACGAAAAGCAAAAGCAAAAAAACGCGCAAGAATCTCATGGTTGCCCTCCGTTCCTCTCAAGAATGATGATGTCCCTTCGCTTTCTCCTCCTCTGCCCACCGGAAAAAAAGAAGGAGAGCCAAGACATTATATGTGCACTGCTTCGTCATTATCATAAAGCAAACAATCATGGACAAGAGAATTGTGAAAGCCTCGAAGCCCGAATCAGACATTAGTCTTTAAAATCAGCCCAAAGTTTTTTGTGTTTCCCCCGCGCGCTCCATTATCGTGTGAAGTGTGTGTCGAAACAGGCCCTGAATGCCTGAATGCATCGGGACGTCATGCCAGTAAGTGTGTTCATACATCGTAACGGTCGTCATCGTCTCTCGTTGCAAAGAGATTAGAATTGCGTGGTGTAGCTTCGTCCAAATGCAGGCTTGCTGGGCTTGGAGCCGGAAGCCTTCGGCTGGGAGCCAGAGCCAATCTTCTCAAAGCCTTGCAGGATGTCGAGACCCGAGTACTCGGTGGTCTCCTCCGACAAGAAGTCTGTCGTGTCGAAGGAGAACGAGGGCCAGTCGCCCTCGGCCGCTACCTCGTAGAATGAACTAGATATCTTGGTCGGCGAGGGGAACCTCCATTGCACAGGGGCGTCGTTGTTGGCCTTGATAGGGGAAGACAGGCCGTCAAAGACCTTGCTGGGAGTCTCCCACATGGCGGAAGGTTGTGCGGGTGCCTTCAAGAAAGGCGTTGAGAGAACCGACTTGTTGCCGTTACCCGAGTCATGAGTATCGGCCAAGGCATTGGCGGAGTGAGTACGCTCCAGACGGGGTCGCTTTCCACCAGACTTCTTGGAGGGGGACTCTTGAGGTAGGCCGTCAAAGAAGTCGTTGTCCATGTCTTGGAAGATGTCAAAGTCACCAGCGGCCATCAGGTTGTAGTTGTAGACGCTCTCGTCCAAATTGAAAGCGGGGCTCCACGGAGCGTTGCCGTCACCGGTGCCGACCATCTTGCGGATCGGGGACTGCAGCATCTGGCGGACATTTTCGCGGTGCTGGCGGAGGTTGGTGTTGGGCGAGGCAGACGGCGGGGCCTTGGTAGGCGGCTTCAGTTTCATGGCGGGCGTGAGCGGTGGCAGCATCTGCCCTTGTTGGCGGAGCGGCGACGAGGACGGTGGGGCAAACGCGTTGTACGACCGACCCTTGCTAGGGCTATCGTAAGACGACGCGCGCAAGCGAGCAATCTCATCCTCGGCCCTGCCAGCGCGACTGCGCTTGCGAGGACGATCGGCCTCTGAAGTAAGAATGCCTGTCTTTTGCGGGCGCAAAGCAGAAGATTCGAGAGAGGAGATGTAACCACTGTCGTCCATGGACGCGAATTTTCTCTTGTGAGATCTGGTGATGGAAGACATAGGTCCGCGGCCAGGCGGAGGAGGCGTGCGGCTGCGGGGCTCCATGTGTCGCGGAATTGGCGGTGAAGAGTGCATCGTAGGCGGCAGAGGAGAGCATTCGTGGTCCAGCTTATCTTGTCCGTCTTCCGGTACGGCCGAGTCCGAGACAGGAATGGTGGCATCGGATGAGAACTCAACGGCAACGGTGGCCTGGGAAGTAGGCAGAGGCGGGAGCGTTGTGGCATGCCTGATCGGTGCCGGAGGCGGAAGGGTCGGTTCCTGGATCGGCATGTTGGCCGGCCTTGAGGGTTCCATTCGGGTTGACATGACAGGCACGTTTTCGGCGGTCGTTGCCGTCTTTCTTGCCGGCTTGTCCTTCATGAATTGTTGCTCCATGCCCTCCTGGATCGTCCAGTAATTTCCCTTGCCCGGGTCGTCCTTTGGTCGTTCTACCTTGATGAAGGCCTTGTGAAGGCTGAGGTTGTGCCGAATGCTGTTTTGCCATCCTGATTCCTCCGCCTTGTAAAACGAGTACGTGTCTGAGATCCACTTGTAAATTTGTGCGAGTGTCAGGCGTCGCAGTGGTGACCGGAGAATTGCCATCCCGATCAAAGTCGCGTAGCTGTGGCCTGGTTTCGTCCCATCGTCGACGATAGGAGGGAAAGAGTCATGAGGTGGAAGGCCGGACTCGTCGGCCTTGACCTTCTTCAGAGGTCTTGATTCCTTGATCGGCGCGGCCTCCATCAATGTGCGCTTTCCGGGTCCCTTGTGCATGTAGAACTGATCAAAGTTGATGGTTGGTGGCGCAGGATACAGCTGCGGGTGTACATTCTCCTTCCCAAAGCCGGCGGCCAAATCCACAGAAGGCGGCTTCTGTGCGACGGTCTTGAACTTGGACAAGTAGGGCTTCTTGTGTAGTGAATCGGTGTTCTGGTTGTTTGCTGATGGTGGCGCCATTGGCACCATATTTAACTTGCTGCCCTGGGACTTCAAGGGGGCATGGTGCGATTTGATGTTGCCTGATGATGCCTTTAGAGGCGAGTGTCTGTCGGATGCGAGCATCGGAGGGTTGAGGACGACGTTATTGGTACTTGTTGCGCCAAGCGGCCTCCTCGGTGGCTTGGAGGCGGCAGGCATGGGTGCGTGGTTGATCATTGTCGTCGAGTTCTCGAAAAAGTCGTCTTGGTAGATTTGCAAAGGCTCATGAGAGCCGGTATAGCGCGTGGGTTTGGCCATGTCGGCCGAGTGTAGTTGATTGATGTCGTCTCCAAACCTGCGTCAAGTGCGTTCGCGGCAAGTAGTGGGCTGTGGGAGGGAGGGCATGTCAGCGAGCCGCAAAGGCATAAGGTTAGATAAGTAGTCGACGGTGTGGTCTTGACTCTGTCAACCTGACAGGGCCCGGCTTCAAGGTTCTTGAACCCGAACGGGGTTTTGCATGATTGAAGGGAGGAGAAGGAGAGAGGAGACTCAAGGCTCACCTAGGTCGGGTCTAGACTTTGGAAATGAGTTGTGGGTCGTGAATGCAAGGGGGCCTTTTGGCGGTCAAATTGTAAGTTTAGCGACGGGATCGCTGGATCGACACGATGCGATCAGGCAAGCGATGGCGATATTCTGCGAAGAGTGGTGCCCGACAGACAACGTTGAAGAGCGACGACGACGACGATGCTGTGCTAAGTCGATAATGCGCGATGGGGTGTGTGAGTGTGTGTGTGAGAGCGAGAGAGTCAGAGGAGAGCAGCAGGCGAGGGTGAGGGTGAGGTATGGCTTATGGCTGCAGAAAGGTGAAAAGAAAAGAGGGGATATCAGGCACGATACCACGCGAGGGAGAGGAGGGTAGGTGAGATGTAATAGGCGAGCCAGCGGCAGCGGTAGTAGTGGTGGTGGTGGTGGTAGTGGTAGCAGGCGTGCGTAGGTCAGAGTAGGCAGTGAGGAGGAGGAGTAGGTAGAGCAAAGTGTGGGAGTCGGCGGCAGAAGGATGGATAGATGGATTGATTTCAGCCAAGGCGAGTGGAGAGGACCGGGATGTCTTTGAAGAGGTGGGCGGCCAGCTCAGCAAGCCCAGAGATGTCCGGTGGGGCCTCTGGAGCACGGGAGGAATGGGCGATTGGACGAGAGGAGCGTGGGCTGTGACACGACCGACCAGGCTAGGGTACGCCGAAGTGGCAGCAAGGGTGTGTAGTGTAAAGGACCTCCGTAGTCTGGTTAGATGCAGGGAGTGTAATGGAGCAGGTGTGTGGTGTGCGCGAATGTGAGTGTGAGTGTGAGTGCGAGTATGAATGTGCGTGTGCTTGATATCGTCCGGGGTGCGATGGCATAGGCACAGGTACAGAAGGTAGCAGCATGCATGGATGATGGGTATGGGCTATGGAGTAGTGTCAAGTGTGAAGAGGAGGAGGATCATGGATGGGCGATGATGGGATGCACGGCAAGGTCGACCGTTTGTTGGAACACGCCGTTCCGATTTCAAAAAGGTCGAAGTTGGAAGCCAACCGTCGCCGAGCGGGAGAGCGATCAGAAAGAAGTGCGCACACTTGTTAGGTTGGCAGAGACCTGAAGTACCGGTAGTGTAGGTAGGCAGTCCAGTCTGTGTAAGGTATCCGAAGATATACTAGGTGACTAGATACTCGATAGAGAGCTGCTCGCATCCGGGGTCGGTGCCCTCAGCCGTCACCGTTTGGTTTCTGTCAGGCGCGGAGGATGAGGATTTGCGTTTGTCTTTGCGCGTTTGCTTGGGCCACGCCGTCGAAAGAAAAGAGAGGGTCAGTCAGCCCGGTCGCTTGAAGTCGAACAGACTTTCACCCGGCTCCAGCTCAGGTCGAACTTCAAAAGAGAACCGACTGAGAAGACAAGAAGAAGAGCAATCAGAAGAAGCTCAGGGCTCCCGGGGCCAGGCCTGTCAGACTCAGTTCCAGTGGGGAGAAGGAGGGGGGAAGGGTGTCCGCGCGGGTTACGTCCGGCAGAGAAGATGTGGACGAAAGAGGATCCCAGACTTCCTAGAGCCCAGAGGTGACGACGTTTGTACGAAATGTGAATGGGCGAAAGCTGGCGACAGGACGGGAAGGCTATGCTATGCACGTAGTGTATGCAAGCAGGTTTTGCAGTTCATGCGAGAGTCCGTGGTGGGCCGCCGACGGGCTTGACTGTGAGTCTGTAAGGGTACCACAGTACTGCGTACGGGACTGACTCCTCTTTTTGCGCGCCGTCTTCCAACAGAAATGCGAAAATGTGCGCGCGTCTGCCACCAAAAAAGGTTGAATTTCCCACTGCATATGCACCAACACCACTGAACCACCCTTAAGGTCCCCTACTTCCCAGCACGCCACAGGGATGGATGCTGTAGATAACAGCTAGAGTCTCTAGATGCAGCTTGACGGGCAGCGAATAGTGTTGCATGCAGGGCTCTGCCGGGGGAATACCTGTGGATGCTGTGGGCAATGGTGCAAACTGTGATATCGCTCCGGTCCTCGACTTCGACTTCGTCTTTGGTGGTGTTGCGACTATCTCTGGACTACCAAAGTGTCAAAGGAAGCCCAGGCCAAACATGGTCCAGTCCAGCTGGTAGTGCGAGGCCCGAAAAAGAGACCACAGGGTTTGCCTTTTCTTCCTCTGGCAATGGCCGAAATGCTAGTCTCCCTCACGGTTGTGGCTTGTTCGGCTAAGCGCTCGTTTGCCGTCAATTGGCTGATCTGATCAGATCTGCAGCCGTGATGAAATGGGTTTCCTACCTAAGAAGACAAGAGAGACGAAAAAAAAAAAATTGCTAATGACTGTGCGGTGCGGTGCGGTGCGGCTGCGTTTGAGTGTGCGAGCCTGTGAGGGCTCGAAAAGAGGTCACTGTCTCGCTCTGCGACGGCTCTGTTGTCCTCTCTGTGGTGCTCTCATCTGGTCTCGTTGGGATGGCCTCTTTCTTGTGCTGGCCACTGGGATTGATTGGGTCGAGGGTTCGAGGCACAGGTCATGGATGATGGAATGAAGTCGGCGCGTAGCCGACGCGTCTCACCGATTTGGGAAGAAAACAACAAACGCGTCCACCATTAGCCAATCAAAACAGCCACATCACATGACTGTGCTCCCGATTGGCTGTCGTGCCCCCATCCGATGAAACTGGGTCATCCCAACTCATGTGCCCATCAGGAGCCATGACGGAAAGGAAATCACGGATAACCGCTGAAAAGGCTGGACGACATCTTTTTTCTTTTTGTCAGACTGACACCACTTAAACAGATTTTCATATTCCTCCCACCCCATCTTAGTCTTCTCAATGGCTTAGGTTGTCTTGCAACGATTGTTCCCGCTGTGAAACTGAGACCGAGACCTACCAAGACCACCCCCGTCTAATGCTGGCCAGATCGTCAGGTACGGAATGTGACGGGCGTCTCACTTTACCTCCCGATGATATAAGATGAGAAACGATTGCGCGCGCTCATTCCGCCTGATCTCATCTCTCGCCTCGTGCTCTGCGTTTTCAAAAGTCTTGGACGGCTAGACGGGTCTTTCTGGGCCGAGCATGACCAACCTGTCCGTGCCCGTGGAGGATCCCATCAGAATGATCAAATTCTCATCAATGCTTTCCTTCCATCATCCCAGCTGTTTGAACCCCAACCGCGAGAAACAGACTTCTAGAACTGGGCTAGATGGGGCGCTGTTCAGAAAGGGTACCCATGGATTTCTAGTGTAGGTAAAAAATGACTAAAGGATGCTCGAGCCTCGGCGCAGGGAGCACTCTGGAGCGCCCATCGCCGGCCGTGAAGACACTAACAGCAGCTGCACGGATATACGTTGGGAAACCTTGGAAGGCTAATAATGCCATGGATGAGCGGTGTCGAACGGGTCTTTGCCGTCTGCGGAAAGGCGACGACAGCCGCGGTGTCGCATCGGAGCGAGCCTGACGAATAAGCATGCCATGTCTAAATGGGCGACGTCCAACGAACGTTTGGTGGACGGGTTGCAGCCCGCGTGAGTTTTGCGAGTGTCAACGTACGCCTCGACCCATATCTATCAATCACAGGTAAACGGAGGCAGCCATTGATGATGGAGAGACTTTGGAACTCTGTTGTACAAAAAGGCAACGTCCAGTCTCGTGGCGCCAATTGCGACGAGACTGCTACGACATGTGTCTCTCCACCGGGCCCGAAACTTGAGTTTTTAGAAGCCCAGCGCGGCCAGGTACGGGGAAAGGGTCTCGGAATGCAAGACAACATCTCATCATCGGCCCTCCTTACTGTCAGGAACGGGACCACGGGAGCCACTGGGGGCTTACGGGTTGGAGAGGCATCTGACACTAGTCATGATACCTGTGAGTCGTGACCTGTTCGCTCCAATTCTCTCAGTAAAGTTGCCTTGGGTCCATGAGTCCATGACCGCTGCTACGTGCTTGACGGGATGGAAGATATGAGATTCTCGTAGTCAAGCCAGAACCGTTGGTGAGTACCTTAAGGTATCCGTACTCGGTACCTTGGGTAAGGTCGGTCTAGGTATTCCCGCACGACCTAAATGGCCCAGGGCATCCGATAATACGAAATACCGAGAGCGGAAACGTCCCCTCCCGAGCCCCCCCCCCCTCGGGGCCCCCATCCGTGACATCATCCCTTCTCGCTACCGCCAGCGGCACTGCGCACTGCCAGCACGCTGCAATGACCAATCCCTTCGCACATGTTTCCTGGCTGCTCTTTCCAGAAACCTCGTGTCTCCGCCAGTGCCCGGACATGGCCCCAGCTCTCGATCCCCAATCAAACCGTTTCCACCTCGCGTCATCTCATTGGTTCCGCTGGCTGACAATGTTTCAACCAGAATTGGGACCAACTTGCCAGGCTTTCCCAACTCCTTGCCTGTTCTTGCCTGTTCCTGTCATCAGGTTCCACCGGGTCTCGAAGCCACTTCCCAGTCCAGAAAGTACGTACCGTTGATTGTATCTGACCTGAGGTAGGTGCTGCAAGTTGCAACTGCCAACTGCACCTGGACAAGTGGGAATGCGTGTAACTCGTAACTTGCAAGTTGCAAGTGCGAGCAATGTCTGCGCCTGCAGGCAGGTAGGTGCAAGTGTGTAACGCTCTGGCTCAGCTTGTGTGGTGCAGACCAAGCAGGGTTCTGGGAAGCAATTTCTCTGTTTCCTGCCGCTGCGTCTCCCACCACTCATTCTTCCCAGTTCCCCGTCCCATTCTTGATTCCCCCATTGGCATTGACATTCACCATTCACCGCTCGCCTTATCGCTCCGGCCTCCGGTACCTGACGGGCGCCCTCTCCCATGTGAACCTCCCCTCCCAATTCTGCGCAATCCATTCACAAACCAAGAGGGGGTCACCAGGTACCGTCCCTATCTTGGCTTTTCCACTGCCAGGTTCAGCCCAGTCGTCACACCCTGTCAGTCGATCTTCGCATAAGATGCAAATCTTCCCTACGGGAGATATCCCATCTCGCACATCATTGACAACGCATCTAGCTCGCCCCGAATTCTGACTCTTCGCTATTCCCATCTCGGCATCTTTCCCACCTCGTGCTCAACTGACACTGGAGTCTCTTTTTTTTTTCTGCCCGAGAGAAGGGGGAAAAAAAGACATCGAGATCCCCACGGAATCTGCTCCGGCGATCAAATTTTCATCCTCACTTCCCTGTGCCTGACGATATGGAGTATTTCATGGGATCAAAATTCAGAGACACATGGCAGAAATGCGACAGAGTTTTCGTCATCCTCTGACCACTCTTTTCTCTTCTTCTTTTCACTCATTCTCGTGCGTTTCCCGGCCCGAGCAACCTGCCAGCTCACACCCATTGGATGTTCGATGGGACTCTCGTCTGTCCGTTTCAATGCACAAACGCTCGCGGGCGGACCACAACCCGCGCGCCGCTGCATCGCACTACTGTACTCCGTACCCCTCCCTTTCTTCCTTTCCATCTGTATGCACTCCGTACGGCTGCGTTCCTCTCCATCATTTCCCTCTCACAGACTGTCACTCTCATTCTGGAACCCCCGGAGCGTGTATCCCTGCCTGCTCGATATTAATAGCGCTGCTTTTGATATACCCGCTCAAAGTGCCGGCCGTTCTCCCATTCTCATTCCCATCCCATCTCTGATTCAGTACCGACCTTGTCCGGCGTGTCGTCTCTAGCGTGACGATACTCCATGGTCCATACTCCGTACCCAGAGGAGAGGACCACTACCGCAGATGCCAACCTGCGGCCTGCTCTGCCTTACCTTATCATCTCCAAGCAACTTGTCTTTCCAACCCCAGCTTCATCCCCCATGTCAGGCCATACCAAAAGCCCCATATCGCCCAGATAACCCTACGGGCTGTACTCCGTAGTCCAGAAAAACCAAGGCAGCCGAGGAAAGCTTTGGGCGCATTTCAGCTCACGCGCACTGTCGCCGTCCGTCCGTTTACCGATCCCACGTTGAGTCTGTGATCCTCAGCACCCTAGAAGGAAGCATTGACGACCAAAAGTTGGCCGACTCTAGATGCCCAATTGCCGCCAGCAATGCCTTCATTCCGGTCTTCCCAACAATGGACAACGCATTTGCCATCTCATTTGCTTTTTTCCCCATGGCCCATTCGTCCGCCTCAGTTTCGATTTCTTCTTTTCACTAGTTTTGCCAAAAAGTTTGCCTCTACGTGCGAAAGCTGGTTTGGAAAACGGGTCCCTCGGCTCTATTGTCTAAGTCTTGCACGTTTTGTTCGTAAAAGACCAGATGGCAGGGCCCCCGTCCCATTCACGAAAAAGCAAGCCTGAAGCATAGGCCAACGTCCGATCTCCGGCCCATCATCCAGGCCCTTTCAGGCCATTCATCGCATTCTAATTCCTCCCTCACATCAGCCATGTCGTAAGACGTAGGTGGGTATTGCCCTGTACCGAGTGTACTCGGCCTTCCATTGTTGGGACTACCTCAGGACGCTCCAGAAATATCCCATCCCGCTTCCTTCGAGAGCATTCGGCGCTCTTTTCCAGAGCGCCATCCCGGAGCCCAATCGGCCCTCTCAAACCGTAACACACAGACTCGGAGGACCGAGACACACGATCTTCCCGAGTCTCAACAGCACACCAACTCTGCCCGTTTTCACCCCTTGTTCTTCCATGGCCGTTTCCAAACTTTCCATGAGATCAGAAGAAAGAAAAAAAAAGTCCGGTGGCTGGGAGGATTTTCCAGGGTAGCTCTAAACTGGGGTTCATCTTTTTCCCACCTCACGAGCACCTCATCCGTGCATATGTTTCATCGAGGTCGTAGTGCTGCACTTGCTGTTCCTCTGACCGTGACAGCCTGGGTCCGGGGCCCAACGAGAAAGATATCCCAAAAGGCCAGAACCTCTGCTGGGCACATCCCTCTCTCCCCAGTATGTCCTGCAAAGACTCTACCTCCGACGACCGACGTGGACTCAACATCTCAACTTTACAGCTGGTGAGCTGCTCGCTCTGCCACGGGCGAAAGCGACTTGCAGATCCCAAGAAACGTCCAACCCTTACTGTGGGTGAAAGCTCCAACAGTCGAAGAGGGGGGAGGGGAAGCAACAGGACCCGTAGATCCACCCCCTCCTTCTTCATGTCGTTCCTGTCCCAAGCTTCCTAGCCGAATGCAACCGTATTTCAACCTTGAACGTTGAACGTCTTTTTTGATAGCTCTCGCTCAGCCTCCTGTACCTCTCTCAGTGGCAACTCTCTCAAAAGCAGTAACAGGTACTAGGCAGGAGCTCTCACGCCCTCCAGAGCCATCTCATCCAGCTCACTCTCTTTTCGTGTCGAGTTGCCACGAGAGAACTTGGACGATCGACCTGCATATCTAGCCCAATCACTAGAGCGTTTCCTCCTCACCATAGTGTTCAGTAGCCCTCGCGCCTACATTAGTCCCTACAACTAGAACCCGATACACAAGCAGCCGCTCCCGAGAAATCCGGGATCATGCGCAGTAGACGGAGAGGAAGAGAGAGGGGCACCTAGGTAGTTTTAGTTTGCGCGGAGAAGATTACCTGCAGATTGCAGTAGTAGATAGACTCCTCATGTCGTACTATGTTGCACATGAAAAAGAAGAACCTGCAGTAGTGTACAAACCAAAGCGAGATATCGCAGCTACGCCACCTTGGCCACCTCTTCCCCTCCCCCATCCAGCGCCGCATGCATCAGATGGGCGCAAACCGTTTGACCACACCTTTCCCTCCCTGCCCCTCCCACCTTTCTCAAGGATGCAGGAACTTATCAGACGAAAGGACCTGAATGTCAATAAACACATGAAAGTACTCCCGACGCGTTGTAGTACAAAATCGCGTTTGGCTCATGCGGAACAGAAGGAAGACCTACTGCAGGATCGATGACCACGGGCATGGGCATGGCATCCTCCCCCGATTGTCAAGTGTGAAGATCTTCACATTCGAGCACTGCCCGTTATGGGCCGAGAGATGCACGTAACCCAGCGATACAGCACCTTGGGTTTAGTTAGCTTCAAGCAACCCGTTGAGGGATCCTCGAAGAGCAAGATGGAAAGAACCCCTTCTTGGCTCTTTCCATCCTCGTGGTCTATTCCTACCTACCTACTTGACTCCAGACTTGCCATGCTTATACCCACAAGACACACAAATGATAATAAAAAAAACCCTCTTAACCTGCCAAGAAAAGATCTACCCTTACCTCGAAGCTCAAGTACAGGAGAAAACTCACGTATATCCGAGCAAACTGAACGAGGTCTCACTCAGTCGTAGTCGTAGTCACAACTCGTAGGTCGGAATTCGTACCCTGAAAGACTCGGGAAGAGGGGCCTCAGACACAGCACAAACACCACACTGACGCCATCACCGCCGCACCGGCTTGACCTTTGCGCTTCTTCTCCCTGCACAGAGAGACAGACGATCCTTTCGATCGGGCGTCAGAGTAGGAAAAAAAGGGCTAGAAATAACTTTACGCCACCCAAGCTCCTCAAGTCCCCTCAGGGACCCAAAAAAGAAAGAAAGAGAGGCATAACGCACACGCAACGCATGGCCCCCGACACACCCAGAGCTAATGCTTCTCCGCGCCGGATCCCACAGCTCAGATTCTTTGTTTGACACGACGGACTGATCAGCCAGCCGGCCGGGCGGCGGCGGCGGGGAGAGAGAGGGTAGGTCACAGGCCAAAAAAGAACCAAAAACGCACTGAGACTTGAGGATAAAGAAACGAAATTCGGGGTTTGCATTACTAGCTGGTGTGGGACATCTGTATGATAATGGAAACAATACCTACTGCTGCACGCCTCCAAACCCCTTCCTCTCAGCGAAAAACCTTGCCACATGTGAACTGAATCTACTTCCAACTAATCCTGAAAGCTACCTGGACATAGCTCTCTCCTCTCGTTCTCTCTCTCTCTCTCAAAATGCCCTACCCCGTGACATCCTTCACCTGCATCCACAGCCAGCCACAGCCCAGCACGGACTATTGAAACTAGCACCGAGCATTTAATCCAAAACGCGGCCTGCAGTAGCAGCACCGCTCTTATCGCGAGTCTCGGTCTTCTTCAGGGCCTTGCCAAGTTGGATCTCCCCGAGCAGACCCGCGGGTCGACCGCCTGCGGGGGGGCCTGACGGTGCGTCACCCGCCGGTGGTGGGGGAGGTGGTGGCGGGGGAGCTCCCATGCCTGGAGGGGGAGGAGGCGGCGGCGGCGGGCCACCTGGTGCGGGCGACGCCGGCATCGGTGGCGGAGGGGGGGCCGAAGGAGCCTCGGGTGCCGGGCCTGGCGGGGCAGGGGAAGCACCGGTAGCTGGCATAGGCGGCGGGGGAGGAGGGAACGCAGGTGAGGCGTCGCTACCCATGGCCGGGCTGACAGGGTTAGACATCGGCTTGTCTCCGGTGGCTGAGAGTGGTCGCGGGGGACCCATGGTTCCGAACAAGATGGACGCCAGAGCCGCAGCGCTACTGCCGCCGGGACGGTCATCATCGTCGGAATCTTCGTCGTCCTCCTTATCCGTGCCCCAATCATCGTCCTCATCAGGGCGCTTGCGGGAGAAGGGTCCGGAGGGAGGCGGGGGAGAGGCAGCTGCGGGAGCTGCCTTGCTCTCTTGCGCCATACGGTGGAAGGGGTTAGTGGACTGCGCAGCCGCCGGGGGTGGGGGAGGAGCGGCGGCAGGTGCGGAAGGTTCGCTCGGGGCCGAGGTGGATTCGGATGAGTGAGAGAGCATGCGGTGGTACGGGTTGCGGCTCTCGTTCTCGGTCGGAGGACTTGTGACCACCGTTGGAACGGGGGGTGGGGAAGGCTGCTTCTCAAGCTCCTGACTGCTGATCTGGCTACCACCTTGAGTAGGGGTGGAAGCCTGGGGGGTAATTTGAGAAGGGCCATCTTCGTCATCCGATGAGCTGTCATCATCGTCATTCATAGCCTCGAGCTGGCGTTGGAGCTCCAACTCGCGCTGACGGGCAGCTTCGATCTCGGCTCTTTGTGCTGCCAACTTGGCCTCCTTCTCCTTTTGCTCAGCGAGGGCTGCCTTCTTCTTCCGCTTCTCCTCTTCCTTTTTGAGCTTGCCCTGCTTGACTTGCTCCTCAAGTGCCTTGAGACGAGCAGCTGCAGATTGTCGCTCAGTCTCAAGATCATCTTGCTGCTCTCTGGCGCTCGCCCTGTGTATTTGTTAGCACATATTCGTCTTCGATCGTCTTCTCAATGGATAAACTTACTCCAACTCCTTGGTAGCACGCTGTTGCTCCTCGTGCTCCCTGGCGAGACGCTCTTCTTCGGCCTGTTTAGCCGCTTGCTCTTCCTCCGCCTTCCGCGAGGCCTCTCTCTCAGCAGCATCGCTCTTGGCAGCCTTCCTCGACGGTGGCGGGGGAGGCTTCTTGGCAGCCGGGGCCGGAGCGCCCGTTTCTTCAGCGAGCCGGGCCTGACGTTCAGTTTCGCGGCGCTCATCCTCCTCCTCGGCCTGGCGCAGCTTAGCGGCACGTTCGGCTCTCTCACGCTCCATTCTCTGGGCAGCCGTCTCGCCAGGCTTAGTGGGAGCCTTAATGCCCAGAGCAGCAAGCCTCTCAGCCATACGCTGCTCGGCCTGCTGCTTGATGAAAGCAGCACGCTCCTCGGGGGTCTTGTAAGAAGAGTACGAGCCTCCGGGAGTAGTGGTACGCGAGGGGGGCGCAGGGCTCTCGAGGCGGGCGGCGGGGCTGGCCGCAGCAGGCTCCCTTGAGGATGCACGAGCAGCCGAAGGCGAGGACGAAGAAGTAGGACGGCGGTCCTGGGCCCGAACTCGCGCAGCACGGCTAGATCGCTGAAGATCAAATATGAAATCTCTGACTTCATCCTCGACGCCCAGAGCGTCCTCCCAGCGTCGCTTCTCGTGTTCGTTGGAGGCCGTCGTGGTACCTTCTTTCAAATTGTCTTCGATGCCGCGAGCAAAGTCACGTACAGAATCTTCCACGTCTCTGACCATGCTCTCGTTGTTCTCCTTCTCGGTCTTGATCTTGTGGTTCTCCTCCTCGAGGCGCTTGGGGCCTTCGTCATCGAAGCTCGACTCGACCTTCTTGCCCGTCAAGGCTGCAGTACGTTGCTGCATCATAGCCTTGGCCCGAGCCTTCAGCCTGTCAGACTCAGTCACGGCACCACCAGGACCAGTGCCGACGATAGCAGCAGCACTGTTTGGATGAGCCTTTGCATCCCTAAGCCTGAACAGCTCGAGTCTTGCTTCTGCGATAGCCTTTTCGGTCTTTCGAACCGCAGAGGCCAGTTCGGGGACCTTGTCTGTGAGGGTCTGGAGCTGTCGCTTCAGGGATCGTCTCTCGGCTTCCGAGTCTCCCGATGAAAGTGCGGCATCCGGGTTCGCATCGATATCGTCCTGGATGCGGCGAATGCGGCGGTACAGCTCCTCAGCCTCCCGACGGTCACGTCTGTCAAGCAAGTCGTCCTCCTCCAAGTTCTTCTCATCAGCAAAATCCATGGCGTCGAGGAGTACCTCCTTCTCCCGGATCTTCTTTCTCAACTGATCGAGTCCGAGGTCATCGTATGCAGTAGAGGATGGCGATTCGGGGCGGGGCGAGTTGTTGCCGACGCGGCGACGGGCACTAGACCTATATCCGACCTGCTCATCGTTGTTTTTGAAAACTGTGGCATCCTTACGCCCAGTGCTCTGGCCGCCAGGGGTGCCTCTCAATGAGTGAGTCTTCATATAGCTAACACCAGTCTTTTGAGGAAGCAAAGCGGCACCAGACTTGGAACGGAACTCTGACTCCTGGCTCAACATTGACCGGATGGTGCCGATAGACTCATTGAAGTTTCTCGTCGAGGGAGGAACAAGCTCAGGCGGCAGCTGGTTAGGCAAGGGGTATCCATTGAGCTTCCTGTAAATCAAATGCATGGCAACTGCGAATTCGTCCAGGTTCAGGCGACCCTTGTTGCCATTATCAGCAAGGGTCCAGACACGCTCGAGGTCCGGCTTCTCGAGACCGCTCTGTCCAAAGATTTCAATGGCGACGTCTCCGCCGATGAAGCCCTTGTGAAGTCCATCCCATGCCTTGAAGAGTGCGTCGTAGCGTTGCTTCTCCTCCTTTGTGATAGCCCAAGGAATGACAGCGTTGCCCTGCAGACCCTGCGTAGTGAAGCTTCCCTGCTCGCGGCCTTGCTGAGGCATCATTCTGGCCTGAAGAGCATCGATGTTGGGCAGGCCTGTGGAGGGGGCGTTGACGAGACCCCATTGACCGGGGCGGCCGGTAGGCTGCGCGTTCAGAGGCGCAGCCATTGGGCCTCCGCCCGGCGTGAGGCTATTGCCATATCCGGTGGGCATGGGCGGCATGGGCGGTCGTGGCCCGTTGTATCCCGTGGGTTGAGGGTTCATTCCCGTGGGCTGCGCATTGAGGTTGGGGAATCCGGTCTGCTGAGGTTGCAGCCCTTGTGTCTGCCCGAAGCCCTGAGCTGGCTGTCCAGGGAAACCGGTCATTTGTGCCTGTAAAAGCTGGGAGTTTGAGGTCTGAGGCTGAGGCTGATGAATCGTGGGTTCGGTGCTCGATCTGCCGGTAGCAGTGCTGCCGGGTGTATCTCGACCGGCGTCCTCGGCAATGCTGAAGTTGATAATGTCCACAACGCTGGACACCTCGTTCTTGATGTTCTCGGGCAATGTCGAAGGTATGGACTTTCCAGTGAGCTTCAAGTTGCACAGGTACATTGCAAGAGCGAATTCGGGGAAGTGAAGCTCTCCGGATCGTGTCGTGTCAGCAAGAGTCCTGCATATACCTCATTAGTACGATTTGCTATGGCGACAAAGCTAGAAAGATACTGACCAAATGTGTGAGAGCGAATCGCCATCCAAGCGTGATCGCATCAACAGGTCTCTCGCCTTGTCTCCGGACATTGTCGTTGCCTGGCCTTCACCAACCGCAGATTTGAAGAGAGTCTCAAACTTGGATTGATCCGGAGCTGTGATGAACGACAATCGAATGTTTGGGATCTTGTTGGCAGACTTGGGGCGTCGACCAGCTGGTTTCGGGGTGCCTCCAGTTCGGAAAGAAGCAGCCATCTGGCTAAAGCCCGTAGCTTGGGGCTTGATAGGGGCCGGGGCGGCCGTCTGCTGCTGGCTCTGGAAGCCAGTAGGTTGAGATTGCTGGGCTTGCGGGAATCCAGTCTGCTGAGGCTGTTGCTGCTGAGCAAAGCCGGTCTGCTGGGGTTGCTGCTGGCCCGGGAAGCCAGTCTGTTGAGGCTGCTGCTGTTGAGCGAAACCAGTCGGCTGAGACTGCTGTTGCTGACCTGGGAATCCAGTCTGCTGAGGCTGCTGCTGCTGCTGCTGCTGTTGCTGGAACTGCGACTGGTACTGCGAGGGGATCGACGGCATCGGGGGAGCGCCGGTCTGGAAGCTCTGCTGCGGCTGGGCCTGGCCGGGAAAGCCGGTGAACTGGGGCTGAAGCTGTTGAGGAGCTTGCTGCTGCGGTTGCTGTTGCATCCCCGGGTAGCCGGTGAACTGCTGTTGCAGCGGCGCCTGACCGAAGCCCGTGGGCTGAGGAGCAAAAGGACTCGGCTGCTGCTGCTGCTGGCCCGGCTGCTGGCCGAAAGAGCTTCCACCATATTGCTGCGCACCGGGCCGTTGGCTATTGCCGCCCAAGAAGGCGTTCGAATTCGAGTACATGATGGGCGGGGGTTGGTGCCGACGAGGATGTCGGGCTTCGAAAAGAGAGAGGAGACAGAGATGGAGGGACTCCTGATGGAACGGTTAGGAGGCTCGGACGATAAGGGGATTGGGAATCGGATGGGACGAACGTCACGAGCGGAGGATCTCCGTCGATTCAGGTTTGGTTGAGAGAGCTGTTGCCAATTCCTCTTCGCAAGAATTGCAAAAGCAACAGGTCGCGGAGGAGGCGGGAATAGGGAAAAGTAGAAAGTCAGTCGTGGCCGGAGCTGATGGCAACGCTGGATGACGAAGCGCTCACAAGTGTCCAGCTTGACACGGAGGTTTCAGTAGGAAGGTGCGGCGGCTTGAACGGGGGGGACCAGTAAGGTGAAGTGGTTGGTTTGCCCAGTTGGAACCTGGCACGCCTGGCAGCAGAACGAACAGGGATCTGTCAGTGTCCAAATGTGGCTTGGGCTCCAAGTGGGTCTCCTATTGCAGAACATTACGTGATGTCGCATGGCTTGGAACCGCGTACAGTTATGAGGTGCATATGTCCTTAGCGGAGCACCTATCTATGGCATCTCCAAGCTTCACAGAACCATTGTGCCCAAAAAGCGAATCTAGAGCAGAGCTTCCAACAATTGGTCTGTTTGATACTTCTTGCAGAGGCGATAGGTTCCTGTTAGTCAAGGTCGCAAGGCTCTTGATAAAAAGGCAGGTAAGTGTAAGGTATCTCGGTTCGAGTCGGCATGGTAGTGAGCCTAACCTCGCTTCTTACTTCCATTCGCTTAAACGTACGCTCGGTCCTCGTTAAACGCATCGAAGCTTCGCAGGTATGTGTCATCCAAGTTCGTTGTTCAGAGTCGTCCATGTCACTTCTACTGATACGTGTGCTCTGCCACTCTCCATCCTCTTACAGACTTACAGAGCAGGACTGCTATCGTCGTTTCTTTGCCAAGTATAAAAATAATTCATAGCCACAGCTTCTACTCCATAATACGCTCTCCCTCCTCATGTCTTGCAGTCTTGGCCCCCTCCCCGCATCTGCAGCATCAGAGTTTCGACACGTCGGTCCGCGCAGACAGGGAGATGGCAGCCAGTGGTCCCAATGCATCGGCAAATACAAGCCGCCTACGCGTAGCGTATATGCAGGGATTGCAGCAAGTCTTGGTGGGTATTGCTCAAGTGAAACATCTCAGCCTCTACGGATACAGAGTAGAGTATCGCCGCGCCCTTACTGAGAGTCCAGACACCAATCAACCTGATCCGAATATGCGGCCCTTCTCCGCGCAACGCCGGCCAATGGCCAACAACATCCGGATCCGGGTGGGCTCCGCGTGCAGCGGCCCGAAATCCGGGGTTGAGGGTGCATGCCATGTTTGGAAACATCGTCATTGCCAGGCGCGGAGCTACTGTTACTCTCACAATCAAGCAAACTGTTCGAGCCATGTTGAATGATCTCACAATTATGTATTATCGGTGAGAAACTGACTACCCCCAACCAAAGCATGCTCCATCCTCTGATAGTATCCCTACGTTGGACAAACCCCAAAACAGAGTAGGTAAGTATGCTGAACGAGAAACCTCCAACGCCGAAACAGTAAGCCAACCGTGCCCATGGCACGCGATAGAATCCAACACTAATACTAGAGCTTTGCTGCGAGTCTGGGTATCAATCCCGCGCGGTATTCCGAGAAAATATCTGCTCCTCCCTTTTACAAACGCCTTGTGAAACATGAAAAAACAAAAAAATGATGTTGCCGTCGCTAATGTCTAATGAGTTGGTAAACGTGGGAGATTGTATGGGAAACACATGCGTTGGTGTCTTTCGTATTTTTTTCGTTTCACTTTTCTTTCGTTCCTTCTTTTTCAATGTTTTTGTTCTTCGTTTCGGTTGTGTTATCGATTCATCTGAGTCTCGTGGTCGACACTGAGGGCCCCGCTTTCCTGCCGACGTCCTGGTCCTGGCCTTGCGTCGAATCGTCGAGGTTGAATCCATGTTGTATCATATGTTTGAGAAGAGAAAGGTCGAACTCATCAGCATTCTCATCGATGATGCGAGGCGCATCGCGAGACGGTGGCGCGCTAGACGCAATTGAGTACTCTTTGACAGGGCTCTCAGCAGGAGCCCATTCGGGAGGGGTCGGAATGCCGGAGGAACCGCTGGCCACCTCTGTCGCGGGGCTTTCCATGACTTCCTCGCGAGTGACATGGTGAGGAGCTGCCAATGCACCAAACTCTTCCATCCCCTCCAGAGGCGGAGTATTCGCGCCAAAGTATACACTGCCACGGTAGCCAGGCTGCATAATCTTGCGTCGGGTCTTCATAGCCTTGATGGCAAGGCCTCCAAAGACAGTACCGAGCTCCAGGGCGATCCAGTCCTCCTGGCCTTCCACTTGAGGGTCCCACTGCATAATCGCCATCTCCTTTTCAGAACTCAAGGTCCGATTTCTCTCGAGAAGACGTTCAATCTGAGCCGTCTTGACGCTCCACTCGTCCTTCAAGTTCTCCATGAGAGCATTGTTCTTGTCCATTTCCATCGCAAAGTTGTCAAACGTGGCCTTTGAAAGGACCTTGGACGCGCGGCGGGCCCGAGACGACGTGGGCTGGCTCGTTGGCATCCCGACGTTCTGGACGCTGAACTTGATGGCACGGCTGAGTTCGGACCGAGAGAATGGGCAAAACTCCTGGATGGAGCTATTATGGTCAAGAGATCTGACCATGTGGGACAAGTTGGACAGATTGAAGTTATTCTCCTGTACATCGAGCGTCGTGAGGGTCTGGTTGAGTTGGATCGCATGTGCCAGATCACCAATGTTCAAGTTCAGCTTCTGGTTCCGGATTCGCAGATGGCGCAGCGTCTTGTTCTCGGCGAGTCCAGAAAGTGACCGCGAGAAGCCTAGGCCGAGTTGACCCTCGTCGAGCTTGGCGGAGAATCCAGAGAAGTCAAGGTATTGAACCGATTTGTTCGTGGCAAAGAACTCTGACACGGCCATGCAGGCGTCCTCGCTGACTTGTCCAGGAGTCGAGGTTCCCACCAAGCTCAGCAGTCGAATCGATTTGTTGATTGAGAGCGCGTTGATAAGCTTGATATAGTTGTCTTCATTTTGAAACTCAACCATATCCATGAAGAGGGACGTCGGCCCGAAATTATCAACAATGGCAGATACCAAATCGTCCGTGCCGTTCTCGAGGTAGTTGCCGCTAATAGAGCAAGTAATCACTCTTGCTTCGCCCATACTGCGGAAGAGAGTGGCGATTTGGGAACCGGTCATTGCACAGTTGTTGAGGTCAAGCCTGCGGAGATAGTCGGCTTGCGAAGACTTCAAATAGTCGCCGAGGACTTGTAATGTGGCGTCATTGAGCTAGGACAGAATCAGCAACTGCATGAAAGCAAGGTTGACTTGACTTACGTTGATGTGAGAGAGATCCAGCTCCTCAAGGCCCCATCCCATGATAGTCTCGTCGAGGAAAATGGTATCCTTGGCCTGAGTGAGGCAATTCCCCGCGATGCCGAGTTTCCGCAAGTTGTAGAAATGAGCCAGATTTTGCTTAACGGCCATGTGGTCCACATGCCCAATGTTGCGAGAAGTATTGAGAGCCTCCATCTTGTATCCCTGGGAGGGTAAAGCATCCCAAACTTCCTCTAAGCTTCTCTCATCAAGATTGCATCTAGAAATATCGAGCTCCTTGAGAAGATCGGGAATATGAAGGACGCCCACTGTAAACCATTAGCCATGTGGATTGTAAGAATCCATTGAGTCCACTCACCGAGATCGTCAACTTCGGCCGCGGTCAGAGGGTTCCCGCCAACCAGCAAAGTGTCACAAGGAGTGCTGCGGGTTTTGAGCAGAAGAAGTATAGGACGAACAACCTCAGGATCCTTCTTGGTTCCGGCGCGAGCACGTGAAACACCCACAATATTCCGCGATGCCAGAACATTGGTCAAGTCTATCTTACGGACAGAACCAGAGGTGAAAGCAACGGCGTGAATTTCTTGGGATAACAGTGGAGCTGTCTTAATGATATCTCGATGCATAGGATCGATGACGAATCCTACCACAGTTAGCTTGAATGCTTCATAACGTTCAGGAATTGTCGGCTTACCATCGCGAGAGATGTCAGCTATGGACTCGTCCCATCCCGGAACATCAGTCAAACCGCAGAGGGGCGAGAAATCGACGTCACGGAACGACAGAGCCTTGAAGTAGTCATTGAAGCGGAGGGCCTTAAAGACTGCCAGGAGCTGGAGTGCCGTGTATCCACCTGCCTCCTTCGCAGGGAGAAGTCGAAATTCTGGGCAATGCTCTCGGCGTTCGCATTTCCAATTGACCGTCCATTCGGGAGGCTTGCATTGGAACGTCGCACAATACGCCTCGAGGGTGCGCTTGAGTCCACCATAGTCTTGACCGGTCGGAAGGAGCAGCTGAGCGGTCAGACCCCTGATGTCGAAAATATGCCGTTGCATGTGCTGAGGCCAAGCAGGCTTCACTGCGCGATCTGCCTTCATGAACGTCATGACGATCTCTCTGTACCACCGACTAGCCAGCTCGAGTCGTTTCTCATTTTCACAAGGGAGTCTTGGACAGGGGTTAGTAACGCCATTGGAAGCCCGCAGGATACACCAGACACATACCGGAATCCAAGAACGAACCGCTCCTCGTGAGGGACCATAGTCGCTTTCAAGCGGACCAAGGATGTCAAGCCAAAGACTACAGTATTGATTTCGATATCCTGGGGTGCTTTGTACACGGAAGTCCTGGCAACTCGTACAAGATAGCACTTGTTCTGGCCGAGAAGCAAGTAATATGATGATCCGTCACGAGACTTTCTGGCATTCTCAATGTTCTCGGCTTTAGTACTGAGGAGGGTGGTGCGTTGAACGACTGGAAAGATATCCAATGGGCAGCCTCGGCACGCGGGCTCTTGTGTAGCAACGATGTTGTGAATAGCGGACTCGACGTTGGGGGCGATGAGCCCCTTGGGCACAACGGCTGAGCCCACAGACTCACGAATAGCGTGGCGAATCTCTGACATCCACTCGTCTCGCTCAGTAGGCATTCCAAAGAACAACTTTGTGCAAGCCCAAGATACCATTGGTGAAGTCTCGGACCACCAAACATCCAGTCCAAAGTGAGGGCTTACACCCTCTTCGTTAAAAATGTTGACGATCCTACTCAGGGGAATTTCGACCCGACCATCAGAGTGTGACCCATCCTGACTCAAAGTGGAAGACGTCGAAGACCTCTTCAGGCGCTGGGCCGGCGGGGCAAGCTCAGCAAAGTTCGCCCTTGCTGACTCGACACTGCTGAATTTGATGAGATGCCCATCGGTTAAGACAACATATTCGGCTCGCGATTTCCACAGACGGCTGTCAGTCTTCAAGGCTCCGTGCTTGAGAATCTTGATAGGAGCCGGCGCAGGCGGCTGAGGGCTGAGATAGTTGGGAGTCTCCTCCGACATGTGCGAGCTCGCGGAAGAGTCCTTGGAAGCACGTCGGTTGAGGCGGTAGAAAATAGAAGACGAATTCGAGCCGCCGGACCCGTTGTTCTTGTGAAGAACCCGTTTACTCTTCATCTGGAGGCCGCTCGAGGCCTCCTCAGACATGGAAGCAAGGTCGGTCGAAGAGGAGCTGCTGCTGACCTTCCTGAAGGTCTTTGCTAAGAAACTACGCCTCTTGCCGCCCAAAGCTGGTGTCGAGACACTCCGAAGCTCTGCGGCCGAGCTCTTACTTGTGGCGTGCGGCTCTTCATGATGTGTCGTCTGAATGGTGGGCAGCATTGACCGTCGGTTCGCGGCAGCGTCCATGGTCGACAGAAATGACGTGCAGTAATCGGGGGTCCTAGCCCAGCCTATTCCGTCGTCGTGGGAATGCCTCGGCCAAATCGGGCCTTTGAGGCCGTCAAGGTCGAGTAATCGATTATTGGGCCATGTAACGTTATCCAAAGGCAAGTCGTCGAGATGAGTTCAATACTGTGGCGATTGCGCTGTTTACACTCGGCGGGGAAAAGGTGAGAGGGGAGTTGGGCGGGAAGAGAGAGAGAAGGCGATGTACCTCCGTCGACGAGCTAACGAAGCGAAGATTGAGGGTTCGAGATAGTAGAGAAATTGAGGATGTCAGAAGTTGGGAGTAGGTATCAGAAGAAGAGGGGATCAAAAAGCGTGTGCACAAGAAGATGGACGGCGGAGGGGTGTTAATAAGTGACGGTCCTTATCCTCTGGTTAGAGAGGGAGAGGTGCGTCTAGGTTCTGAGAGCAGGGAATAGCTGTTTGAAGAAAGGACCGGAGTGCAGCAAGCCTCCGGCAAGAACCAGGAACCTTGCTGGGAAAGGTAAGGGAAGACTGGAGGCAGCGGCGGCGGTACTTGGTAGGCTAGGTATCCTTACGGTCTGCGGATAGCGTGGTAGCAACGAGCGAGGGGTGAAATTCGGACGATGAGGGTGAGTGGATGCGGATGGATGTCCCGAGTCTTGGAAGAAGAGGACCTGACCCTGGCCGCTGGGAGAGACAAGGCAGCACGAGTCGGGCAAGGTGCGGTCAGATCAGGGACTCCGTTGGGCAAGGGGAGGATAAGATGGGATGAGATATGAAGAGTCGGGCGAGTAAGCACGTGTACATTGGCCGGATTCAAGGCGAATGTGAGGTGAGTGAGTGGTGAGGAGGATAGGTAGCGCCGGGTTTGTGAGGCAGGTATGGGAATGATGGATCTGGCTTAAGATGTTGGAGAACAAACACGACCTCAGAGACCAAGAAAGATGGTGTTCACGACACGCCTCGCAAGAGAGACACAGCGAACAAGAAGAAGCGGAATTTGGGGGAGCATGGAGGGGGGTGGGAGGTGGGGGGTGTGTGGATACGAAAAGGTACTTGTTCATTCAACTAGGAGGTTTGGAGACGCGAAAGGAAGAGATGAGTCTACGCAGTAATGAAAAGAAAGAGTGAGAGTGAGAGCGAGAGAGGCCAGTGCTGAGTGCCATGCCATGTACGTGTATCCATAGGGGAAAGGCGAAAGACAGCGAAGCTTGATGCAGCTATGATGTTATCGATGCACATCCTGTTTTTGGCCCCCGGAAGCGTCGCCCAATGAGACCGGCGCGGGGTTCCTCTGTTGCTGCCATTGTATGTAGTGTTTAAAAAAAAAAAAAAAAAAAAAGGTCGATGGGAAAGAGAGAGGCAGAGAGACATCCAAGAGAGGCAGGCAGGAGCACGGGCACGTCACCAATGGGAGGGCGTTTCTCGCGGCGGGAAGCCTTGGCCCTGCAGTGGGGTTTCTGCTGTGTGCGGCCCTTTTCCCCCTGCAACCTACATGAAGGTACCGAGAGTCTGTGTATCCTTACTTTGTACAATCTTGTATGCATTTCCTCCAATACCTGCGAAAACACAGTCTACTACCATCGCCTGTGTGTTGTTCACAATTCTCCTCTGCCTCGACATGGGTACGTTGTTCTGCCCACTCCTGGCAGCTGAAAACAAAGTTGATGGAGCTCACTCAGCCGCTGTTTGATGTACAGACAAAACGCACAAAACACAACACTAGACGAAGAGGAGAACTCTGAGCGAAAGATCGAGAAACGAACCTTCAGAGGCCAGAGGCCAGCTTCATCATATCCACGAGCATCCACGCGCGAGCAGCGAAACATACGCCAAAGCCCACTCTTACCCACTCCATTATGCACGTTTTACGTGGATCATGGTGCCATGGGTCTGTGGCTCGCTCTGTGGCTCCCAGCTTGCCAAGGGGAGGGGTGGGCCATGGCCCATACCTAAGGTATCTTTCTCTGGCGTCTTCGGAGACTGCACCTTGTCGGTACCACTACAATTCGACTGACGAGCCTGCAAGGCCACCGGAAACTGCGTGCATCTCGTCACTCTCATGCATTTTTTTTTATTTTTTTTTACCATGGAATTACGGCACGCATGGCGCATCCGTACGGCACTCCTCGGCACTCCTCCTCCCCTCACTCGCTGGCCCTGCTGCGTACCAGTCCTCCAGTGCCACCCTGTTGCTGTGCCTCCTTGCCTCAGTTACATGCCGTGAGGCCGGCGATGGCAGATGCAGCTTGCGGCGCCCCGTCTCCGACCATGTACCACTTCCAAGTCCTTACACGCCTGAATCCACACGAGAAAATGGGTTCTGCATCCACCAAAGCCCGCCGCGCGCAACCAGTGACCAGCACCCTGGGATGCTGTTGCTACGCTGCCGGTATGTCGACAGCGGCTGCGTACGCAGCAGAATGGCGGTGCAACTCCAGCACGTCAACGTTTACCAAGTTTACTGTTCTGCATAGTATAAACTGTACAGCCCATCCCGTCATCTCCAATACTTGCTCAGCTACGGTGGGCTATCGCGAGTAGTGGCTCCCGGCATCTCGGGACTTACGTCTCATAGCGTGATGTGCTATCCGGGTGTCCTCGTCGTCGCACTCACAGATATCTATCCTTTTACTGCAGAACACGACCGCCGATTTCACTACTGCGGTAGCCGCAGATGCCGGACGCCGTAGATGCCGCGCATTCTACAAAGTTCACTGCCATCCCAGAGTCACCTAAGCCCAAGACGATGGATGCGGGTTGACTTTCAGTCACTCTGAATGGCTCTGTTGGCATGCTCAATTCGCCCACGCCCATGGCCAAGCCATGCCTGTCTTCTTGCCTCTGAGACCCGGTTATCCAGGGTCCTATGGTAGGGTTCTCTAATCGTGATCATCGATTGATTTTCCTGATGCCTCACTAGCCGCGATTTCCTCCTCTCTCTCTCTCCCTTTTTTTTTTTCTCTCCCAACTAAACTTTCTTCTGCAGCATGAATGATGAGGCTCCTCTCCTTCGCCGTGGAGACGGCGCTAGAGCCGGTCAGGCCGAGAGTAAGGGTCGTCTCAAGCCACTTTCAATATTCAGCTTAATGGGGGCGTCCCGGCGACTTGAAATATCTCAAGATTGCTTCAAATTTCCCCTCCCCTTCGTTACGCTTCGGCCGCCTCACCCCTGGCTGCGGCATCCTTCCACGCCGAAATGATTTGTTCAGGGCGCTCTTCTCTTGGCCTCTGGAGACTGGAGGGGTCTTGACACTCTTGTGCGCGTAAAGCTGCATCACAGAGCAAGGGGAAACCCTTTCTCGTGTTCTCTGAATAGATGAATAGACTTTTGTGTTTCTAGAAGGAGTCAGGCAAGATAAATGAACCGAAAGGATTTTGACTGTCAATCCCTTGGCCATGTCAGCCCCGTTTTATACGGATACGAGGGGGAGGTGGTCTAAGGACCCTTCGTTTTGTGACTTTGGCCCACGGCTGTGTAGGTGCACTACGAAGATCCGTACATGTTCGTACGTGTGTGCTGAGCGTCTTCCTTCACCCAAGCCTCCTTCCGGAAAATGGCAAAGGTTCAAGCGTCTTGTCACCTTGCCGAGAGCGAGCACGAACTTCAAAGGGGGGAACGGAACCAGTCGGCACGCGAAGACACCATTGCGGCGGTTTGGCAGATAATGTTGGTTATCAAGAAATTTGGGGGTGAAGTAAAGTTATTGGACCGCCTGCGTCAAGCTCAGGAAAGGTGCCATCGTCCCATGCGGCCGGTTTCAGATGAAGTAGAGACGATGTTGAGGAACGATTTAAAGGTGTTAAAGAACGCCCGGGTACGCCCCCTTGAAAGATTAGAGAAAAGCCCATCCCAAGATGAATTTCCCAGGAATGAGACGCTAGGCGGGCCAACGCGATCGTCTGAACGACCCGGCCGAACACCTTTTTTGCAGTTTGCACGCTTTTCACCACGGATGCGAAGAATTGTGAAACCAAACCGCGCCGGCCAAATTTGGGGGGCACGGGGGGCACATCCAAGGAACAACCGGGCTTTGAAGCGGGCGGGGGGCCAACTTGTCAAGGACTCAAGATTGCGACTTGTCTCTGATCGCCGTCAGGACAGGGGCGGTCCTTATGTGATTGTGCATCCGTACGGATTTATATACAAATGTGTGAAGAAGGGGAGATACACATCGGAAAGCCACTGCCGCACAACTTGTGCGCCACTCGCGAAGCGTCAATCTCATTCTCATCATCATCATCATCATCATCAAACCGCAAAATCCATCAAGGGTCTTGAGCCAAATAAAATCAAATGAGGCGGAAATAAAGGTATCCGTATTTCCTGGAAAGGAGCCGGACTTGTGCAGGACTGCAGGTAAACAGTTGCCCTGGACACGGGCCGGGGCCCGTATAACACTGTAATCCAAAGTTTCTCCATTTACCTAGTATATATCCTTGCTTTCGGCCGCAATTTCGATATCGTTGCGGGTGAAATGGCCCTCTCGGATGTTTTTTTTACCACGCGACACTCCTTGCTCGGTCAGTCCAACTGCCTATCCAAAATTTCAACGAGCGAGTCGTGCGTGACACAAGCGTGATACCGCAACACGGAGGGCACGTTTTCTTCCTTGTCTGTCGCGTCTCCTTTAATTCTTGAACTACCTGGCACGGACCTCCCGCATCCAGTCCGACGGGTGCCTGGGGACGATGGACCTGACTTTGGTGTGTCAAAAGCGGGGAACGGCCGGCAACCCGTTCGACAGTCCGGCCCGTCTCACTCTTTCCAACCACCGCGATCGGCCCAAGTACCCATTCCATCCTCTGTGTGCTTCCGTAGGACGCTACCACGCCCAGAGAGAAGATGAATTGGTGGAATGGTGTGAGGACTACGAAATCGATATTCCCGCATCCAGGGATCCGTCGAGAAGAAAAATCGATTGCGTCTGGGGAAGGGACGCGTTATCATAGTTGCGTACGACGAGGCGAAAAAATTCCACTTCCCGACACTTTTGCGCCAGATGTTTAGGATGTTGGGAGTTTGCTTCCGGTTGATCAGTGAATCGTTCCCCCGGAATTTCCCCTCACCAGACCTGGACGGTCGTGACGCTTTAGAGACAGCATTCCAGATTGGTTCCCAGTCGCCCGGGGGTATGTATCCGTACACGGCCGTTCAGAGGAGAGACCTGCGATACGGATCCATATCTTGTCAATTCCGCTAGTACTTCATTCCAACAATCCTTCGTCTCACTGCCACGCTGCGGCCAGTCTGTAGTGATGTCATGCTTTCAACCGATGCCTTGCCATTTTACTCGATCTGTCATATTCAGCGCACCTTAGCAAGCTTAGGTAGTCGTGCGCGCTGTCAGGACGACTAGCAAACTGACGGACTGCTCATTTTCCTTCATGGCAAGGTAGGAATAGCTAGTCATATTGTTGGAACAGGCCGGATCGTCGCAAACCAAAAGGCGCATTGAACCTTTGGACCGAAACTAGTACCTAGCTATCACCTAGCTGTGCAAGCTCCCGTGTATGGTGGCTGCTCAAGAACTGTTCCTGCTATTCTCCCACCCCCCTCCTTTGTTAAATTGATTTTTTTGGTGGCTTGTCGGTGACCTCTTCCCGAAGTTGCCGAAGCCCTCCCTGGTAAGCGTTACCACACGAACCATGCGAGGAATGTCTCTTATCATCCAACGGCAGTTGGGACTTTTCATTGACCATGCCTATGGCTGTCGGTCGATGGAAAAGCGAGAATGATGCCGGCCATTTGGCCGTGGGTAATGACGTTGCAAAAGTTGTTTCCTGGTTCGAACAAGATGAAGCGAAAAGTGACTGCGGTTGATCGTAATCATCTGTGCCCAGATTGTCACTGACCTTCAGTCCTGCACCAATGTTTTGGAGCAATCATGTCTCAGATACACAGACCTCAGATGCAAGTGCACTAAAGCAAAAGAGCTCCTGCAGCTCAGCTCTGTCAGCTGGTTGATCAACATGTTGATCTTTGGCAAGAGGCGCATCTTCAACCTCTTGTGGCGTTGTGGCTGGAGACTTGGAGTCAAGTCTCAGCCACATGCACCGCCATATGATATTCAAGCCACATAAGGTAGGAAGTTGTAGAACCGACATTCCGACCGACCAACCGACCACCTCACGCATCAAACCTGAATCCCCCTACGCAAACCGAGCCCGAGGTCGGGACCTTGCTGCATCTGCCGTCGGATTATTTTGCCGAATCTGGCTCGCTTTCACGTATCCCGCCCCCCCGGCCTCCGCATACCGACGCATTTCGCAACCGCAAAGCTGCACTTGACCGCTCGCCGTTCGAGGGCTGGCAGAAACTCGGCAACCCAACTCAACAGAAAATTGGAGGGGCTGTCCCACTTTCGCGATCTTACGATATCTGGTTGCACGCTCGCCTTTCCAGCTTCGACATCGTCACCAATTGACTGCGGCAGTTTTCTCAATCACCCCAGCTTCGCGGTTGTCTAGTGAGTAGCACGTGTTTTCCATACTTCCCATGACATCGACTGACCTATTGTCTTTTTTGACAAATTTTACAGATTTCTCCAGACCCGTAACGAAAGAGCTAGTAAGCTCCCAGCTACACGTCCTATCCCGCTTTCTGTGGAGAAAAAGAGTCCTCGGACACCATCTTCAAAATGTCCGATTTGACTACCCGCAAATACTTTGACAACATCTACATTCCCGCTGGTCTGATCGTCTTCGGATGCTTCATCACCAAGCGCGAATGGACGCCGTACGCCGTTGCCCTGGCGCTCGCGCTGGCAGCCTACAAGTTCAACGCCATGCGTGAGTTCGGCCCCTCTCGGAATACCTCGGAATTGCCTACTGACGAACCCCTCATGCAGAGATCAAGAAGGTCCTGAAGCCTGATACCTTCCAGGACTTTGAACTCAAGGAGAAGACCATCATCTCGCACAATGTCGCCATGTAAGTCGTATTTCCAAGCTTCAAAAGCTGAAATCTCCAGCTAACAGGCGTCCGAAGCTACCGCTTCAACCTCCCCAGCGAGAAGGCCATCCTCGGCCTCCCCATCGGCCAGCACATCTCTATTGGTGCCAACTGCCCCCAGCCTGATGGCACTACCAAGGAGATTGTGCGCTCCTACACTCCCATTTCTGGCGACCACCAGCCTGGCTACTTCGACCTCCTGATCAAGTCCTACCCCACCGGTAACATCTCGAAGTACATGGCGTCGATGAAGGTCGGACAGACGCTTAAGGTCAGGGGCCCCAAGGGCGCCTTCGTCTACACCCCGAACATGGTCCGTCACTTTGGTATGATTGCTGGCGGCACTGGTATCACTCCCATGCTCCAAATCGTCCGCGCTGTCATTCGTGGCCGCCCCACCGGTGACAAGACCGAGATTGACCTCATCTTCGCCAACGTTACCCCTCAGGATATCCTGTTGAAGGAGGACCTGGACGCCCTTGCCAAGGAAGACTCTGGCTTCCGTGTGCACTATGTTCTTGACAAGCCTCCTGCGGACTGGACCGGCGGTGTCGGTTACGTCACGGGCGACATGATTACCGTAAGGCGTCCCAGTGGATCTCGTACTCTGTGTGCAGAACTGACATGTATTACAGAAGCTTCTCCCCAAGGCCGCCGACGACGTCAAGCTTCTGCTTTGCGGTCCCCCACCCATGGTCAGCGGACTGAAGAAGACGGCCGAGACCCTTGGCTTCAAGAAGGCCCGCCCCGTGAGCAAGCTCGAGGACCAAATCTTCGCTTTCTAAGCTTGCCAAAGCTTGAGAGAACTCGGCCTAAACGAATGAAAAAATAACATTGTGTGGGAGGAAACGGCGTTTTGCATGCTGACGGGCACCAGAGGAAGTCGATATAGGTGCATTTCTAGATTTCAGGGTGCTATTGGGTTCCGTACATAAGAGCTTCTACATTGGGATAGCTATGTTGCGACTCAGCTGCCGTGTAGACAGTGTGCCCCACCTTACATAATGCCACTACATCCAATCCCTGCCAGTTGACGTCGCAAAGTGAACCGACCACTGCTTTCTGTGAACCAACGTGCCAGGCTACAACCACCAAATTTCTCCTTCTTTCAAAGCATTTCACAACACACGCCCGTCGACTGCCAGCGCCATGTCAGACGGCCCCAAAGCTCCGAGGATAGCGATCAGCTTCGGCGGCTCCTCGAGCTCAAAAAATAACAAGAAACCTTCGCGCCCAGACCCACCATCATCACTTGGCAAACGGTCAAGAACGAATGCGCTGAACAACTTTGACTCGGACTCGGACGGCGAGCGCGATCATGGCCGCGGACGGCACGAAGCGATTACAGAATTCGGCGGGGATTCTGATAGGAAACGAGAAAAGAAGCCCCGCGAGCTGGTGATTGAGAAGCAAAGCAACCGCGACTGGAAGGCGGAGTTGCGCGGGCGCAGGGGAGGCAAGAATCTGCTGCCTGCCGAGGTGCAGGCACAGCGAGAGCAAGAACGGAACGGCGCGCGGCAAGAGGCAGAGAGAGAACCCGCCGATGCGGAGAAGCAGATACAATGGGGCTTGACCGTCAAGAAGCGCAAGACGAGCGAAGAGGATACCACACCCACAGATCAGGGTGAAACGGCAGCAGACGACGACAACGACGGCCAGGGCGGCGATCGATCACCAAAGGAGAAACGGGCACCTCGCACAGCGGACGAAGACGCCATGGACGCCTTGCTCGGGAACAAGCGACAGGAGGAAGAAGACATTGTCATCCAGGCCACGGAGCAGGACGCCTACCTCTCCGACATCAAGCACGTGGGCGAGGACGCGACGCTCGCCGACTACGACGCGATACCGGACGGCGAGTTCGGCGCCGCGCTGCTGCGCGGCATGGGCTGGGACGGCAAGATGCGCGGGCCCAAGAAGAAGCAGCCGACAGAGAGGCGGCAGAACCAGCTCGGCTTGGGCGCCAAGAAGCTCGAGGGCGCCGAGGACCTGGGGCAGTGGAATCACGGCGGGAAGAAGAAGAGCGGACGTCCGAGGCTGGACGAGTACCGTCGCGAGGAGGAGAAGAGGCGCAGCGAGCGCAAGGAGCGGAGGGGCGAGAGCTATAGGGATGAGAGGGATCGCGAGCGGGAGAGGGACCGGGATCGGGATAGGCATGGGGGTGGGCACCGTGATAGGGAGAGAGAGAGGGATAGGGATAGAGATCGGGACTATCACAGCTCGAGACATCGGGGCGGTGATTCAAGACGATGAAGAATCTGTAGCGGGTTTGGCGAGAGGCTGTTCCCTGTTTCAGGTCGTGGCAGAGTTGAATAGTTTGTCCACGGATAAATAGACCAACCAGACAAATTATTCATGATACTCCCAAAAAGAAATCTGTCAGGTAGCGTTGTTACCTGTGGCATCGGTTTCGCTCATCAACATTGGGATATTGGGTTCCAGTCACTATCATGACTTCGGAACACAATGCAAGAGCGTGACCGGACCGATTGTACATAATAGGATACCTTGAAAGCTGCATTCTACTCGGGTTATCTCTCATGTCCAATAAGGCCGAAGACCCGCCGTGACTATACAGCATTAATTGATGTCGGCGCTGCCTCCGCATTACCTACTCGATGTACTTCAACCTGACCGCCGGTCCATTGTGGGGAGGTGGAAACGCCCAATATTTCCATAGTATGGTACGCAGGTCTTTAGTCAAGTAAAAACCACGGAGGCCGAAGAAGCCGTGATGAAAAGACTCTGAATCCCTACACGAAGTCCTGTTTTGGATTTCCTCGATCACAATGTACTAAGAACCCCATGGGGCTTCGCCGCATTCGTCTAGGGATTCCCCTTCGGCGCATGATACACGAAGCCACGCAACCCTGAGGATTGGTTGAAGATATCCAGGTTTTAATGTATGTGGCGCCTTCTCGTGAGCACCAATGACCACTATCTCCCTGATTAGAGTTTGTCATACCAATGGCTCCCCCACGAAGGCTTCCTTCTGTCGTATCATTGAGAAGGAGCTTTCGTGTCATGGACCACTTCGACCTCAGAGGGCAGTGACCACTGTGGGTTATGAACATCTGCAGTTCGTTGCATCCATCTGCTTTTTCTATCCTTTTCCTCCTTCGCCATCCTACGCATATCTTCTCGGCCTTTTCCTTCTCCCCAGATAACGTTGCTTCGTTCAGCACGTTCTGGATCCAACATTTCTTCTGCTCCATGTTTACAAATCAGATTCATCAGTACTCCATCGATTCCCCATTTCATCATGTCGTCGATACACGAAAAGCCCAAATCCTCTGTACAGGAAGTACAAGATAAGGAGATACCCGATACGATTGCCTCCAACCCGGAGGCCAAGGCTGCCAGAGACTACGAGGAGCATCACAACTACATGCAGACCGTCTCAAAGTACTTCCCCGCGATCAAATGGTCCATCTTCTTCGCCATGACCATTGTCGGCGAGGGTTACGACCTCGCTCTTATGGGCAACTTTTTCTCCTTGGATCAGTTCCAGAACCTCTTCGGTTACGCTCCGCAAGGGGCCGCTGTCAAGGAGATCCCAACGCTCTGGCAGTCCTTGATCCTTACTTCAAGCCAGGCCGGTCAAGTTACGGCCATGTACTTCGCTGGTCTGTCCATGGACAGGTTCGGCTACCGAAAGACAATGATATTTTCTCTCGGATCTATCATGGTACTCCTTCTCGTCAACTTCTTCGCGCCGGCGGTCTTGCCCACGGGAGGCTATAAGGCTGGTCTCGGCATGATCTTCGCCGGCGAGTTCCTCTTGGGACTTCCTTGGGGAGCTTTCCAGGCTTGCGTTCTACCCTATGCTTCCGACATCTCGCCCCTCAAGCTTCGTCCGACTCTCACCACTTTCGTCTCCATGTGCTGGATTTTCGGCCAGCTCTTCTCGACGGCGGCAATCAAGGGTGTTGCGAACATCGAATCCAACGATCTCATGGCATACCGCATTCCCGTCGGCATCCAATGGATATGGCCCCTTCCCGTTCTCCTCTGCGTCTTCCTTGCTCCCGAATCGCCTTGGTGGCTCATGCGCCAGTCTCGTTCCGACCTCGCACGCAACTCCCTTGCAAGACTCAACAAAGATCCGACGTATCCAGTTGACGGTCAGGTCAAGGTCCTCGAGCTCACCAACGAGCAGGAGAAGAACAGCCAGGAAGATTCCAATATCACGTACCTGGAGTGCTTCCGCGGCACCAACCTTCGCCGTACCATGATTGTCATCACCATGAACTTGACGCAACAGCTCTGCGGTTCGGCCCTCATGTTTTACTCGGCCAAGCTATACCAGAAGGCTGGCATGAGCAGTTCCAAATCATACGACTTTACGCTGATTCAGTACGCAATCGGCATCATCGGTATCGTCTCTTCTTGGCCTCTGATGAACTACGTTGGACGCAGAACCATCTGGCTCTGGGGATTGATGGGCTCCATCATTCTCATGACAGGTGTCGGCGTGCTAGGTTTCCACAGCGATGCGCACCCGGCAGTTCCTTGGGTCATCGCAGTCATGCTCGTGATCTTCACAGGAGTTTACAATCTTTCAATCGGACCTCTCGTGTACGCTATTAACCCCGAGATTCCATCGACCCGACAAAAAGCCAAGACGCTTGTCATCGGCCGAGTAGCCTATCTCATCGCAGGACAATTCAACATGTGGCTTTTGCCAAGGATGCTGGAGAACGCTCCGAACGGATGGGGCCTTGGACCTCGCACAGCGCTGGTGTATGCTGTTA
Source organism: Colletotrichum acutatum (assembly GCF_030867785.1). Classification (NCBI taxonomy): domain Eukaryota; kingdom Fungi; phylum Ascomycota; class Sordariomycetes; order Glomerellales; family Glomerellaceae; genus Colletotrichum; species Colletotrichum acutatum. The sequence goes on along the minus strand of NW_026848997.1, from coordinate 615,552 downwards.
TCAACGCCGCCTTCTACGTCTGGGCCTACTTTTGTCTGCCGGAGGTCCGGGACAGAACTCAGGCCGAGATGGATGAGCTTTTCAAGCTGAATATACCTGCTCGAAAGTTTCGTAGTACCGAGCTGACGGCTGAATAAGGTGGCCGTGTGTATGTCGGCTGTTGCTCAAGCAGCTGTCCAATCTCGACTGTTGGAAGACATTGAAGGGAGACGTCTCCGCTTCTTTTGTATCAGGCCCAGTATTCAGTTTCGCGTGGCTTTGGAGTTCAGTACTGGGATAACGCATTATATGATAAGTAGTAAAAGTAAAAGTTTCGAAAATGCATCTCCCTAATCGTTTTGTCTGAGTAGCAGAAGCTACCTCCAAGAAGCATGTCTCGGCACTGCTCTGTTATGTGTGCAACATCGGTGATGACATACCCGTCCCAATCCAAGCTCTGTTAGTGGCCCAGGGGTTACCGGCACCAAAAGGTGCAGGATCCTTGGCCCCTGAGTCGCGTTCGTCTGCCCCACCAAAGCTGCCGCTGCGGCTGCTGCCGGAACTTGGTGGACTTCCCAATTTTGAGCTCCTTTCGCCAGTTCGAAACCATCTCTCCTACATGCTGCGATCTGCAAAGCAGCCACAGTACACGAACACGACTCTAAAGCAGGGGCTTGACAGCTTCCTTTAACCCAATGGCCATCGAGTGCCAGCCTTGATATTTCATATCTTTCCTTTTCTTCTTCTTTTTTTGAACCACTCTATCAGCCAAGACAAGCCACAATGCCTCAGAAATCCCCCAAACCGAAGGGTCCGCCGCCCGCCGACTACAAAGCCATCGCCGAGCAATTCGCCAAATTGAAGCGCCAAAGGGAGATTGAGGAGGCTAGCAGGCCCCCCGAGGAGATTAAGGCGGAAAAAGAACGAGCACTCCTTCGCGAGAAGCAGCGCGAGGTGTTTGAAAGCCGGCGCAAGAATGCCTACGAGCGTAGGTGGTGGTGGACTGTTGCGTTCTGGGCGTGGATGCTGTGTCTGCATGCTATTGGCATCGCCTTCTTCACCAGCGGCTTCCTTCTGACGCGACTTGTCCTCGACGAGAAGTCCAACTGTACGGCGCCCCCGCTCGAGCTCGCGTCGAGCTGGAAGGGCCAAGGCACGGTCCAGGGCGGTTGCTGGCACCCAAAGTCGTTTGACAAGGCCGTGGTTGTCATCGTCGATGCGCTGCGGTACGACTTTACGGTTCCCGTGGAGGATCAGGCTCCTTTCCACAACGCGTTTCCCTTCTTGCACGAGACTGCCGTCAGGTCCCCGGAACACGCTTTCCTGCGCCCCTTTATCGCCGATCCGCCGACTACTACTCTCCAGAGGCTGAAGGGCCTGACTACTGGTACCCTGCCCACGTTCATTGATGCCGGTAGCAACTTTGCTGGTACCGCTATTGAGGAGGACAACCTCCTCATGCAGCTGAAGGACGCTGGGAAGCGCATTGCACACCTGGGGGACGATACTTGGATGTCTTTGTTCCCCGGCTATTTCGAGGCCAACGTGAGCAGAGCGTACGATAGCTTCAACGTCTGGGACCTGCACACAGTCGACAATGGTGTCATTGATCACATCTTTCCTCTCCTCAAGCAGGAGCAGAAGGGCAAGTGGGATGTTCTCATCGGTCACCTCCTTGGCGTCGACCACGCCGGCCACCGTTACGGACCAAACCATGCGGCAATGACGGCAAAGCTCCAGCAGATGGATATCTTCATCCGCGATCTTGCCGCTCAGATCGACGACAATACCCTACTCGTCGTGATGGGAGATCATGGCATGGATAGCAAGGGCGACCATGGTGGCGAGAGCGACGACGAGGTCGAGGCAGCGCTGTGGATGTACTCGAAGCGTCCTTTCTTTGGCCGGACCAAGCCCGATTTCAAACAGCCCCCGAGCATGGCCAAGGTTAGGCCGGTCAATCAGATTGATCTCGTACCAACTCTGGCACTCCTTTTGGGCATTCCAATCCCTTACAACAATTTGGGACGTCCCATCGAGGAAGCTTTCGCTGGTAAAAAGGGCAAAGCCTGGGACAATCTGGCGGCTGTATCACGATTAACCGCTGCCGGCATTCAGCGATACCAAGACTCGTACTTTGCTGCCCGTGGTATTGACCAGTCCAAAAGCGCCACGGCCGGTCACGTATCGAACCTTTGGAGAAAGGCCGACCGTTCATGGCAGTGGAAGAACCACCAGGAATCCTACGGATTTTTCAACATGTTCCAGGAGGAAACTCTGTGCATCTGCAAGGACCTGTGGGCCCGTTTCGATGTACCCAAGATGGTGACGGGTATTGTTGTCATGGCGGTCGGAGTCATTACTCTGCTCGTCTATGCCTCGCGCGACGAAGATGAGGACTTTGCTGTTCTCGACGATCTCGAGCTGGATCAGGCAGAGATGAAGCTGGAACTCCAGGGTGTCCAACCCGATGGAACGGCGTCGTACAAAACTCTCCACGAGAAGATCTTCCTCGCGGCAATTCTCGGCGCTGTACCTGGAGCACTGGTTGGCGCCGGATACTCCGTCTTCACCGGCCCTGAGGATCTGGTCTACGCTGTTGCTGGTGGCGCTGTCACCAGCGCGTTAGGCGTCCTGTTCTCGCTCTATGGCTTTGGAAAGACTCTCCGCAATCTTCTGCCCAACACCGTCTGGGGTTGGCTCGCCGTCCTCTTCACGGTCAGCCAGTCTATTGGTTTCGCATCAAACTCATACACAATCTGGGAGGATTCGATCCTCCTCTTCTTCATCACGACCTTTGGCGTGGCGAACGTCTTTGCTGCGTTCTCGGTGCCTACGATGCGGGAACGCACCCTCGCAATATACCATTCGGTTCTTTTTGTTATTCTTGGTCGGCTCGCATCGTTTTCCAAACTCTGCCGTGAGGAGCAAATGCCCTACTGTACTTCGACCTACTATTCCTCGGCTACCTCCTCAACGTCTTCTACATGGCAACTAGCCATTCCTTTCGCCGTCGCCCTCATCCTGCCTTCCATCATCCAGTCTTTTCTTCTACCTACTCGCAATTGGGAGGGGCTCGGGCCAGCATGGATTGGTTATGTCTACCGCATTGGCTTGCTTCTGTCAGCATCGTACTGGGTTCTCGATGCCGCCGACAACGGCGATTGGTTCCCAGACCTGCCGGCCCAGACTCTGAAGAATGCCGGGACCTATATGGCCCAGGTGATTCTTGCCCTGGTTTTCGTGGCGGGCACTACCGCCTTTGTCTGGGCGCCGCCGCTGGTGTCGATCTTTAGAACACCTACGAACGCAGGTCCCCAGATTACTGTTTTGGGTTATGGCAACACGCATGGCTCGAGATATCTGCTTCTTCCGATGAACATTGTTGGAGCCTGTATTCTCCTGTCAAAGCCTATGGGAGGCGGCGCTTTGGCCCTGATGTTTTGGCAGATTCTCTCGCTCGTTGAGATTCTCGACCTGAACTCGTTGACGAATGAGGCGATTGGACCTATTATGCTTGCAATCATTGGCAACTTTGGGTACTTCAAGACGGGCCACCAAGCCACACTCAGCAGTATTCAATGGGACAGCGCTTTCATCCCGCTGTTCACCATCCGATACCCATGGAGTCCCATCGTTATGGCCCTCAACACGTTCGCGGGTCAAATCGTTGCGGTCGCGGCCGTTCCCCTCATTGTACTCTGGAAAGTGAGTCCTAAGAGGAAGGGAGTACTTGAGAGCGTCGGCAGAGCGCTGGGCATATTCGTTGCCTACTTCGCTGTTGAGTCTTTGGCAACTATGGCGTGGGCTGGGTGGCTGAGGAGACATCTCATGCTGTACAGAGTGTTTAGCCCCCGCTTCATGATGGCGGCGGCTCTCCTGCTGGTGGTAGACTTGGTTGGACTCGTGATCACCCTCATCGGTGTGAGATCCAACACGATGGCGGTGAGCGAGGTTTTTGGCTGGGTTGAATAAAATTGCCGTTTTGGGTACTTCGATAGAAAATCGAACAACAATACCACTGTAACATTATAATTGTATAGCCATGAGCAAAGAATTCGGTCAGGGAGCTGCTTATATAAGGACAGTGTATGAACAAAAGACTGAGGTTTGCTTTGGCGTCTGACACCGTATTAGTAGCTTTGTCCTTTGCCTCGGTAATACCCTGCCACAACGTATTGGTGATTTGGAGAATGGACTGGCATTACGGGATAATGCGCCTCTTTGAAGGATATTAAAGGACAACTGGTTATTATACAGGCATGGAACATGCATCTTGCAAAGCTTCAAGCACTCCGCTATCCGGAGCATCGCTCAATGGCAGTTCCATTCTACGTCTTCAAGTCAGTTACTTCGATGCTAGAGCTGGGGAGCTTGGCCAAGAGCTCTGGGTTTTGCGTGCTACCCTGATTATATAAGCCAGTACGTCGATACTTGAGATGGTTTCCGATGACTTCTAAAATTCAGCAAAGGTTGCTGGGGCCACAAGTATCGGGGAAGCTCCCAGATGTATCGGGATCTGTGCACGGCAAAACCCCACTTGGGTCGGTAATCAGCTCCTAGGCCTGGCGCCGCCTGCCGCAGGAGAACCGTGGCCTAGAGGAGCACAGGGCACGTCGTGGTCTGGCAGGGACAATTGTGTGTTATTTTTCTTTTTTTTTTTCCTTTTTGGTTCCTTTGCCCTTTCCACATCTTCGGATTGCGCCTGTGGTAAGGTACCTACGGTTGGTACCCCCAGGAAGCCCAAAAAAGTGTCCCTCCCTCTGCTTCTCACGACATTTTGACCGCAAACGAAAATTAGAAAGTAGAAGGAAAAAAAAGAAGACCATCCACATCCACATCCACATCCACGTCCCACTCTCTCCTCCCACTTCGCAACCCGCTCCGCTCTTCTTCAGAGAAACCCGCCCGCCGCCGCCGCCCCGAACGACCAGATCTGCTGAACTGAACACACACAAAAAACCCACACACACCCTGAGCCGGTTTTATCCCAGTGTCCTCTGCCTCTGAACTGTGCACATTCATTTTTCCACTCTTCCCATCGACCATCCCTTCTCTCTTTTGATCTCCGCACATCGCTGCTGCTCTCGTCACGCGTCTCCATCTTCTTCCACCTCAAGCTCCCGCCGCCCCCTCGCATCGTCGTCGAAACCCTTTTTCCGGCGTATCCTCCTCTTCCTCCTCCTCCCGTCGCCCACCCCTCTCGTCCTCGGCTCTTCGTCATCAATCCTCTTTCGAGTCACTTCTGAGCGTTTCCCTCCCGGCCCATCGCATTTGAGGTACGCTCTTTGGTCATCCATATCGCTCGCTCTGCATCTGCTCCTCCTCCCCTCCGAGCTTAAATCTTCTAATCCTCCACCCTTCGCTCCCATTGGCGCATATCGTAATCCTAACATTCCATCATTCAAAGGGTCCTAGCTATCGAGTATCCTTCCGCGAAAGAAGAAACCTCCCCACAAGCAAAAGCGAAAAGCCCCGCAGAAACATCGAGCTTTCGCCCTCTCGCGACCTTCCATCGTCGTCTTCTCCTCCTCCCTCCTACCTTCCTTTCGGTCCGATTGCGCCCAGATATCCAGATTCCACAGAAGCAATCATGGCAACCAACGGTAACTACACACACCCGGACCAGTTCAAGGGCGCTGTCGAGCCAACATCATCAGGTCCCACCTCAACCAACGATGCCGTCTCGGCTGGAAACAGCAACCTCTCTAAGGATGAGGTTGGCTGGTACTTTGTCGAGCAATATTACACAACTCTGAGCAAGAACCCGGATAAGCTTCACGTACGCATCCAACTCGGCCCCCCTTCCGAGATGGTTCTTTGAATACTGACACGTATCCACAGCTCTTCTACGGAAAGCGCTCCCAGTTCGTTTATGGAATGGAGGCAGAGGTCGCAAACGTGTCTGTCGGCAGACAAGTCAGTTCTTCCAACTTTCTCTGTGCTTCTTTGAAGCCTTTCGAAAAGCTCAATTATGCTGACCATCACGCTTCCTAGACTATCCAAGAGAGAATTAAGAGCCTCGACTTCCAGAACAGCAAAGTCCGCATCACAAACGTCGACTCCCAGGCCTCTTTCGACAACATCGTCATCCAGGTCATTGGTGAGAGCTCCATCAAGTCCGCCGAGCCCAAGAAGTTTGTCCAGACATTCGTCCTCGCGCCTCAGCCGTCCGGCTACTTCGTCGTCAACGACATCCTGAGATATATCAACGACGAGGAAGAGGAAGAGGCCGCTCCTGAGGCTGAGGCGGCTCCCGAGGAGCAAGCCGCTCCTGAGGAGGTTGCCGAGGTCTCTGCCCAGGCAGAGGCTGAGGAGCCCAAGGTTGAGCAGACCCCTGAGGAGGCCACTGGCCCCGCTATCGATGTCGACGAGGTTGAGAAGAAGCTGGAGGAGGTTAGCGCCGCCCCCCAGGACGTCGCCTCCAACAACGGCGATGCCGTGCCCGCGGTTCCCGAGCCCGCAAAGGCTGCTGAGACTAAGGTCGAGGAGCCTGCGGCTGACCCCGAGGCCGCTGTGAAGGAGGTTGCTGAGGAGGACGCCACCGAGCCCGAGAAGCCTGCCGACCCCTCTCCCACCCCTGTCGCTCCCACCAAGGCTCCTGCCGCTGAGCCCGAGAAGCCCAAGCCCGCCCCTGCGCCCGTCCCGATGAAGCCCATGTCTTGGGCCAGCCGTGCTGCCGCCGCTGTCGGACCTAAGCCCGTCGTGCCGCTTCCCAAGACCGCCACTCCTCCCGCTGGCCAGGCCAAGGCTCCTGCTCCTGCTGCTCCCGCCGCCGCTCCCGCCAAGGAGGCTGCTCCTGCTACCGATGCCCCCGCCAAGGAGGCTCAGGCCCAGGCCGCCAAGGAGGATTCTCCCGCCGCCGAGTGGCAGTCCGTCGGAGCCGACTCCAAGCGCCAGAACCGCCCCCAGTCCATCTCCCAGGCACCCACCGAGAACTACGGCACCTTGGGATACGTTAAGTACGTGACTGACAAGGTCAAGGCCGAGGACCTCAAGGGCGCCCTGGCTGCCCACGGCGAGCTCACCTACTTCGACATCAACCGCCAGAAGGTAAGATTTCAAGTGCCCTGAATAATGATGAGTGACAGACTAACGATTCACAGAACTGCGCATTTGTCGAGTTCGCCACTGTTGCCGGCTACCAGGCCGCTGCCGCTGCCAACCCCCACACCGTTAACGGCGAGAACATCATCGTCGAGCCTCGTCGCCCCAAGGCCAACGCTTACGGCGGTAGCAGCTACTCTTCTAACACTCCCCGCGGCAACGCCACCGGCGGCGGCCGTGGCCGTGGTGGTTTTGAAGGAGGAAACCGCTCCGGCAGCCAGGGAGGTGGCCGCGGTAACTTCACCGGTGGTCAGGCCCGTGGCCGCGGCAGCGTCCGTGGCCGTGGTGCTTCCCAGGCTACTGCTTAAACCAGGACAGTCATGTACTGAAGCACTGGTTAGGGTCAAATAGGTGTCCTCGATTCTCGGGATTACCTAGAAGAGCTTTTGACTGGCGTTGACGACACGAAGTACCGATCCTATCATCCACCGTCTTGCGTGTAGCTATCACCCCCTACACGAACATATCTATCACACACGACCACCACGACGACATTTAAATCCGAATCCACTCCTCCTCAAAACCAAAACTATTCTCACGATCGTCGGACAGTCGTCGAACGATCGCTGACGAAGGAGAGAAAAGCTACAGTTACCTTGATTTCTTTTGCAAGGAGTTCACAGGGCAAGGGCGTGGATTTACACACCGTTTCCTGTACTTTTACACCCCCCCCCCCCCAAATTATTTTCATTTCTCATTTCTTGTCTTTTTTCCTTCTCGCGCTTGCGTTTTTCCAGCATTTGCATCCGCGCTCGTGGCAAGGCAACTCCTTTCCCCTGGGGATGATTACCTTTGTCCCGGCGCAAACAACGTTTTGAGCTAGCTCTTTCTCACTTCTTCACTATCACAAACAAAAATTTGATGGCGATCAAGAATGGAGTTCCCTGTATATTTGGGCGAAGTTGGAACGGAATCAAAGGGGAAAGGGGAGCACTTGGGAGGAAAAGGGGGGATCAGCATGAACAAAAGTTTTGGCGTCCCATTGCTTTTACCGAGAGAATTTGTCTTTCTTGGGAGAATAGGAAAGGAAAGGGGGGAAATGGGGAAAGGAGGGAAAGGGAGGGGGAGAAGCCTAAGGGGATCGGGGTGATGATGCTGTACCATACCAAGACCGACACACACACTCACAGACACACAACCACTACACCGAAGATCCGTAACCCGGTTCTTTTAATGAGAAACAGACGACAATTACTAATGGGTTTTGTGGGAAATCTGCGGCGATATCCGTGATATGTTTGCGTAATGAGGTCCAGCGCCTTTTGGCTTCTCTTTGTGTACTATTCTGCTGGGATGCGCTGCTACACCTAGTCCAAGTTGACTGAAGATGAAGAGTAACCAGGGACTTTATACAATTCGAAACATGCCATCAAAGTAGGGGTGTACTCTGCTGTGATGCCCAACAGACTTGCGCTTACAGAAGACAGAACAGAAGGATTGGATTTCCTGCTTCTCACGCTTGATTCCATCTTGCTTCGTTGTTGATCGAAGGGCTCATTCTTTTCTCCATGAGTACTCAAGACTATGAGGATACAGATCGGATCCCTGGTTGTTTCGAGGGTGGTAGGTTGATTGGAATAGCTAACTCTCATAGGAACTCGATATTTGACACCCGAACTGGGAGGAGGAGGTGGAGGAGGAGGAGTTAGAAAAACAGGGAATGAAGACATGTGAGCCATGCTTGTTCTCATGAGCGTGAAGTTTCCGTTGATACTGTCTGTCCGGGCTTGGAGATTAAAGTGTTCTTCTTTGCAAATGTGGTTTCCCAGCAGTGTTGGGGTTGGCGTTCCTTGTATGTTCGCATTATACAAGAACGAAGAAACCGTCATAGTGTTAAGAGATGTGGTATACTTCATGTATGGCCTGTCGTATAACATACATCACAGAGGGCCCCGAGAGGCTCGGTAGAGACAAGGAAGATGGAAAGGAGGAAATGCCCTTCCTGGCGGGTATCACGATATCGCGGAATGTGACAATCTCCAGGCGACACTTCAGGGCTGTAAGAGCCGGTGAGTCGAGGATACGTGATAATAAGAGAGGTGGAATATATATATACATATATATCGCTTCAAGAACCGGTGTTTGACCAATGTCTCTCGTCGGGGGCTCGCAATACCAAGCATCTTGTCACAAACAAGAACCAGATTTCGTCAGAAACAAAAACGCGTGTGTCTCCAGGAGCGTGCATCACAGGCTCGATGGGAAAAGTGCAAAGTTCGTTCTCACACTTCATTACAAGAACGGACAATTTGTTTGGAACCCGGGGATATAAGATAGATGAAGGGGAAAGTTAGCAACGATATTCTCCTCTCAGTGGCAGCAGCAGCAGTAGCGTATGGCAAGCGATTATGCAGCTCAATTTCGAGTTCCAAGTTCCATGAAAGGCGCAAATTTCTCAAGCTCTTACCGCGCCACCTCTCTGCGTGTTCAGAATTTGTTCTTTGATTGAAAAACGTCTTCAGTCGCGGTTTTGAAAGGCAAAGCTACTTCTGGGCCTAAAATATCCCCATCTACGCGGATCTCTTCTTCGTCTTGTGTCTTCTTTCTAGAACAAGACTTCAAGGCGACGGGGTTCATGATCTGTTCCATCATCAACTCCTATCCTTGAATATCGTGATTCCTCAGATGGGAGCCGTGACCAACATTGGACTGCGTGGGTGAATAATTTGCGACACCATGAGAGTCAGGAGAGAAGGGAAAGAGTATGTCTTGAGTCTGGAGTCTCGAATCTCGAGTCTATCAGAGGATCCTAATCGGGTATGTAGATAAATCCCACCGGCATTATCTGGATCGAAAACGCACTAAAGAGAAATCCACCTTCCTCTTTACTCGGCTTCATTTCTATCCATGCTGGGCTGAGATGTGGAGACCGACATCGTCGCCGTCTCGTTCACGTTGGCAAAGAGATCAAGTCCGTTCCGCCAAGAGAAGGGGGGCCTATACCTCATCGTTCGCATCTCTGGAACCCTGTGTTAGACTGTACGACAACGGCGTTATAACGATGAGCTTTGTTTCCTGTACCACGATGCATTTCATTCGATTCGCGCGCTGCCGGGTTGGTGAGGTTGTAGACACCCGCAAGAGGGGAGGAGGCAACGTCAAGAGCGACGAGATCCAAGGCCATCGTCAATATACCCGCTTCGTTGCGCGTGTTTGGTTCATCCGACACAGACCCTCCTCTTCATCGTCTTAGTCTCTGCCTCTCTCGCCACTTTAGGCTCGGAGATCGCATCACGGTCTTTTGGGCGAAAACGCGCCCCACGTTGGACCATGAACTACAAAGGTTCCAAGAGGAAAATTGCGAAAAGGAAAGAAAGGGCGCAAAGAAGCCATCCTGGCTTGCAAATGGCGGTCGATAGTCGAGAGAGCTCTGGACCATGTTGTGGTGCCATTGGACTGGACCTACCTGCTCAGCTTGTTCGTGTTTCTCCTGTTTCCAAGCATCTCGATTTAATTGTCGAGGCTCAATGGGAGTCAACTAGCCAAGTCGGTTAGAGGGGTTTGAAAAAAAAGTTTCCTCTTTACAAAAGAACCTGGGGAAAACAACGTCGTATAAACAAACGAACCCTGTGCGACTCCAGAAAGACCAACCCGAACCATTATTGAAGTCTTGGGGGCTCCATTCAGAAATGGCACCCGGAATTACCTTCCGCCTTTCACCAGGCGTATGGGACGCGCGGGTTGCACGTCTGGTTGTTTGTCTTGGTGATCGGACCACATGTTGTGCAGGGTCGACTGACAAAGGGACCAATGTGGAAATTTCCAAAAGTTCGTGTGTCCTTTTGTCTGAAACCCCTCGAGTTCAAAACCTCGTCGCCAAGGCCCTGGGAAGCGCTGACGGTAGGCCGTTGGTATGCGAATCTCGTCTCCACAATCGTCGTACAGAGCTGAGAGAAAGTCTCCTTTTCGCGAGAATGATGTACGTAATAATGCTCTTACTCCCGAGCTGCCAATCAAGCGAGCAATGCGTGGGCGACAAGTCGGAAGCTGCCATCGACGCACGCACTCTCATAATGAGCGGATCTCGTGTGTATTTCTATTCTGTCCATCAGGGTACGACTGCGACTACAATTACTGTATATAGAGTGGTGTACGGAGGCTTGCAGCTCAGAGTCTTGGCTTGCGGGCTTGGCTGGCCAACTGGGGTAAAGGCTGGGGATTTTTGTTTCTTCCCCCTCGCAACCCATAACGTCAGTCAAACTACATTGTACTCCGTAGGTGACTGATAATGATTTGCTGTCGTAGCTGTCAAGTTCGCCGACTTGATGAAGGAAAAGTGTCCACTTAGACAAACGGGGCTTCTTTACCAGCCGGCGAGGCTGTGCTTGCTGCTGCTCGTCTTTCTGTTGGTCTTTTGCCGGCGAGCTCGGCTCGGATGTTGCGAGCCCTGCGGTTGCAGATGTCTTTGCTCTTGCACCCACAGTTCTTTTTTACCCCCTCCCTGTTTGCTTGCGACCTTCTCGATTGAGATGGCGGTCACGTCAACTTTGTGTGGTTGGTCGGTACCTGGACCTCGATTAGAAATGGTCCAGAAGATGCCGTCTTAGCCGTCAACCCCCAGCTTCCTCGGGCGTCGAGAATCTAAAGAGGGGAAATCTTGCCGTTGGGTTGTATTATTCTCCGGCGCGCGTGTTCTAGGTCGTAGAGCGGCATGCTGTCATCACTGTTTTCAAAGTAGTGCTTTGTACGTCTCCGTACGGACAATGCTTCCATCCTTGTAGCGGTAGCATACGGAACCCAAAGTGTGGGTGGGCTGGGTCTTCGTGAGCAGGTGGCCAGACTTCACCGCGCTTGTTCTTGCGAGGGGTTGCAACAGTCCGTTAACCAGCATGCAAACAGTTTTGCTGACCGATGATCACAGAGCTAGGATGAAAGATGTTCAAGTAGCAGATAGGGAACTGCCGGCGATAATCAAAGATCAGCACCTTGGAGAGCGGCTAGACAGTGGAGATTATTTGGAGATTTCCGTCGTCGATTCTTGTTTAGGAAAGAATACGTCTTTCGAGTCTGGGTTTCGTTGGTGTTGGTGACTGGCGAGTTGTTTCTAGAATATTGCCTGTTCCGAGGTAGAGCGGCATGGGCAAACTCGCGTTAGAATCAACGTCCTATCTCCTCAATGATAACGAAACATTTGCTTCACGTTGACGAACGAAGCCGACCTAGCAAAACAGGGCAGGGCGAGCATTCAGCGGCAGCCAGCTGGAAGACGGGGCGTGAGCTGTGGTGCGGGAATGGCGTCCACTCAAGCTTTCCAAGAAAATTCCAAGAGATTGGGCGAAGCCGCTAGAAGCAGAAACGGGCGGCCGGGTTCGGGGGGCGTGTGTTGCGTGGTGGTATTGGCCTGGCCTGCAACAGACTGATTACCTCCATACCAGTCCGCCATCAGTGATACGTGACATTTGCTTGACAGGCCCCAAAAGCACCACGTTCATCTATGGAAAAATTCGAACGCTGGTGTAGAAGGAGGGCGCGACGTTCGAGTCGCGACTGGCGCCCCATGGCCAAAACCTGACTTCGTGGCGTGCCGGAGGGGATCCGAAGGGCGTTTTCTGGGGAACGGGGGGATCTGGAGGGGGTCCCTATCCCAGCAGGCATGGCGTGATGGATGGGGTAGGTGTTAAACTGCCATTGTCAACGGCTGGTTCAACGATTGTCCTGATGGGCCGGATGTCGCGGAGAGTGCTCCGTTCTGCAATTTGTGGTGAGGCAGAGCGTACGTATTGCGCATGATAATCGCAATATGAGAAACGGCGCCATTGGGGCACCGGGGCCGAAGCGAAAACTCTGCTCCAAAGGCAGCAGCACAGTATACGAGGCGCGTCTGCAAAAGTTCGATTTGTTCTACCCAAACTTGCACGGCTGACGCTTGGCTTGAGAAAAGTACTGTAGGCTGGCAGGTGGCTGACCAACGACAGGCGACGAACCGGGGGATGTATTCGAGTTAGTGTTAGCAAAAGGGAACGGCTGAGTGGGATCCGCTCGCAAAAGATCCTTTGGACTTTTGCCAATAATCGGGCGTCCATCCAAACGGACACTCCGCCCTGCGCACTCGCGGACTGCAGTAGGACAGGCGCTCAAGCGAGGAGAGGCGAGTGTGTGCGCGAGGGTGGCAGGTGGTTCGGGCCAGCCGCCGCTCTTGGCATTTGCCGTTCCTCGTTTCATTTATGCACCACTCTTCCCGTCGAAGCCCAGGCCAGCAAACAGCACTGGTGTGTCCCGCCGCCGTCAATGTTTCGGGTGGGCGTACGCGGGTATAGTGGATGGTAAGGTACGGTCACTTTGTTGTAGGTTGAAGGACACGCCAGTGGCTGCCTCCGTTTCAGCGGACGATATTCAAGCTGCGGACACAGCCAGTCGTCTCTCGGCCGATTCGAGAGTCCAAGCCACTTGAAGACGGGATCGCCATGTGCATCGAGCTTGGCCGCGCTCCCGTTCTGGTGCTAGGCGGTGCTAACCCTCCATTGACGTCCATTGATGACTTGCAGTACAGAGCCAAGGAATCCCGAGCCAGCAAGAACGGTGACGGCGGGCGGGCGGCGTCGGCGGCGGAAAGAGAGGTTTACCGCAGTAACTGTTGAAAGGGGATGCTATGACATTGACAGGGCAATTCAAAGGTTAGGGGGATAGCATGGCGACATGGATTATGCAGAAATGCTTGATTGCGCGGCCGGAGGGCAAAGAGAACGGCAGAGAGACTGGGGCAAGGTCAGTGAACGACGAGGGTAGCCTTGGGCACAGTGGCGGATTTCTGACCTGTTTCGTCTTGGTCTTGGCCTTTGGTGTTGGTCTGGGTCTCGAGAGAGGAAAGTGTGTGTGGGTGGGCGGTGTTGGTGCACAAAGTATCGGTGCTTGTGCTGCGTCGTATGGCATGTTTTAGCACTGGCATGTCGACGGCCATGCTCGTTCATCCCATTTCTTGTATCCCCGTACGAAGCATCCTTTCAAACACATTAGTAGTTGTTCAGATGATTCCTTCGGGAAGTATTCGAAGTCTCATCGTCTCACCAAGTTTTGCTCAATTGTGCGGACTGCGGTTTTCTACCTGAATACAGATACTGAGCGTGAGCAGTGTTTGGTTTGCTGCTGCTGTACTGTAAGTGTACTGTGTAACGTTCTGATATCTAGCACCCACGTCGCCGATCCACTTGACATTTACCTTAGAATTTACCTTAAACCAAGGTGGACTCGGTTTACGAAGCTCCAGAGTCCAGAGTCCAGTGCTCCACAGGCAGTCAGCAAGTGGCAGTTGCCGACCAAGTTCCGTTCTGTCTATATCCGAAAAAATCCCAGTGATCGAATGACGCGGACATTGTATGCAAAAGACCTCCCTAGAGAGCCTACCTTCCTCTGTTGGAAGACTAGAGAGACGTTGTTGCCGGAGTTGAAGCCGAGTTGCGACATCTGACCTGGCCTTTACCTTGATGAGCGCAGGTGCAATATGACGAATACTACCTGCCTGCTCCATGGTTGAGAGAGTGAAGCTACCTAGAAAGAAGGAGTAGGTCTGGGTGCTAGTGTAAGCTTGTTAGTGCAAGGTAAGGTAAGGTCGGGTCGCGTCCGACTCAAGCGGTGGGAATTTGAGAACTTTGGAAGTTGACGGGAGACTTCTGACTGAGAATGGAAACAGGTACGGAGGGTGGGTCCACGCCGGGCTAGGCCCCCGCCTTTCTGTGCCGTAATGCCGTAATTGGTGCCATTGGAAAAGGCATCCATTCAGCTGACCTTCCGTCGTGGCTTCCATGATCCAATTGGTACTTTGCCGGCAACTTGTCCAAGAGTGAAACGGAAGATGGGATTCGCCAGGTAGGGGAGGCACCTGCCTTTCGTTCAAACTTTTGCATGCCTTCCTTCATATGGAGTAAGGTACCTCGATACTTTGCTAAGGCTCAAGCGGGCAGGTTGATATTCGGCAGAATTCAAGCATTTTCATTTTGCACCCGGGCCTTCTCACGCTGCAACTCTCTCTCCCTCTCCCGTCTTTTCATGGTCAGATACCTTACTTTGTTTAGTACGATAAGGTACATTGATACCTTGGGTCATCAAGTTACTTCCCGTCTGGTCCTTGCTTGCCCGCCCGGCATCAATCTAGAACGTTGGAGACGAGGCGCCATTCCTTGCATCAGATAGATACATTGCGTTTGAAGCTTTGTGTCTTAACCGACCACTTATTCCTTTCTTTTACCTTGCTCTCCTTCTCTCCTCTGTTCTGTTTCTCGGTGGACAGATACTGTCAGACTCAGGCAGTATTACAAGCGCCCGTTGTGCTATGGCGGCCAATCTCCAAGGTTGCAATGCAAATGACAATGCCAGAGGGACGTTGACCTACGGGAGACTCAGCCTCTGTCCCTCTGGTCTCCAAATACAAAGATACCCTGCTGTGCTGCTGGGTCTAGGCACAACGGGAGGTAGCATTGCCATAATACCGTCCACCAAAAGGTCAAAAGATGAAAAAGCTGGGTGGTCTAC